>NW_026262996.1:1318572-1648215 GCF_947179515.1 Apodemus sylvaticus
TTAAGATGCTTCTCCGCCATCCGAAGTTCTTCAGGTGAGAATTCTTTGTTTAACTCTGTACCCCATTTTTTAATAGGGTTGTTTGGTTTTCTGGAGTCTAACTTCTTGAGTTCTTTATATATATTGGATATTAGCCCTCTATCTGATGTAGGATTGGTGAAGATCTTTTCCCAATTTGTTGGTTGCCGATTTGTCCTCTTGATGGTGTCCTTTGCCTTACAGAAACTTTGTAATTTTATGAGGTCCCATTTGTCAATTCTTGCTCTTAGAGCATACGCTATTGGTGTTCTGTTCAGAAACTTTCTCCCTGTACCGATGTCCTCAAGGGTCTTCCCCAGTTTTTTTTCTATTAGCTTCAGAGTGTCTGGCTTTATGTGGAGGTCCTTGATCCATTTGGATTTGAGCTTAGTACAAGGAGACAAGGATGGATCAATTCGCATTCTTCTGCATGCTGACCTCCAGTTGAACCAGCACCATTTGTTGAAAAGGCTATCTTTTTTCCATTGGATGTTTTCAGCCTCTTTGTCGAGGATCAAGTGGCCATAGGTGTGTGGGTTCATTTCTGGATCTTCAATCCTGTTCCATTGATCCTCCTGTCTGTCACTGTACCAATACCATGCAGTTTTTAACACTATTGCTCTGTAGTATTGCTTGAGGTCAGGGATACTGATTCCCCCAGATTTCCTTTTGTTGCTGAGAATAGTTTTAGCTATCCTGGGTTTTTTGTTGTTCCAGATGAATTTGATAATTGCTCTTTCTAGCTCTGTGAAGAATTGAGTTGGGATTTTGATGGGTATTGCATTGAATCTGTATAGTGCTTTAGGCAAAATGGCCATTTTAACTATATTGATTCTGCCGATCCATGAGCATGGGAGGTTTTCCCATTTTTTGAGGTCTTCTTCCATTTCCTTCTTCAGAGTCTTGAAGTTCTTGTCATACAGATCTTTCACATGTTTGGTAAGAGTCACCCCAAGATACTTTATACTGTTTGTGGCTATTGTGAAGGGGGTCATTTCCCTAATTTCTTTCTCAGCCTGCTTATCCTTTGAGTATAGGAAGGCCACTGATTTGCTTGAGTTGACTTTATAACCTGCCACTTTGCTGAAGTTGTTTATCAGCTGTAGGAGCTCTCTAGTGGAGTTCTTTGGGTCACTTAGGTAGACGATCATGTCGTCTGCAAATAATGATAGTTTGACTTCTTCCTTTCCAATTTGTATCCCTTTGACCTCCTTATGTTGTCGAATTGCCCGAGCTAGTACCTCAAGTACAATATTGAAAAGATAAGGAGAAAGGGGGCAGCCTTGTCTGGTCCCTGATTTCAGTGGGATTGCTTCAAGTTTCTCTCCATTTAGTTTGATGCTGGCTACCGGTTTGCTGTATATTGCTTTTACTATGTTTAGGTATGGGCCTTGAATTCCTGTTCTCTCCAAGCATTTAGTGCTCTGTTAAATGGTTAGCATCCTTGATCCATTTAGTGCTCTGTTCAATGTATAGCATTCCTGATGTATTTAGTGCTCTGTTAAGTTGCTAGCATCCTTGACACATTTAGAGATCTGTTAAATGGTTAGCATTCCTGATTCAGGTAGTGCTCTGTTCAATGTATCATATCCTAGGCATTTAGTGCTCTGTTAAATGTTTAGCATCCCTGACACATTTAGTGCTCTATTCAATGTATAACATCCCTGAGGCATTTAGTGCTCTGTTAAATGTAAAGCATCCCTGATGCATATAGTGCTCTGTTAAATGTTTAACATCCCTGAGGCATTAAATGCTCTGGTAAATGTATAACATATCTGAGGCATTCAGTGCTGTGTTAAATGTATAGAATCCCTGAAGCATTTAGTGCTGTGTTAAATATATAGCATCCATGAAGCCTTTAGTGCTCTGTTAAATACATAGCTTCCATGACATATTTAGTGCTTTGTTAAATGTCTAGCATCCCAGATGCATTTAGTGTTCTGTTAAGTGGTTAGCATCCCTGATACATTTCTTGCTTTGTTAAATGGTTAGCATCCTTGAGGCATTTAGTGCTCTGTTACAAGTATAACATCCCTGATGTATTTCGTGCTCTGTTAAATGTATAACATCCCTGAGGCATTTCGTGCTCTGTTAAATTCATCCCTGATGCATTTAGTGCTTGGTTAAATGTATCTCATCCCTGAGGCATTTAGTGCTCTGTTAAATGTATAGTATCCCTGACACATTTAGTGCTCTGTTAAATGGTTAGCATCCCTAAGGCATTTAGTGCTCTGTTAAACGTATAGTATCCCTGAGGCATTAGGTGCTCTGTTAAATTGTTAGCATCCGTGATGCATTTAGTTCTCTGTTAAATGGTTAGCATCCTTGAGGCATTTAGTGCTCTGTTAAATAAATAACATCTGTTAGGCATTTAGTGCTCTGTTAAATGTGTAGCATCCCTGATGCATTTAGTGCTGTGTTAAATGGTTACCATCCCTGAGGCATTTACTACTCTGTTAAGTGGTTACCATCCCTGAGGCATTTAGTGCTCTGTAAAATGTATAGCATCCCCGACACATTTAGAGCTCTTTTAAATGTTTAGCATCACTGAGGCATTTACTGCTCTGTTAAATAATTATCATCCCTGAAGCATTTAGTGCTCTGTTGAATGGTTAGCATCCCTGACACTTTTAGTGCTCTTTCAATGTATAACATCCCTGATGCATTTAGTGCTCTGTTAAATATATAGCATTTCTGAAGCATTTAGTGATCTGTTAAATGGTGAGCATCATTGAGGCTTTTAGTGCTCTGTTAAATGTATAGCATCCCTGAGGCATTTAGTGCTCTGTTAAATGTATAGCATCCCTGACATATTTAGTGCTCTGTTCAATGAATAGCATCCCTGAGGCATTTACTACACGGTTAAGTGGTTAGCATCCCTGACACATTTAGTGCTCTGTTAAATGTATAGCATCCCTGACACATTTAGTGCTCTGTTAAATGGTTAGCATCCCTAAGGCATTTAGTGCTCTGTTAAACGTATAGTATCCCTGAGGCATTATGTGCTCTGTTAAATGGTTAGCATCCCTGATGCATTTAGTGTTCTGTTAAATGGTTAGCATCCTTGAGGCATTTAGTGCTCTGTTAAATGTCTAACATCAGTTAGGCATTTAGTGCTCTGTTAAATGTGTAGCATCCCTGATGCATTTAGTTCTGTGTTAAATGGTTACCATCCCTGAGGCATTTACTACTCTGTTAAGTGGTTAGCATCCCTGAGGCATTTAGTGCTCTGTAAAATGTATAGCATCCCTGATGCATTTAGAGCTCTTTTAAATGTTTAGCATCACTGAGGCATTTACTGCTCCGTTAAATAATTATCATCCCTGAAGCATTTAGTGCTCTGTTAAATGGTTAGCATCCCTGACACTTTTAGTGCTCTTTCAATGTATAACATCCCTGATGCATTTAGTGCTCTGTTAAATGTATAGCATTTCTGAAGCATTTAGTGATCTGTTAAATGGTGAGCATCATTGAGGCTTTTAGTGCTCTGTTAAATGTATAGCATCCCTGAGGCATTTAGTGCTCTGTTAAATGTATAATATCCCTGACGCATTTAGTGCTCTGTTCAATGAATAGCATCCCTGAGGCATTTACTACACGGTTAAGTGGTTAGCATCCCTGATGCATTTAGTGCTCTGTTAAATGGTTAGCATCCTTGAGGCATTTAGTGCTCTGTTAAATAAATAACATCAGTTAGGCATTTAGTGCTCTGTTAAATGTGTAGCATCCCTGATGCATTTAGTGCTGTGTTAATTAAATATCATCCCTGAGGCATTTACTACTCTTAAGTGGTTAGCATCCCTGACACATTTAGTGCTCTGTTAAATGTATAGCTTCCCTGACACATTTAGGGCTCTGTTAAATATTTTGCATCCCTGAGGCATTTAGTGCTCTGTAAAATGTATAGCATCCCCGACACATTTAGAGCTCTTTTAAATGTTTAGCATCACTGAGGCATTTACTGCTCTGTTAAATAATTATTATCCCTGAGGCATTTAGTGCTCTGTTAAATGGTTAGTATCCCTGACACTTTTAGTGCTCTATTCAATGTATAACATCCCTGATGCATTTAGTGCTCTGTTAAATGTATAGCATTTCTGAAGCATTTAGTGATCTGTTAAATGGTGAGCATCATTGAGGCTTTTAGTGCTCTGTTAAATGTATAGCATCCCTGAGGCATTTAGTGCTCTGTTAAATATATAGCATCCCTGACACATTTAGGGTTCTGTTAAGTGTTTAGGATCCCTGAGGCATTTAGTGCTCTGTTAAATGGTTAGCATCCTTGACACATTTAGTGCTCTATTAAATGTATAACATCCCTGAGGCATTTAGTGCTCTGTTAAATGGTTAGCATCCCTGATCCATTTAGTGCTCTGTTCAATGTATAGCATTCCTGTTGTATTTAGTGCTCTGTTAAATTGCTAGCATCCTTGACACATTTAGAGATCTGTTAAATGGTTAGCATTCCTGATTCAGGTAGTGCTCTGTTCAATGTATCATATCCTAGGCATTTAGTGCTCTGTTAAATGTTTAGCATCCCTGACACATTTAGTGCTCTATTCAATGTATAACATCCCTGAGGCATTTAGTGCTCTGTTAAATGTAAAGCATCCCTGATGCATTTAGTGCTCTGTTAAATGTTTAACATCCCTGAGGCATTAAATGCTCTGGTAAATGTATAACATATCTGAGGCATTCAGTGCTGTGTTAAATGTATAGAATCCCTGAAGCATTTAGTGCTGTGTTAAATATATAGCATCCATGAAGCCTTTAGTGCTCTGTTAAATACATAGCTTCCATGACATATTTAGTGCTTTGTTAAATGTCTAGCATCCCAGATGAATTTAGTGCTCTGTTAAGTGGTTAGCATCCCTGACACATTTCTTGCTTTGTTAAATGGTTAGCATCCTTGAGGCATTTAGTGCTCTGTTACAAGTATAACATCCCTGATGTATTTCGTGCTCTGTTAAATGTATAACATCCCTGAGGCATTTCGTGCTCTGTTAAATTCATCCCTGATGCATTTAGTGCTTGGTTAAATGTATCTCATCCCTGAGGCATTTAGTGCTCTGTTAAATGTATAGTATCCCTGACACATTTAGTGCTCTGTTAAATGGTTAGCATCCCTAAGGCATTTAGTGCTCTGTTAAACGTATAATATCCCTGAGGCCTTAGGTGCTCTGTTAAATGGTTAGCATCCCTGATGCATTTAGTTCTCTGTTAAATGGTTAGCATCCTTGAGGCATTTAGTGCTCTGTTAAATAAATAACATCTGTTAGGCATTTAGTGCTCTGTTAAATGTGTAGCATCCCTGATGCATTTAGTGCTGTGTTAAATGGTTACCATCCCTGAGGCATTTACTACTCTGTTAAGTGGTTACCATCCCTGAGGCATTTAGTGCTCTGTAAAATGTATAGCATCCCCGACACATTTAGAGCTCTTTTAAATGTTTAGCATCACTGAGGCATTTACTGCTCTGTTAAATAATTATCATCCCTGAAGCATTTAGTGCTCTGTTGAATGGTTAGCATCCCTGACACTTTTAGTGCTCTTTCAATGTATAACATCCCTGATGCATTTAGTGCTCTGTTAAATGTATAGCATTTCTGAAGCATTTAGTGATCTGTTAAATGGTGAGCATCATTGAGGCTTTTAGTGCTCTGTTAAATGTATAGCATCCCTGAGGCATTTAGTGCTCTGTTAAATGTATAGCATCCCTGACACATTTAGGGTTCTGTTAAGTGTTTAGGATCCCTGAGGCATTTAGTGCTCTGTTAAATGGTTAGCATCCTTGACACATTTAGTGCTCTATTAAATGTATAACATCACTGAGGCATTTAGTGCTCTGTTAAATGGTTAGCATCCCTGATCCATTTAGTGCTCTGTTCAATGTATAGCATTCCTGTTGTATTTAGTGCTCTGTTAAATTGCTAGCATCCTTGACACATTTAGAGATCTGTTAAATGGTTAGCATTCCTGATTCAGGTAGTGCTCTGTTCAATGTATCATATCCTAGGCATTTAGTGCTCTGTTAAATGTTTAGCATCCCTGACACATTTAGTGCTCTATTCAATGTATAACATCCCTGAGGCATTTAGTGCTCTGTTAAATGTAAAGCATCCCTGATGCATTTAGTGCTCTGTTAAATGTTTAACATCCCTGAGGCATTAAATGCTCTGGTAAATGTATAACATATCTGAGGCATTCAGTGCTGTGTTAAATGTATAGAATCCCTGAAGCATTTAGTGCTGTGTTAAATATATAGCATCCATGAAGCCTTTAGTGCTCTGTTAAATACATAGCTTGCATGATATATTTAGTGCTTTGTTAAATGTCTAGCATCCCAGATGCATTTAGTGCTCTGTTAAGTGGTTAGCATCCCTGACACATTTCTTGCTTTGTTAAATGGTTAGCATCCTTGAGGCATTTAGTGCTCTGTTACAAGTATAACATCCCTGATGTATTTCGTGCTCTGTTAAATGTATAACATCCCTGAGGCATTTCGTGCTCTGTTAAATTCATCCCTGATGCATTTAGTGCTTGGTTAAATGTATCTCATCCCTGAGGCATTTAGTGCTCTGTTAAATGTATAGTATCCCTGACACATTTAGTGCTCTGTTAAATGGTTAGCATCCCTAAGGCATTTAGTGCTCTGTTAAACGTATAGTATCCCTGAGGCATTAGGTGCTCTATTAAATTGTTAGCATCCGAGATGCATTTAGTTCTCTGTTAAATGGTTAGCATCCTTGAGGCATTTAGTGCTCTGTTAAATAAATAACATCTTTTAGGCATTTAGTGCTCTGTTAAATGTGTAGCATCCCTGATGCATTTAGTGCTGTGTTAAATGGTTACCATTCCTGAGGCATTTACTACTCTGTTAAGTGGTTACCATCCCTGAGGCATTTAGTGCTCTGTAAAATGTATAGCATCCCCGACACATTTAGAGCTCTTTTAAATGTTTAGCATCACTGAGGCATTTACTGCTCTGTTAAATAATTATCATCCCTGAAGCATTTAGTGCTCTGTCAAATGTATAGCATTTCTGAAGCATTTAGTGATCTGTTAAATGGTGAGCATCATTGAGGCTTTTAGTGCTCTGTTAAATGTATAGCATCCCTGAGGCATTTAGTGCTCTGTTAAATGTATAGCATCCCTGACATATTTAGTGCTCTGTTCAATGAATAGCATCCCTGAGGCATTTACTACACGGTTAAGTGGTTAGCATCCCTGACACATTTAGTGCTCTGTTAAATGTATAGCATCCCTGACACATTTAGTGCTCTGTTAAATGGTTAGCATCCCTAAGGCATTTAGTGCTCTGTTAAACGTATAGTATCCCTGAGGCATTATGTGCTCTGTTAAATAAGGTTAGCATCCCTGACGCATTTAGTGTTCTGTTAAATGGTTAGCATCCTTGAGGCATTTAGTGCTCTGTTAAATGTATAACATCAGTTAGGCATTTAGTGCTCTGTTAAATGTGTAGCATCTCTGATGCATTTAGTTCTGTGTTAAATGGTTACCATCCCTGAGGCATTTACTACTCTGTTAAGTGGTTAGCATCCCTGAGGCATTTAGTGCTCTGTAAAATGTATAGCATCCCTGATGCATTTAGAGCTCTTTTAAATGTTTAGCATCACTGAGGCATTTACTGCTCCGTTAAATAATTATCATCCCTGAAGCATTTAGTGCTCTGTTGAATGGTTAGCATCCCTGACACTTTTAGTGCTCTTTCAATGTATAACATCCCTGATGCATTTAGTGCTCTGTTAAATGTATAGCATTTCTGAAGCATTTAGTGATCTGTTAAATGGTGAGCATCATTGAGGCTTTTAGTGCTCTGTTAAATGTATAGCATCCCTGAGGCATTTAGTGCTCTGTTAAATGTATAATATCCCTGACATATTTAGTGCTCTGTTCAATGAATAGCATCCCTGAGGCATTTACTACACGGTTAAGTGGTTAGCATCCCTGATGCATTTAGTGCTCTGTTAAATGGTTAGCATCCTTGAGGCATTTAGTGCTCTGTTAAATAAATAACATCAGTTAGGCATTTAGTGCTCTGTTAAATGTGTAGCATCCCTGATGCATTTAGTGCTGTGTTAATTAAATATCATCCCTGAGGCATTTACTACTCTTAAGTGGTTAGCATCCCTGACACATTTAGTGCTCTGTTAAATGTATAGCATCCCTGACACATTTAGGGCTCTGTTAAATGTTTTGCATCCCTGAGGCATTTAGTGCTCTGTAAAATGTATAGCATCCCCGACACATTTAGAGCTCTTTTAAATGTTTAGCATCACTGAGGCATTTACTGCTCTGTTAAATAATTATTATCCCTGAGGCATTTAGTGCTCTGTTAAATGGTTAGTATCCCTGACACTTTTAGTGCTCTATTCAATGTATAACATCCCTGATGCATTTAGTGCTCTGTTAAATGTATAGCATTTCTGAAGCATTTAGTGATCTGTTAAATGGTGAGCATCATTGAGGCTCTTAGTGCTCTGTTGAATGTATAGCATCCCTGAGGCATTTAGTGCTCTGTTAAATGTATAGTATCCCTGACATATTTAGTGCTCTGTTCAATGAATAGCATCCCTGAGGCATTTACTATGCTGTTAAGTGGTTAGCATCCCTGAAGCATTTAGTGCTCTGTTAAATGTATAGCATCCCTGACACATTTAGAGGTCCTTTAAATGTTTAGCATCCCTGAGGCATTTATTGCTGTGTTAAATCATTATCATCCCTGAGGCATTTAGTGATTTGTTAAATGGTTAGCATCCCTGACACATTTAGTGCTCTATTCAATGTATAACATCCCTGAGGCATTTAGTGCTCTGTTAAATGGTTATCGTCCCTGACACATTTTTTTTCCAGTTTTTTTTTTATTCTATATAATTTATTTACATTTCAAATGATTTTTCCTTTTCTAGCCCCCCCACTCCCTGAAAGTCTTGTAAGCCCCCTTCTCTTCCCCTGTCCTCCCTCCCAACCCTTCCGACTTTCCTGTCCTGGTTTTGCCGTATACTCTTTCACTGAGTCTTTCCAGAACCAGGGGCCACAACTCCTTTCTTCTTGTATCTCATTTGATGTGTAGATTATGTTTTGGGTATTCCAGTTTTCTAGGTTAATAAACACTTATTAGTGAGTGCATACCATGATTCACCTTTTGAGACTGGGTTACCTCACTTAGTATGATGTTCTCTAGCTCCATCCATTTGCCTAAGAATTTCATGAATTCATTTTTTCTAATGGCTGAATAGTACTCCATTGTGTAGATATACCACATTTTTTGCATCCACTCTTCTGTTGAGGGATACCTGGGTTCTTTCCAGCATCTGGCAATTATAAATAGGGCTGCTATGAACATAGTAGAGCATATATCCTTATTGCATGGTGGGGAATCTTCTGGATATATGCCCAGGAGAATTTTTATATATTATTAATAATATGCTTCTCCGCAGCATCTTAAAATACTCAACTTCATTAGTCATTAGGGAAATGCAAATCAAAACAACCCTAAGATTTCATCTTACACCAGTCAGAATGGCTAAGATTAAAAATTCAGGAGACAGCAGGTGTTGGAGAGGGTGTGGAGAAAGAGGAACACTTCTCCACTGCTGGTGGGGTTGCAAATTGGTACAACCACTCTGGAAATCAGTCTGGCGGTTCCTCCGAAAACTGGGCACCTCACTTCCAGAAGATCCTGCTATACCACTCCTGGGCATATACCCAGAAGACTCCCCACCATGTAATAAGGATACATGTTCTACTATGTTCATAGCATCCCTATTTATAATTGCCAGATGCTGGAAAGAACCCAGGTTTCCCGCAACAGAAGAGTGGATGCAAAAAATGTGGTATATCTACACAATGGAGTACTATTCAGCCATTAGAAACAATGAATTCATGAAATTCTTAGGCAAATGGATGGAGCTAGAGAATATCATACTCAGTGAGGTAACCCAGACTCAAAAGGTGAATCATGGTATGCACTCACTAATAAGTGTATATTGACCTAGAAAACTGGAATACCGAAAACATAATCCACACCTCAAATGAGGTACAAGAAGAAAGGAGGAGTGGCCCCTGGTTCTGGAAAGACTCAGTGAAACAGTATTCAGCAAAACCAGAACGGGGAAGTGGGAAGGGGTGGATGGGAGGACAGGGGAAGAGAAGGGGGCTTACGGGACTTTCGGGGAATTGGGGGGCTAGAAAAGGGGAAATCATTTGAAATGTAAATAAATTATATCGAATAAAAAAAAAAAGATGCTTTTCCGCCATCCGAAGTTCTTCAGGTGAGATTTCTTTGTTTAACTCTGTACCCCATTTTTTAATAGGGTTGTTTGGTTTTCTGGAGTCTAACTTCTTGAGTTCTTTATATATATTGGATATTAGCCCTCTATCTGATGTAAGATTGGTGAAGATCTTTTCCCAATTTGTTGGTTGCCGATCTGTCCTCTTGATGGTGTCCTTTGCTTTACAGAAACTCTGTAACCTTATGAGGTCCCATTTGTCAAATCTTGCTCTTAGAGCATACGCTATTGGTGTTCTGTTCAGAAACTTTCTCCCTGTACCGATGTCCCTCAAGGGTCTTCCCCAGTTTCTTTTCTATTAGCTTCAGAGTGTCTGGCTTTATGTGGAGGTCCTTGATCCATTTGGAGTTGAGCTTAGTACAAGGAGACAAGGATGGATCAATTCACATTCTTCTGCATGCTGACCTCCAGTTGAACCAGCACCATTTGTTGAAAAGGCTATCTTTTTTCCATTGGATGTTTTCAGCCTCTTTGTCGAGGATCAAGTGTCCATAGGTGTGTGGGTTCATTTCTGGATCTTCAATCCTGTTCCATTGATCCTCCTGCCTGTCACTGTACCAATACCATGCAGTTTTTAACACTATTGCTCTGTAGTATTGCTTGAGGTCAGGGATACTGATTCCCCCAGATTTTCTTTTGTTGCTGAGAATAGTTTTAGCTATCCTGGGTTTTTGTTGTTTGATAATTGCTCTTTCTAACTCTGAAGAATTGAGTTGGGATTTTGATGGGTATTGCATTGAATCTGTATATTGCTTTTGGCAAAATGGCCATTTTAACTATATTGATTCTACCGATCCGTGAGCATGGGAGGTTTTCCCATTTTTTGAGGTCTTCTTCCATTTCCTTCTTCAGAGTCTTGAAGTTCTTGTCATACAGATCTTTCACATGTTTGGTAAGAGTCACCCCAAGATACTTTATACTGTTTGTGGCTATTGTGAAGGGTGTCATTTTCCTAATTTCTTTCTCAGCCTGCTTATCCTTTGAGTATAGGAAGGCCACTGATTTGCTTGAGTTGATTTTATAACCTGCCACTTTGCTGAAGTTGTTTATCAGCTGTAGGAGCTCTCTAGTGGAGTTTTTTGGGTCACTTAGCTAGACTATCATGTCGTCTGCAAATAATGATAGTTTGACTTCTTCCTTTCCAATTTGTATCCCTTTGACCTCCTTATGTTGTCGAATTGCCCGAGCTAGTACCTCAAGTACAATATTGAAAAGATAAGGGGAAAGGGGGCAGCCTTGTCTGGTCCCTGATTTCAGTGGGATTGCTTCAAGTTTCTCTCCATTTAGTTTGATGCTGGCTACCGGTTTGCTGTATATTGTTTTTACTATGTTTAGGTATGGGCCTTGAATTCCTGTTCTCTCCAAGACTTTAAGCATGAAAGGATGCTGAATTTTGTCAAATGCATTTTCAGCATCCAATGAAATGACCATGTGGTTTTGTTCTTTGAGTTTGTTTATGTAGTGGATTGCATTGATGGATTTCCGTATATTGAACCAACCCTGCATTCCTGGGATAAAGCCTACTTGATCATGGTGGATGATCGTTTTGATGTGTTCTTGGATTCGGTTGGCAAGAATTTTATTGAGTATTTTTGCATCGATGTTCATAAGGGAAATTGGTCTGAAGTTCTCTTTCTTTGTTGGATCTTTGTGTGGCTTTGGTATCAGCGTAATTGTGGCTTCGTAGAAGGAATTGGGTAGTGTTCCTTCTGTTTCTATTTTGTGGAATAGTTTGAAGAGTATTGGTGTTAACTCTTCTTTGAAGGTCTGGTAGAATTCTGCACTGAAGCCATCTGGTCCTGTGCTTTTTTTGGTTGGAAGACTTTCTATGACTCCTTCTATTTCTTTAGGCATTATGGGACTGTTTAGATGGTCTAGTTGGTCCTGATTTAATTTTGGTATTTGGTATCTGTCAAGGAAATTGTCCATTTCCTCCAGATTCTCCAGTTGTGTTGAGTACAGGCTCTTGTAGTAGGATCTGATGATTTTTTGGATTTCCTCAGTTTCCGTTGTTATATCTCCCTTTTCATTTCTAAGTTTGTTAATTTGGATACTTTCTCTGTGCCCTTTGGTCAGTCTGGCTAAGGGTTTATCTATCTTGTTGATTTTCTCAAAGAACCAGCTCCTGGTTTTGTTGATTTTTTGTATGGTTCTCTTTGTTTCTACTTGATTGATTTCGGACCTGAGTTTGATGATTTCCTGCCTTCTACTCCTCCTGGGTGAAATAGCTTCTTTTTGTTCTAGGGCTTTCAGGTGTGTCATTAAGCTGGTAATGTATGCTCTCTCCATTTTCTTTTTGGAGGCACTCAGGGCTATGAGTTTTCTTCTTAGCACTGCTTTCATTGTGTCCCATAGATTTGGGTATGTTGTGTTTTCATTTTCATTGTGTTCTAAAAAGTCTTTAATTTCTTTCTTTATTTCTTCCTTGACCAAGGTATCATTGAGTAGAGTATTGTTCAGTTTCCATGTGTATGTGGGTTTTCTGTTGTTTCTGTTGTTATTGAAGACCACTTTTACTCCATAGTGATCAGATAGGAGGCATGGGATTAGCTCTATCTTCTTATATTTGTTGAGGTCTGTCTTGTGACCAATTATATGGTCGATTTTGGAGAAGGTACCATGAGGTGCTGAGAAAAAGGTATATTCTTTTGTTTTAGGATAGAATGTTCTATATATATCTGTTAAATCTAATTGGTCCAAAGTTTCAAATAGTTTCATTGTGTCCCTGTTTAGTTTCTGTTTTCCTGATCGGCCCACTGAGGAAAGTGCAGTGTTGAAGTCACCCACAATTATTGTGTTAGGTGCAATGTGTGCTTTTAGTTTTAATAAAGTTTCTTTTACGAAAGAGGGTGCCCTTGCATTTGGGGCATAGATGTTCAGGATTGACAGTTCTTCTTTTTGTATTTTTCCTTTTACCAGCAAGAAGTGTCCCTCAGGGTCTCTTTTGATGACTTTGGGTTGAAAGTCAATTTTATCTGATATTAAAATGGCTACTCCAGCTTGTTTCCTGAGACCATTTGCTTGTAACATTGTCTTCCAGCCTTTTACTCTAAGGTAGTGTTTGTCTTTGACCCTGAGGTGTGTTTCCTCTAAGCAGCAAAATGTAGGGTCCTGTTTATGTATCCATTCAGTTAGTCTGTGTCTTTTTATTGGGGCATTAAGTCCATTGATGTTAAGAGATATTAAGGGATAGTGATTGTTACTTCCTATCATTTTTGACATTATTTTTTAAATTTGAATGCTTAACTTCTTTTGGGTTTGATGAAAGGTTACTATTCTTGCTTTTTCCAGGGTGAAGTTTCCCTCCTTGTATTGGTGTTGTCCTCCTATTATCCTTTGTAGGACTGGGTTTGTGGATAGATATTGGGTAAACTTGGTTTTGTCATGAAATATCTTAGTTTCTCCATCTATGGTGATTGAGAGTTTTGCTGGATATAGTAGTTTTGGTTGGCATTTGTGTTCTCTTAGAGTCTGCATGAGATCTGCCCAGGACCTTCTAGCCTTCATAGTCTCAGGTGAAAAGTCTGCTGTGATTCTGATAGGTCTTCCTTTATATGTTACTTGGCCTTTTTCTCTTACTGCCTTTAGTATTCTTTCTTTGTTTAGAACATTTGGTGTTTTGATTATTATGTGACGGGAAGTATTTCTGTTCTGGTGCAGTCTGTTTGGAGTTCTGTAGGCTTCTTGTATATTCATGGGCATCTCTCTCTTTAGGTTAGGGAAGTTTTCTTCCATAATTTTATTGAAGATATTTGCTGGCCCTTTAAGTTGTAAATCTTCACTCTCATCTATGCCTATAATCCTTAGGTTTGGTCTTCTCATTGTGTCCTGGATTTCCTGGATATTTTGGGTTACAAGCTTTTTGCATTTTGCATTTTCTTTAACTGTTGAGTCCATGGTTTCTATGGAATCTTCAGCATCTGAGATTCTTTCTTCTATCTCTTGTATTTTGTTGTTGATATTTGCATCTCTGTCCCCTGATTTCTTCCCAAGCCTTTCTATCTCCAAAGTTGTCTCCCTTTGAGTTTTCTTAGTTGTTTCTACTTCTGATTTTAGATCCTGGATGGTGTTGCTTAGCTCCTTCACTTGCATGTTTGTGCTTTCCTGTAATTCTTTAAGATATTTTTGTGTTTCCTCTTTCATGACCTCAGCCTGTTGACCAATGTTCTCCTGTATTTCTTTAAGAGATTTTTGTGTTTCCTCTTTCATGACCTCAGCCTGTTGACCAAAGTTCTCCTGTATTTCTTTAAGTGTTTTTTCCATTTTCTCCTTGTTGGCTTTTGTATTCTCCTGGATTTCTTTCAATGATTTTTGTGTTTCCCTTGCAAGGGCTTCTAACTTTTGATCCATTTTCTCCTGAATTTCTTTAAGTATGTCCTTCATGTGTTCCTGTACCAGCATCATGACCAGTGATTTTAAATCCAAATCTTGTTTTACTGGTGTGATGGGGTATCCAGGACATGTTGGTAGAGGAGAATTGGGTTCAGATGTTGCCATATTGCCTTGATTTCTGTTAGTGACGTTCCTGCGTTTGCCTTTTGCTATCTAGTTCTCACTGGTGTTAGTTTGTCTTGTCAGTGCTGGACTCACCAGTGCAAGCTGCCCCTTCCCAGTTGGCCTCTGGTGCACAGCTTACCTCCTGCACTGCTTGTAGACAGGGTGCTGCTGCCCAGGCTGTTCAGATCCCAAAGCAGGCACCCGAAGGCTCCCCCTGGGGCCCGCTGGATTCACTGGGGCACACTGACTTCTCCCAGCTGGCCGCCCGGAAGCCCAGCTAGCCTCTTGCAGGACTTGGAGATGTGGTGCTGCCGCCCAGGCTGATCTGGATCCGGAAGCGGAGAGAGTTGAGCTGAGGGCTTCTGCTTGAGGCCTTGCCCCAGATTGTGTCTGTGGACCAGATGGAGCCCGTGTGCACCCCCAGGGAGTGCCGATGGTGTATGCTGCTGTGACCTCCCCTGGGTTCCACTCACTCCGCTGGGCAGCCGATCCTCCAACCGGGCTGGCGCACACAAGGTTAGCCTGGCCGCCCAGTCCCTGAGTCCAGGCAAAAGCCTGGGAGGCCAAGGTCCGAGCAAAGTTCCCATAGGGCTACGACTGTCAACTGGGTCCGCCAGGTGACTAGGATGGCGGGCGTGCGCGTCCGCGCTCCCTGAAAGCGCTGGGAGAGTCCGCTGTGTCAACAACCTCCTGGGCGGGTTGACCCACAGATGGCCCACCAAGCCGCCCAGTTCTTGGGGTCAGTCCTGTGCCTTTTGGGGCCTAGACCCCCCGCTTTGTTAGCCTCAGGCTATGCCCGTTACAGGTCTGCCCGCCAGAGTTCTCTGCTGTCCTGCAGGCAAAATGGCGGCACGCGCGCAGGCCTGGGCAAAAAAACCCCTGGCTGGGTTGCCACCCCGATGGCCCCCCGACCAGCCCAAGGCCTGGGCACAGGCCAACACCCGTCGGGCTCAGACCACCACGGTGTTGGCCTCGGACCATGTCCATGCACCTCAGTCTGTCCGTCCGATCCCTGGAGTCTGAAACCAAGATGGATGCACCTCTCCTGACTGGTGGGAGGCCGAGTCGTCCCTGACACATTTAGTGCTCTATTCATTGTATAACATCCCTGAGGCATTTAGTGCTCTGTTCAATGCTTAGCATCCCCGAGGCATTTAGGTCTCTATTAAATGTTTAGCACCCCTGAGGCATTTGGTGGTCTGTTAAATCATTATCATTTCTGAGTCATTTAGTGCTCTGTTAAATGGTTAGCATCCCTGACACATTTAGTGCTCTCTTCAGTGTATAATATCTCTGAGGCATTTAGTGCTCTGTTAAGTGGTTAGCTTCCCTGAGGCATTTGGGCTCTGTTAAATGTTTAGTATCCTTGAGGCATTTAGTCCTCTGTAAAATGTATATCATTCCTGACACATTTAGGACTCTGTTAAATGTTTAGCATTTCTGTGACATTTAGTGCTATGTTAAATGTTTAGCATCCCTGAGGCATTTAGTACTGTCTTAAATGTATAGCATCCCAGACACATTTGGTGCTCTGTACAAAGTAAAGCATCCCTGATGCAATTAGTGCTCTGTTAAATACATAGCATCCATGACATATTTAGTGCTCTGTTAAATATATAGCATCCCTGAAGCCTTTAGTGCTCTGTTAAACATATAGCATCCCTGAAGCCTTTAGTGCTGTGTTAAATATATAGCATCCCTGAAGCCTTTAGTGCTCTGTTAAATACATAGCATCCGTGACATATTTAGTGCTCTGTTAAATGTCTAGCATCCCAGATGCATTTAGTGCTCTGTTAAGTGGTTAGCATCCGAGAAGCATTTAGTCCTCTGTTAAATGTATAGCATCCCTGAGGCATTTAGTGCTCTGTTAAATGTACAGCATCCCTGACACATTTCTTGCTCTGTTAAGTGGTTAGCGTCCTTGAGGCATTTAGTGCTCTGTTAAATGTATAATATCCCTGAGGCATTTCGTGCTCTGTTACATGTATGACATCCCTGAGGCATTTAGTGCTCTGTTAAATGTATAACATCCCAGATGCATTTAGTGCTCTGTTAAGTAGTTAGCATCCCTGACACATTTCTTGCTCTGTTAAATGTATAGCATCCCTGAGGCATTTTGTGCTCTATTAAATGTATAGCATCCCTGATGCATTTAGTGCTTGGTTAAATGTATCTCATCCCTGAGGCATTTAGTGCCCTGTTAAATGTATAGTATCCCTGACACATTTAGTGCTCTGTTAAATGGTTAGCATCCCAATGGCATTTAGTGCTCTGTTAAATGGTTAGCATCTCTAAGGCGTTTAGTGCTCTGTTAAATGGTTAGCATCCCTAAGGCGTTTAGTGCTCTGTTAAATGCTTAGCATCCCTAAGGCATTTTGTGCTCTGTTAAATGGTTAGCATCCCTAAGGCATTTAGTGCTCTGTTAAACGTATAGTATCCCTGATGCATTAGGTGCTATGTTAAATGGTTAGCATCCCTGATGCATTTAGTTCTCTGTTAAATGGTTAGCATCCTTGAGGCATTTAGTGCTCTGTTAAATAAATAACATCAGTTAGGCATTTAGTGCTCTGTTAAATGTGTAGCATCCCTGATGCATTTAGTGCTGTGTTAATTAAATATCATCCCTGAGGCATTTACTACCCTTAAGTGGTTAGCATCCCTGACACATTTAGTGCTCTGTTAAATGTATAGCATCCCTGACACATTTAGGGCTCTGTTAAATGTTTTGCATCCCTGAGGCATTTAGTGCTCTGTAAAATGTATAGCATCCCTGACACATTTAGAGCTCTTTTAAATGTTTAGCATCACTGAGGCATTTACTGCTCCATTAAATAATTATCATCCCTGATGCATTTAGTGCTCTGTTAAATGGTTAGCATCCCTGACACTTTTAGTGCTCTTTCAATGTATAACATCCCTGATGCATTTAGTGCTCTGTTAAATGTATAGCATTTCTGAAGCATTTAGTGATCTGTTAAATGGTGAGCATCATTGAGGCTTTTAGTGCTCTGTTAAATGTATAGCATCCCTGAGACATTTAGTGCTCTGTTAAATGTATAACATCCCTGACACATTTAGTGCTCTGTTCAATGAATAGCAACCCTGAGGCATTTACTACACTGTTAAGTGTTTAGCATCCCAGACACATTTAGTGCTCTGTTAAATGTATAGCATCCCTGACACATTTAGTGCTCTGTTAAACGTATAGCATCCCTGACACATTTAGGGCTCTGTTAAATGTTTAGCATTCCTGAGGCATTTAGTGCTCTATTAAATCATTATCATCCCTGAGGCATTTAGTGCTCTGTTCAATGAATAGCAACCCTGAGGCATTTACTACACTGTTAAGTGTTTAGCATCCCTGACACATTTAGTGCTCTGTTAAATGTATAGCATCCCTGACACATTTAGTGCTTTGTTAAATGTATAGCATCCCTGACACATTTAGGGCTCTGTTAAATGTTTAGCATTGCTGAGGCATTTAGTGCTCTGTTAAATAATTATCATCCCTGAGGCATTTAGTGCTCTGTTAAGTGGTTAGCATCCCTGAGGCATTTAGTGCTCTGTTAAATGGTAAGTATCCCTGACGCATTTAGTGCTCTGTTAAATGGTTAGCATCCCTAAGGCATTTAGTGCTCTGTTAAATGCATAGCATCCCTGATGCATTTAGTGCTCTGTTAAATGTATAGTATTTCTGAAGTATTTAGTGATCTGTTAAATGGTTAGCATCCTTGAGGCTTTTAGTTCTTTGTTAAATGGATAACACCCCTGAGGCATTCAGTGCTTTGTCAAATGTATAATATCCATGACACATTTAGTGCTCTGTTCAATGAATAGCAACCCTGAGCCATTTACTACACTGTCAAGTGGTTAGCATCTGTGACGCATTTAGTGCTCTGTTAAATGTATAGCATCCCTGACACATTTAGGGTTCTGTTAAATGTTTAGGATCCCTGAGGTATTTAGTGCTCTGTTAAATGGTTAGCATTGTTGACACATTTAGTGCTCTATTAAATGTATAACATCCCAGAGGCATTTTGTGCTCTGTTAAATGGTTAGCATCCCTGATCCATTTAGTGCTCTGTTCAATGTATAGCATTCCTGATGTATTTAGTGCTCTGTTAAATTGTTAGCATCCTTGACACATTTAGAGCTCTGTTAAACGATTAGCATTCCTGATTCAGTTAGTGCTCTGTTCAATGTATCATATCCTAGGCATTTAGTGCTCTGTTAAATGGTTAGCATCCCTGACACATTTAGTGCTCTATTCAATGTATAACATCCCTGAGGCATTTAGTGCTCTGTTAAATGTAAAGCATCCCTGATGCATTTAGTGCTCTGTTAAATGTATAACATCCCTGAGGCATTAAATGCTCTGGTAAATGTATAACATATCTGAGGCATTCAGTGCTGTGTTAAATGTATAGAATCCCTGAAGCATTTAGTGCTCTGTTAAATATATAGCATCCCTTAAGCCTTTAGTGCTCTGTTAAATACATAGCATCCATGACATATTTAGTGCTCTGTTCAATGAATAGCATCCCTGAGGCATTTACTATGCTGTTAAGTGGTTAGCATCCCTGACACATTTCTTGCTCTGTTAAATGGTTAGCATCCTTGAGGCATTTAGTGCTCTGTTAAATGTATAATATCCCTGAGGCATTTCGTGCTCTGTTAAATGTACAACATCCCTGAGGCATTTCTTGCTCTGTTAAGTGTATAGCATCCCTGATGCATTTAGTGCTTGGTTAAATGTATCTCAACCCTGAGGCATTTAGTGCTCTGTTAAATGTATAGTGTCCCTGACACATTTAGTGCTCTGTTAAATGGTTAGCATCCCTAAGGCATTTAAATGGTTAGCATCCCGAAGGCATTTAGTGCTCTGTTAAATGTATAGTATAGTATCCCTGACGCATTAGGTGCTCTGTTAAATGGTTAGCATCCCTGATGCATTTAGTGCTTTGTTAAATGTATAACATCAGTTAGGCATTTAGTGCTCTGTTAAATGTGTAGCATCCCTGATGCATTTAGTGCTGTGTTAATTGAATAGCATCCCTGAGGCATTTACTACTCTGTAAAGTGGTTAGCATCCGTGAAACATTTAGTGCTCTGTAAAATGTATAGCATCCCTGACACATTTAGGGCTCTGTTAAATGTTTAGCATTTCTGAGGCATTTAGTGCTATGTTAAATGTTTAGCATCCCTGAGGCATTTAGTACTGTCTTAAATGTATAGCATCCCTGATGCATTTACTGCTCTGTTCAATGTATAGCATCCCTGAGACATTTAGTGCTCTGTTAAATGTGTAGCATCCCAGATGCATTTAGTGCTCTGTTAAATGTACAGCATCACTGACACATTTCTTGATCTGTTAAATGGTTAGCATCCTTGAGGCATTTAGGGCTCAGTTGAATGTATAACATCCCTGAGGCTTTTCATGCTCTGTCAAAAGTATACATCCCTGATGCATTTAGTGCTCTGTTAAATGTATAGCATCCCTGATGCATTTAGTGCTGTGTTAAATGTATAGCATCCCTGAGACATTTAGTGTTCTGTTAAATGTATAGGATCCCTGAGGCATTTAGTGCTCTGTTAAATGGTAAGTATCCCTGACACATTTAGTGCTCTTTGAAATGGTTAGCATCCCTAAGGCATTTAGTGCTCTGTTAAATGCATAGCATCCCTGAGGCATTTAGTGCTCTGTTAAATGTATAGTATTTCTAAAGTATTTAGTGATCTGTTAAATGGTTAGCATCCTTGAGGCTTTTAGTTCTTTGTTAAATGGATAACATCCCTGAGGCATTCAGTGCTCTGTTAAATGTATAATATCCATGACACATTTAGTGCTCTGTTCAATGAATAGCAACCCTGAGCCTTTTACTACACTGTCAAGTGGTTAGCATCTGTGACGCATTTAGTGCTCTGTTAAATGTATAGCATCCCTGACACATTTAGGGTTCTGTTAAGTGTTTAGGATCCCTGAGACATTTAGTGCTCTGTTAAATGGTTAGCATCCCTGACACATTTAGTGCTCTATTAAATGTATAACATCCCAGAGGCATTTTGTGCTCTGTTAAATGGTTAGCATCCCTGATCCATTTAGTGCTCTGTTCAATGTATAGCATTCCTGATGTATTTAGTGCTCTGTTAAATTGTTAGCATCCTTGACACATTTAGAGCTCTGTTAAACGATTAGCATTCCTGATTCAGTTAGTGCTCTGTTCAATGTATCATATCCTAGGCATTTAGTGCTCTGTTAAATGGTTAGCATCCCTGACACATTTAGTGCTCTATTCAATGTATAACATCCCTGAGGCATTTAGTGCTCTGTTAAATGTAAAGCAACCCTGATGCATTTAGTGCTCTGTTAAATGTATAACATCCCTGAGGCATTAAATGCTCTGGTAAATGTATAACATATCTGAGGCATTCAGTGCTGTGTTAAATGTATAGAATCCCTGCAGCATTTAGTGCTGTGTTAAATATATAGCATCCCTGAAGCCTTTAGTGCTCTGTTAAATACATAGCATCCATGACATATTTAGTGTTCTGTTAAATGTCTAGCATCTCAGATGCATTTAGTGCTCTATTAAGTGGTTAGCATCCGAGAAGCATTTAGTCCTCTGTTCAATGTATAGCATCCCTGAGGCATTTAGTGCTCTGTTAAATAAGGTTAGCATCCCTGACGCATTTAGTGCTCTGTTAAATGTACAGCATCCCTGATGCATTTCTTGCTCTGTTAAGTGGTTAGCATCCCTGAGGCATTTAGTGCTCTGGTAAATGTATAGCATCCCTCAGGCATTTAGTGCTCTGTTAAATGGTAAGTATCCCTGACACATTTAGTGCTCTGTTAAATGGTTAGCATCCCTAAGGCATTTAGTGCTCTGTTAAATGCATAGCATCCCTGATGCATTTAGTGCTCTGTTAAATGTATAGCATTTCTGAAGCATTTATTGATCTGTTAAATGGTGAGCATCATTGAGGCTTTTAGTGCTCTGTTAAATGTATAACATCCCTGAGGCATTTAGTGCTCTGTTAAATGTATAATATCCCTGATACATTTAGTGCTCTGTTCAAAGAATAGCATCCCTGAGGCATTTACTATGCTGTTAAGAGGTTAGCCTGACACATTTAGTGCTCTATTCAATGTATAACATCCCTGAGGCATTTAGTGCTCCATTAAATGTAAAGCATCCCTGATGCATTTAGTGCTCTGTTAAATGTTTAACATCCCTGAGGCATTAAATGCTCTGGTAAATGTATAACATATCTGAGGCATTCAGTGCTGTGTTAAATGTATAGAATCCCTGAAGCATTTAGTGCTCTGTTAAATATATAGCATCCCTGAAGCCTTTAGTGCTCTGTTAAATACATAGCATCCATGACATATTTAGTGCTCTGTTAAATGTCTAGCATCCCAGATGCATTTAGTGCTCTGTTAAGTGGTTAGCATCCGAGAAGCATTTAGTCCTCTGTTCAATGTATAGCATCCCTGAGGCATTTAGTGCTCTGTTAAATGGTTAGCATCCCTGACACATTTAGTGCTCTACTAAATGTATAACATCCCTGAGGCATTTAGTGCTCTGTTAAAGGGTTAGCATCCCTGATCCATTTAGTGCTCTGTTCAATGTATAGCATCCCTGATGCATTTCTTGCTCTGTTAAATGGTTAGCATCCCTGACTAATTTAGTGCTCTGTGAAATGTTTTGCATCCCTGAGGCATTTAGTGCTCTGTAAAATGTATTGCATCCCTGACACATTTAGAGCTCTGTTAAATGTTTAGTATTTCTGAGGCATTTAGTGCTATGTTAAATGTTTAGCATCCCTGAGGCATTTAGTTCTGTCTTAAATGTATAGCATCCCTGATGCATTTAGTGCTCTGTTCAATGTAAAGCATCCCTGATGCATTTAGTGCTCTGTTAAATGTGTAGCATCCCAGATGCATTTAGTGCTCTGTTAAATGTACAGCATCACTGATACAGTTCTTGATCTGTTAAATGGTTAGCATTCTTGAGGCATTTAGGACTCAGTTAAATGTATAAAATCCCTCAGGCATTTCATGCTCTGTCAAATGTATAGCATCCCTGATGCATTTAGTGCTCTGTTAAGTGTATAGCATCCCTGATGCTTTTAGTGCCGTGTTAAATGTATAGCATCCCTGAGACATTTAGTGCGCTGTTAAATGTTTAGCATCCCTGAGGCATTTAGTACTGTCTCAAATGTATAACATCCCTGAGGCATTTAGTGCTCTGTTCAATGTAAAGCATCCTTGATGCATTTAGTTCTCTGTTAAATGTATAACATCCCTGAGGCATGAAGTGCTCTGTTAAATGTGTAGCATCATTGAGGCATTTAGTGCTGTGTGAAATGTATAGAATCCCTGAGGCATTTAGTGCTGTGTTAAATGTATAGCATCCCTGAAGCCTTTAGTGCTCTATTAAATATATAGCATCCGTGACATATTTAGTGCTCTGTTAAATGGTTAGCATCCCTGACTCATTTAGTGCTCTTTTCAAGAATAGCATACCTGAGGCATTTAGTTCTTTGTTAAGTGGTTAGCATCAGTAACACATTTAATGCTCTGTTAAATGTATAGCATCACTGACCCTATTAAGTCTCTGTTAGGGTTACCTCACTTAGTATGATGTTCTCTAGCTCCATCCATTTGCCTAAGAATTTCATGAATTCATTGTTCCTAACGGCTGAATAGTACTCCATTGTGTAGATATACCACATTTTTTGCATCCACTCTTCTGTTGAGGGATACCTGGGTTCTTTCCAGCATCTGGCAAATATAAATAGGGCTGCTATGAACATAGTGGAGCATGTATCCTTATTACATGGTGGGGAATCCTCTGGGTATATGCCCAGGAGTGGTATAGCAGGATCTTCTGGAAGTGAGGTGCCCAGTTTTCGGAGGAACCACCAGACTGATTTCCAGAGTGGCTGTAACAATTTGCAGCCCCACCAGCAGTGGAGGAGTGATCCTCTTTCTCCACACCCTCTCCAACACCTGCTGTCTCCTGAATTTTTAATCTTAGCCATTCTGACTGGTGTAAGATGAAATCTCAGGGTTGTTTTGATTTGCATTTCCCTAATGACTAATGAAGTTGAGCATTTTTTAAGATGCTTCTCCACCATCCGAAGTTCTTCAGGTGAGAATTCTTTGTTTAACTCTGTTTCCCATTTTTTTTAATAGGGTTGTTTGGTTTTCTGGAGTCTAACATCTCGAGTTCTTTATATATATTGGATATTAGCCCTCTATCTGATGTAGGATTGGTGAAGATCTTTTCCCAATTTGTTGGTTGCCAATTTGTCCTCTTGATGGTGTCCTTTGCCTTACAGAAACTTTGTAATTTTTGGAGGTCCCATTTGTCAATTCTTGATCTTAGAGCATACTCAATTGGTGTTCTGTTCAGAAACTTTCTCCCTGTATTTAGTTCTCTGTTAAATGTATAGCATCCCTGAGGCATTAAGTGCTCTATTAACTGTATAGCATCCCTGAGGCATTTAGTGCTCTGTTAAATGTATAGAATTCCTGAAGCCTTTAGTGCTCTGTTAAATGTCTAGGATCCCAGATGCATTTAGTGTTCTGTTAAATGGTTAGCATCCCTGAAGCATTTAGTGCTCTGTTAAATGTATAGCATCCCTGACACACAGGGCTCTGTTAAGTATATAGCTTCCGTGACATATTTAGTGCTCTGTTAAATGTCTAGCATCCCAGATGAATTTAGTGCTCTGTTAAATGTACAGCATCCCAGATGCATTTAGTGCTCTGTTAAATGTACAGCATCCCTGACACATTTCTTGCTCTGTTAAATGGTTAGCATCCTTGAGGCATTTAGGGCTCAGTTGAATGTATAACATCCCTGAGGCATTTAGTGCTCTGTCAAAAGTATAGTATCCCTGATGCATTTAGTGCTCTGTTAAATGTATAGCATCCCTGATGCATTTAGTGCTTTGTTAAATGTATAGCATCCCTGAGACATTTAGTGCTCTGTTAAATGTATAGCATCCCTGAGGCATTTAGTGCTCTGTTAAATGGTAAGTATCCCTGATGCATTTAGTGCTCTGTTAAATGTATAGCATCCCTGATGCATTTAGTGCTCTGTTAAATGTATAGCATCCCTGAGACATTTAGTGCTCTGTTAAATGTATAGCATCCCTGAGGCATTTAGTGCTCTGTTAAATGGTAAGTATCCCTGATGCATTTAGTGCTCTGTTAAATGGTTAGCATCCCTAAGGCATTTAGTGCTCTGTTAAATGCATAGCATCCCTGATGCATTTAGTGCTCTGTTAAATGTATAGTATTTCTGAAGTATTTAGTGATCTGTTAAATGGTTAGCATCCTTGAGGCTTTTAGTTCTTTGTTAAATGGATAACATCCCTGAGGCATTCAGTGCTTTGTCAAATGTATAACATACCTGACACATTTAATGCTCTGTTCAATGAAGAGCAACCCTGAGCCATTTACTACACTGTCAAGTGTTTAGCATCCGTGACGCATTTAGTGCTCTGTTAAATGTATAGCATCCCTGACACATTTAGGGTTCTGTTAAGTGTTTAGGATCCCTGAGGCATTTAGTGCTCTGTTAAATGGTTAGCATCCCTGACACTTTTAGTGCTCTACTAAATGTACAACATCCCTGAGGCATTTAGTGCTCTGTTAAATGGTTAGCATCCCTGATCCATTTAGTGCTCTGTTAAATGTGTAGCATCCCTGATGCATTTCTTGCTGTGTTAAATGGTTAGCATCCCTGACTAATTTAGTGCTCTGTGAAATGTTTTGCATCCCTGAGGCATTTAGTGCTCTTTAAAATGTATTGCATCCCTGACACATTTAGAGCTCTGTTAAATGTTTAGCATTTCTGAGGCATTTAGTGCTATGTTAAATGTTTAGCATCCCTGAGGCATTTAGTTCTGTCTTAAATGTATAGCATCCCTGATGCATTTAGTGCTCTGTTCAATGTAAAGCGTCCCTGAGGCATTTAGTGCTCTGTTAAATGGTTAGCATCCCAGATGCATTTAGTGCTCTGTTAAATGTGTAGCATCCCTGAGACATTTAGTGCTCTGTTAAATGTATAATATCCCTGATACATTTAGTACTCTGTTCAATGAATAGCATCCCTGAGGCATTTACTATGCTGTTAAGTGGTTAGCATCCCTGACACATTTCTTGCTCTGTTAAATGGTTAGCATCCTTGAGGCATTTAGTGCTCTGTTAAATGCATAATATCCCTGAGGCATTTCGTGCTCTGTTAAATGTATAACATCCCTGAGGCATTTCGTGCTCTGTTAAGTGTATAGCATCCCTGATGCATTTAGTGCTTGGTTAAATGTATCTCAACCCTGAGGCATTTAGTGCTCTGTTAAATGTATAGTGTCCCTGACACATTTAGTGCTCTGTTAAATGGTTAGCATCCCTAAGGCATTTAAATGGTTAGCATCCCTAAGGCATTTAGTGCTCTGTTAAACGTATAGTATAGTATCCCTGACGCATTAGGTGCTCTGTTAAATGGTTAGCATCCCTGATGCATTTAGTGCCTTGTTAAATGTATAACATCAGTTAGGCATTTAGTGCTCTGTTAAATGTGTAGCATCCCTGATGCATTTAGTGCTGTGTTAATTGAATAGCATCCCTGAGGCATTTACTACCTTTAAGTGGTTAGCATCCCTGACACATTTAGTGCTCTGTAAAATGTATAGCATCCCTGACACATTTAGGGCTCTGTTAAATGTTTAGCATTTCTGAGGCATTTAGTGCTATGTTAAATGCTTAGCATCCCTGAGGCATTTAGTACTGTCTTAAATGTATAGCATCCCTGATGCATTTACTGCTCTGTTCAATGTAAAGCATCCCTGATGCATTTAGTGCTCTGTTAAATGTGTAGCATCCCAGATGCATTTAGTGCTCTGTTAAATGTACAGCATCACTGACACATTTCTTGCTCTGTTAAATGTATAGCATCCTTGAGGCATTTAGGGCTCAGTTGAATGTATAACATCCCTGAGGCATTTCATGCTCTGTCAAAAGTATAGCATCCCTGATGCATTTAGTGCTCTGTCAAAAGTATAGCATCCCTGATGCATTTAGTGCTCTGTTAAATGGATAGCATCCCTGATGCATTTAGTGCTGTGTTAAATGTATAGCATCCCTGAGACATTTCGTGCTCTGTTAAATGTATAGCATCCCTGAGGCATTTAGTGCTCTGTTAAATGGTAAGTATCCCTGACACATTTAGTGCTCTGTTAAATGGTTAGCATCCCTAAGGCATTTAGTGCTCTGTTAAATGCATAGCATCCCTGATGCATTTAGTGCTCTGTTAAATGTATAGTATTTCTGAAGTATTTAGTGATCTGTTAAATGGTTAGCATCCTTGAGGCTTTTAGTTCTTTGTTAAATGGATAACATCCCTGAGGCATTCAGTGCTCTGTTAAATGTATAATATCCATGACACATTTAGTGCTCTGTTCAATGAATAGCAACCCTGAGCCATTTACTACACTGTCAAGTGGTTAGCAACCGTGACACATTTAGTGCTCTGTTAAATGTATAGCATCCCTGACACATTTAGGGTTCTGTTAAGGGTTTAGGATCCCTGAGGCATTTAGTGCTCTGTTAAATGGTTAGCATTCTTGACACATTTAGTGCTCTATTAAATGTATAACATCCCTGAGGCATTTAGTGCTCTGTTAAATGGTTAGCATCCCTGATCCATTTAGTGCTCTGTTCAATGTATAGCATTCCTGATGTATTTAGTGCTCTGTTAAATTGTTAGCATCCTTGACACATTTAGAGCTCTGTTAAACGATTAGCATTCCTGATTCAGTTAGTGCTCTGTTCAATGTATCATATCCTAGGCATTTAGTGCTCTGTTAAATGGTTAGCATCCCTGACACATATAGTGCTCTATTCAATGTATAACATCCCTGATGCATTTAGTGCTCTGTTAAATGTATAACATCCCTGAGGCATTAAATGCTCTGGTAAATATATAACATATCTGAGGCATTCAGTGCTGTGTTAAATGTATAGAATCCCTGAAGCATTTAGTGCTCTGTTAAATATATAGCATCCCTGAAGCCTTTAGTGCTCTGTTAAATACATAGCATCCATGACATATTTAGTGCTCTGTTAAATGTCTAGCATCCCAGATGCATTTAGTGCTCTGTTAAGTGGTTAGCATCCGAGAAGCATTTAGTCCTCTGTTCAATGTATAGCATCCCTGAGGCATTTAGTGCTCTGTTAAATAAGGTTAGCATCCCTGACGCATTTAGTGCTCTGTTAAATGTACAGCATCCCTGATGCATTTCTTGCTCTGTTAAGTGGTTAGCATCCCTGAGGCATTTAGTGCTCTGTTAAATGTATAGCATCCCTGATGCATTTAGTGCTGTGTTAAATGTATAGCATCCCTGAGGCATTTCGTGCTCTGTTAAATGTACAGCATCCCTGAGGCATTTAGTGCTCTGTTAAATGGTAAGTTTCCCTGTGTTAGTGCTGTGTTAAATGGTTAGCATCCCTAAGGCATTTAGTGCTCTGTTAAATGCATAGCATCCCTGATGCATTTAGTGCTCTGTTAAATGTATAGTATTTCTGAAGTATTTAGTGATCTGTTAAATGGTTACCATCCTTGAGGCTTTTAGTTCTTTCTTAAATGGATAACATCCCTGAGGCATTCATGCTCTGTTAAATGTATAACATACCTGACACATTTAGTGCTCTGTTAAATGTATAATATCCCTGACATATTTAGTGCTCTGTTCAATGAATAGCATCCCTGGGGCATTTACTATGCTGTTAAGTGGTTAGCATCCCTGAAGCATTTAGTGCTCTGTTAAATGTATAGCATCCCTGACACATTTAGAGGTCCTTTAAATGTTTAGCATCCCTGAGGCATTTATTGCTCTGTTAAATCATTATCATCCCTGAGGCATTTAGTGATCTGTTAAATGGTTAGCATCCCTGACACATTTAGTGCTCTATTCAATGTATAAGATCCCTGATACATTTAGTGCTCTGTTAAGTGGTTAGCATCCCTGACACATTTCTTGCTCTGTTAAATGGTTAGCATCCTTGAGGCATTTAGTGCTCTGTTAAATGTATAACATCCCTGAGGCATTTCGTGCTCTGTTAAGTGTATTGCATCCCTGATGCATTTAGTGCTTGGTTAAATGTATCTCATCCCTGAGGCATTTAGTGCTCTTTTAAATGTATAGTGTCCCTGACACATTTAGTGCTCTGTTAAATGGTTAGCATCCCTAAGGCATTTAGTGCTCTGTTAAATGGTTAGCATCCCTAAGGCATTTAGTGCTCTGTTAAACGTATAGTATCCCTGACGCATTAGGTGCTCTGTTAAATGGTTAGAATCCCTGATGCATTTAGTGCTTTGTTAAAAGTATCACATCAGTAGGGATTTAGTGCTCTGTTAAATGTGTAGCATCACTGATGCATTTAGTGCTGTGTTAATTGAATAGCATCCCTGAGGCATTTACTACTCTGTTAAGTGGTTAGGATCCCTGACTCATTTAGTGCTCTGTAAAATGTATAGCATCCCTGACACATTTAGGGCTCTGTTAAATGTTTAGCATTTCTGAGGCATTTAGTGCTATGTTAAATGCTTAGCATCCCTGAGGCATTTAGTACTGTCTTAAATGTATAGCATCCCTGATGCATTTACTGCTCTGTTCAATGTAAAGCATCCCTGAGACATTTAGTGCTCTGTTAAATGTGTAGCATCCCAGATGCATTTAGTGCTCTGTTAAATGTACAGCATCACTGACACATTTCTTGATCTGTTAAATGGTTAGCATCCTTGAGGCATTTAGGGCTCAGTTGAATGTATAACATCCCTGAGGCATTTCGTGCTCTGTCAAAAGTATACATCCCTGATGCATTTAGTGCTCTGTTAAATGTATAGCATCCCTGATGCATTTAGTGCTGTGTTAAATGTATAACATCCCTGAGACATTTAGTGCTCTGTTAAATGTATAGCATCCCTGAGGCATTTAGTGCTCTGTTAAATGGTAAGTATCCCTGATGCATTTAGTGCTCTGTTAAATGGTTAGCATCCCTAAGGCATTTAGTGCTCTGTTAAATGCATAGCATCCCTGATGCATTTAGTGCTCTGTTAAATGTATAGTATTTCTGAAGTATTTAGTGATCTGTTAAATGGTTAGCATCCTTGAGGCTTTTAGTTCTTTGTTAAATGGATAACATCCCTGAGGCATTCAGTGCTTTGTCAAATGTATAACATACCTGACACATTTAATGCTCTGTTCAATGAAGAGCAACCCTGAGCCATTTACTACACTGTCAAGTGTTTAGCATCCGTGACGCATTTAGTGCTCTGTTAAATGTATAGCATCCCTGACACATTTAGGGTTCTGTTAAGTGTTTAGGATCCCTGAGGCATTTAGTGCTCTGTTAAATGGTTAGCATCCCTGACACTTTTAGTGCTCTACTAAATGTACAACATCCCTGAGGCATTTAGTGCTCTGTTAAATGGTTAGCATCCCTGATCCATTTAGTGCTCTGTTAAATGTGTAGCATCCCTGATGCATTTCTTGCTGTGTTAAATGGTTAGCATCCCTGACTAATTTAGTGCTCTGTGAAATGTTTTGCATCCCTGAGGCATTTAGTGCTCTGTAAAATGTATTGCATCCCTGACACATTTAGAGCTCTGTTAAATGTTTAGCATTTCTGAGGCATTTAGTGCTATGTTAAATGTTTAGCATCCCTGAGGCATTTAGTTCTGTCTTAAATGTATAGCATCCCTGATGCATTTAGTGCTCTGTTCAATGTAAAGCGTCCCTGAGGCATTTAGTGCTCTGTTAAATGGTTAGCATCCCAGATGCATTTAGTGCTCTGTTAAATGTGTAGCATCCCTGAGACATTTAGTGCTCTGTTAAATGTATAATATCCCTGATACATTTAGTACTCTGTTCAATGAATAGCATCCCTGAGGCATTTACTATGCTGTTAAGTGGTTAGCATCCCTGACACATTTCTTGCTCTGTTAAATGGTTAGCATCCTTGAGGCATTTAGTGCTCTGTTAAATGCATAATATCCCTGAGGCATTTCGTGCTCTGTTAAATGTATAACATCCCTGAGGCATTTCGTGCTCTGTTAAGTGTATAGCATCCCTGATGCATTTAGTGCTTGGTTAAATGTATCTCAACCCTGAGGCATTTAGTGCTCTGTTAAATGTATAGTGTCCCTGACACATTTAGTGCTCTGTTAAATGGTTAGCATCCCTAAGGCATTTAAATGGTTAGCATCCCTAAGGCATTTAGTGCTCTGTTAAACGTATAGTATAGTATCCCTGACGCATTAGGTGCTCTGTTAAATGGTTAGCATCTCTGATGCATTTAGTGCTTTGTTAAATGTATAACATCAGTTAGGCATTTAGTGCTCTGTTAAATGTGTAGCATCCCTGATGCATTTAGTGCTGTGTTAATTGAATAGCATCCCTGAGGCATTTACTACTCTGTTAAGTGGTTAGCATCCCTGACACATTTAGTGCTCTGTAAAATGTATAGCATCCCTGACACATTTAGGGCTCTGTTAAATGTTTAGCATTTCTGAGGCATTTAGTGCTATGTTAAATGTTTAGCATCCCTGAGGCATTTAGTACTGCTTTAATGTATAGCATCCCTGATGCATTTACTGCTCTGTTCAATGTAAAGCAACCCTGATGCATTTAGTGCTCTGTTAAATGTGTAGCATCCCAGATGCATTTAGTGCTCTGTTAAATGTACAGCATCACTGACACATTTCTTGCTCTGTTAAATGGTTAGCATCCTTGAGGCATTTAGGGCTCAGTTGAATGTATAACATCCCTGAGGCATTTCGTGCTCTGTCAAAAGTATAGCATCCCTGATGCATTTAGTGCTCTGTTAAATGTATAGCATCCCTGATGCATTTAGGTCTCTGTTAAATCTTTAGCATCCCTGAGACATTTAGTGCTCTGTTAAATGTATAGCATCCCTGAGGCATTTAGTGCTCTGTTAAATGGTAAGTATCCCTGACACATTTAGTGCTCTGTTAAATGGTTAGCATCCCTAAGGCATTTAGTGCTCTGTTAAATGCATAGCATCCCTGATGCATTTAGTGCTCTGTTAAATGTATAGTATTTCTGAAGTATTTAGTGATCTGTTAAATGGTTAGCATCCTTGAGGCTTTTAGTTCTTTCTTAAATGGATAACATCCCTGAGGCATTCAGTGCTCTGTTAAATGTATAGCATCCCTGAGGCATTTAGTGCTCTGTTAAATGTATAATATCCCTGACATATTTAGTGCTCTGTTCAATGAATAGCATCCCTGAGGCATTTACTATGCTGTTAAGTGGTTAGCATCCCTGAAGCATTTAGTGCTCTGTTAAATGTATAGCATCCCTGACACATTTAGAGGTCCTTTAAATGTTTAGCATCCCTGAGGCATTTATTGCTCTGTTAAATCATTATCATCCCTGAGGCATTTAGTGCTCTGTTAAATGGTTAGCATCCCTGACACATTTAGTGCTCTATTCAATGTATAAGATCCCTGATGCATTTAGTGCTCTGTTAAGTGGTTAGCATCCCTGACACATTTCTTGCTCTGTTAAATGGTTAGCATCCTTGAGGCATTTAGTGCTCTGTTAAATGTATAATATCCCTGAGGAATTTCGTGCTCTGTTAAGTGGATTGCATCCCTGATGCATTTAGTGCTTGGTTAAATGTATCTCATCCCTGAGGCATTTAGTGCTCTGTTAAATGTATAGTATCCCTGACACATTTAGTGCTCTGTTAAATGGTTAGCATCCCTAAGGCATTTAGTGCTCTGTTAAATGGTTAGCATCCCTAAGGCATTTAGTGCTCTGTTTAACGTATAGTATCCCTGACGCATTAGGTGCTCTGTTAAATGGTTAGCATCCCTGACGCATTAGGTGCTCTGTTAAATGGTTAGCATCCCTGATGCATTTAGTGCTTTGTTAAATGTATCACATCAGTAGGGATTTAGTGCTCTGTTAAATGTGTAGCATCCCTGATGCATTTAGTGCTGTGTTAATTGAATAGCATCCCTGAGGCATTTACTACTCTGTTAAGTGGTTAGCATCCCTGACACATTTAGTGCTCTGTAAAATGTATAGCATCCCTGACACATTTAGGGCTCTGTTAAATGTTTAGCATTTCTGAGGCATTTAGTGCTATGTTAAATGCTTAGCATCCCTGAGGCATTTAGTACTGTCTTAAATGTATAGCATCCCTGATGCATTTACTGCTCTGTTCAATGTAAAGCATCCCTGATGCATTTAGTGCTCTGTTAAATGTGTAGCATCCCAGATGCATTTAGTGCTCTGTTAAATGTACAGCATCACTGACACATTTCTTGATCTGTTAAATGTATAGCATCCTTGAGGCATTTAGGGCTCAGTTGAATGTATAACATCCCTGAGGCTTTTCATGCTCTGTCAAAAGTATAGCATCCCTGATGCATTTAGTGCTCTGTTAAATGTATAGCATCCCTGATGCATTTAGTGCTGTGTTAAATGTATAGCATCCCTGAGACATTTAGTGCTCTGTTAAATGTATAGCATCCCTGAGGCATTTAGTGCTCTGTTAAATGGTAAGTATCCCTGACACATTTAGTGCTCTGTGAAATGGTTAGCATCCGTAAGGCATTTAGTGCTCTGTTAAATGCATAGCATCCCTGATGCATTTAGTGCTCTGTTAAATGTATAGTATTTCTGAAGTATTTAGTGATCTGTTAAATGGTTAGCATCCTTGAGGCATTTAGTTCTTTGTTAAATGGATAACATCCCTGAGGCATTCAGTGCTCTGTCAAATGTATAACATACCTGACACATTTAGTGCTCTGTTCAATGAATAGCAACCCTGAGCCATTTACTACACTGTCAAGTGGTTAGCATCCGTGATGCATTTAGTGCTCTGTGAAATGGTTAGCATCCCTGACACTTTTAGGGTTCTGTTAAGGGTTTAGGATCCCTGAGGCATTTAGTGCTCTGTTAAATGTATAGCATCCCTGAGGCATTTCGTGCTCTGTTAAATGCTTAGCATCCTTGACACATTTAGTGCTCTATTAAATGTAAAACATCCCTGAGGCATTTAGTGCTCTGTTAAATGGTTAGCATCCTTGATCCATTTAGTGCTCTGTTCAATGTATAGCACTCCTGATGTATTTAGTGCTCTGTTAAATTGCTAGCATCCTTGACACATTTAGAGATCTGTTAAATGGTTAGCATTCCTGATTCAGGTAGTGCTCTGTTCAATGTATCATATCCTAGGCATTTAGTGCTCTGTTAAATGTTTAGCATCCCTGACACATTTAGTGCTCTATTCAATGTATAACATCCCTGAGGCATTTAGTGCTCTGTTAAATGTAAAGCATCCCTGATGCATTTAGTGCTCTGTTAAATGTTTAACATCCCTGAGGCATTAAATGCTCTGGTAAATGTATAACATATCTGAGGCATTCAGTGCTGTGTTAAATGTATAGAATCCCTGAAGCATTTAGTGCTGTGTTAAATATATAGCATCCCTGAAGCCTTTAGTGCTCTGTTAAATACATAGCTTCCATGACATATTTAGTGCTTTGTTAAATGTCTAGCATCCCAGATGCATTCAGTGCTCTGTTAAGTGGTTAGCATCCCTGACACATTTCTTGCTTTGTTAAATGGTTAGCATCCTTGAGGCATTTAGTGCTCTGTTACAAGTATAACATCCCTGATGTATTTCGTGCTCTGTTAAATGTATAACATCCCTGAGGCATTTCGTGCTCTGTTAAATTCATCCCTGATGCATTTAGTGCTTGGTTAAATGTATCTCATCCCTGAGGCATTTAGTGCTCTGTTAAATGTATAGTATCCCTGACACATTTAGTGCTCTGTTAAATGGTTAGCATCCTTGATCCATTTAGTGCTCTTTCCAATGTATAGCATTCCTGATGTATTTAGTGCTCTGTTTAATTGCTAGCATCCTTGACACATTTAGAGATCTGTTAAATGGTTAGCATTCCTGATTCAGTTAGTGCTCTGTTCAATGTATCATATCCTAGGCATTTAGTGCTCTGTTAAATGTTTAGCATCCCTGACACATTTAGTGCTCTATTCAATGTATAACATCCCTGAGGCATTTAGTGCTCTGTTAAATGTAAAGCATCCCTGATGCATTTAGTGCTCTGTTAAATGTTTAACATCCCTGAGGCATTAAATGCTCTGGTAAATGTATAACATATCTGAGGCATTCAGTGCTGTGTTAAATGTATAGAATCCCTGAAGCATTTAGTGCTGTGTTAAATATATAGCATCCATGAAGCCTTTAGTGCTCTGTTAAATACATAGCTTGCATGACATATTTAGTGCTTTGTTAAATGTCTAGCATCCCAGATGCATTTAGTGCTCTGTTAAGTGGTTAGCATCCCTGACACATTTCTTGCTTTGTTAAATGGTTAGCATCCTTGAGGCATTTAGTGCTCTGTTACAAGTATAACATCCCTGATGTATTTCGTGCTCTGTTAAATGTATAACATCCCTGAGGCATTTCGTGCTCTGTTAAATTCATCCCTGATGCATTTAGTGCTTGGTTAAATGTATCTCTTCCCTGAGGCATTTAGTGCTCTGTTAAATGTATAGTATCCCTGACACATTTAGTGCTCTGTTAAATGGTTAGCATCCCTAAGGCATTTAGTGCTCTGTTAAACGTATAGTATCCCTGAGGCATTAGGTGCTCTGTTAAATGGTTAGCATCCCTGATGCATTTAGTTCTCTGTTAAATGGTTAGCATCCTTGAGGCATTTAGTGCTCTGTTAAATAAATAACATCTGTTAGGCATTTAGTGCTCTGTTAAATGTGTAGCATCCCTGATGCATTTAATGCTGTGTTAAATGGTTACCATCCCTGAGGCATTTACTACTCTGTTAAGTGGTTAGCATCCCTGAGGCATTTAGTGCTCTGTAAAATGTATAGCATCCCCGACACATTTAGAGCTCTTTTAAATGTTTAGCATCACTGAGGCATTTACTGCTCTGTTAAATAATTATCATCCCTGAAGCATTTAGTGCTCTGTTGAATGGTTAGCATCCCTGACACTTTTAGTGCTCTTTCAATGTATAACATCCCTGATGCATTTAGTGCTATGTTTAATGTATAGCATTTCTGAAGCATTTAGCGATCTGTTAAATGGTGAGCATCATTGAGGCTTTTAGTGCTCTGTTAAATGGATAGCATCCCTGAGGCATTTAGTGCTCTGTTAAATGTATAGCATCCCTGACATATTTAGTGCTCTGTTCAATGAATAGCATCCCTAAGGCATTTACTACACGGTTAAGTGGTTAGCATCCCTGACACATTTAGTGCTCTGTTAAATGTATAGCATCCCTGACACATTTAGTGCTCTGTTAAATGGTTAGCATCCCTAAGGCATTTAGTGCTCTGTTAAACGTATAGTATCCCTGACATATTCAGTGCTCTGTTCAATGAATAGCATCCCTGAGGCATTTACTATGCTGTTAAGTGGTTAGCATCCCTCAAGCATTTAGTGCTCTGTTAAATGTATAGCATCCCTGACACATTTAGAGGTCCTTTAAATGTTTAGCATCCCTGAGGCATTTATTGCTCTGTTAAATCATTATCATCCCTGAGGCATTTACTGCTCTGTTAAATGGTTAGCATCCCTGACACATTTAGTGCTCTATTCAATGTATAAGATCCCTGATGCATTTAGTGCTCTGTTAAGTGGTTAGCATCCCTGACACATTTAGTGCTATGTAAAATGTATAGCATCCCCGACACATTTAGAGCTCTGTTAAATGTTTAGCATCCCTGATGCATTTATTGCTCTGTTAAATCATTATCATCCCTGAGGCATTTACTGCTCTGTTAAATGGTTAGCATCCCTGACACATTTAGTGCTCTATTCAATGTATAGCATCCCTGAGGCATTTAGTGCTCTATTCAATGTATAGCATCCCTGAGGCATTTAGTGCTCTGTTCAATGCTTAGCTTCCCTGAGGCACTTAGGTCTCTGTTAAATATTTAGCATCCCTGAGGCATTTGGTGCTCTGTTAAATCATTATCATCCCTGAGGCATTTAGTGCTCTGTTAAATGGTTAGCATTCCTGAGGCATTTAGTGCTCTATTCAATGTATAACATCCCTGATGCATTTAGTGCTCTGTTAAATGCTTAGCATCCCTAAGGCGTTTAGTGCTCTGTTAAATGGTTAGCATCCCTAAGGCATTTAGTGCTCTGTTAAACGTACAGTATAGTATCCCTGACGCATTAGGTGCTCTGTTAAATGCTTAGCATCCCTAAGGCGTTTAGTGCTCTGTTAAATGGTTAGCATCCCTAAGGCATTTAGTGCTCTGTTAAACGTATAGTATCCCTGACGCATTAGGTGCTCTGTTAAATGGTTAGCATCCTTGATGCATTTAGTGCTCTGTTAAATGGTTAGCATCCTTGAGGCATTTAGGGCTCTGTTAAATAAATAACATCAGTTAGGCATTTAGTGCTCTGTTAAATGTGTAGCATCCCTAATGCATTTAGTGCTGTGTTAATTAAATATCATCCCTGAGGCATTTACTACTCTTAAGTGGTTAGCATCCCTGACACATTTAGTGCTCTGTTAAATGTATAGCATCCCTGACACATTTAGGGCTCTGTTAAATGTTTTGCATCCCTGAGGCATTTAGTGCTCTGTAAAATGTATAGCATCCCTGACACATTTAGAGCTCTTTTAAATGTTTAGCATCACTGAGGCATTTACTGCTCTGTTAAATAATTATCATCCCTGAGGCATTTAGTGCTCTGTTAAATGGTAAGTATCCCTGATGCATTTAGTGCTCTGTTAAATGTATAGAATTCCTGAAGCATTTAGTGCTCTGTTAAATGTATAGCATCCCTGAAGCCTTTAGTGCTCTGTTAAATACATAGCATCCATGACATATTTAGTGCTCTGTTAAATGTCTAGCACCCCAGATGCATTTAGTGCTCTGTTAAGTGGTTAGCATCCGAGAAGCATTTAGTCGTCTGTTCAATGTAAAGCATCCCTGAGGCATTTAGTGCTCTGTAAAATGTATTGCATCCCTGACACATTTAGAGCTCTGTTAAATGTTTAGCATTTCTGAGGCATTTAGTGCTATGTTAAATGTTTAGCATCCCTGAGGCATTTAGTTCTGTCTTAAATGTATAGCATCCCTGATGCATTTAGTGCTCTGTTCAATGTAAAGCATCCCTGATGCATTTAGTGCTCTGTTAAATGTGTAGCATCCCAGATGCATTTAGTGCTCTGTTAAATGTACAGCATCACTGACACATTTCTTGATCTGTTAAATGGTTAGCATCCTTGAGGCATTTAGGACTCAGTTAAATGTATAACATCCCTGAGGCTTTTCATGCTCTGTCAAAAGTATAGCATTCCTGATGCATTTAGTGCTCTGTTAAATGTATAGCATCCCTGATGCATTTAGTGCTGTGTTAAATGTATAGCATCCCTGAGACATTTAGTGCTCTGTTAAATGTACAGCATCCCTGAGGCATTTAGTGCTCTGTTAAATGTATAGTATCCCTGACACATTTAGTGCTCTGTTAAATGTATAGCATCCCTGATGCATTTAGTGCTCTGTTAAATGGTAAGTATCCATGACACATTTAGCGCTCTGTTAAATGGTTAGCATCCCTGAGACATTTAGTGCTCTGTTAAATGTGTAGCATCCCTGAGGCATTTAGTGCTCTGTTAAATGGTTAGCATCCCTGAGACATTTAGTGCTGTGTTAAATGTGTAGCATCCCTGAGGCATTTAGTGCTCTGTTAAATGTAGCATCCCTGAGGCATTTAGTGGTCTGCTGAATGGTTTGCATCCCTGAGGCATTTAGTGATCTGCTAAATGGTTAGCATCCTTGAGGCTTTTAGTGCTCTGTTAAATGTATATCATCCCTGAGGCATTTAGTGCTCTGTTAAATGTATAGACTCCCTGATGCATTTAGTGCTCTGTTAAATGTGTAGCATCCCTGAGGCATTTAGTGCTCTGTTAAATGGTTAGCATCCCTGAGGCATTTAGTTCTCTGTTAAATGGTTAGCATCCCTGATGAATTTAGTGCTATGTTCAATGTATAGCATCCCTGACACATTTAGGGCTCTGTTAAATGGTTAGCATTCCCAACACCTTTAGTGCTCTGTTCAATGAATAGCATCCCCTAGGCATTTAGTGCTTTGTTAAGTGGTTAGCATCCCTAACACATTTAGTGGTCTGTTAAATGTATATCATCCTGACACATGTAGGTCTCTGTTAAATCTTTAGCATCCCTGATGCATTTAGTGGTCTGTTAAATGGTTAGCATCCCTGAGGCATTTAGTGCTCTGTTAAATGGTTAGCATCCCTGACACATTTAGTGCTCTCTTCAGTGTATAATATCCCTGAGGCATTTAGCGCTCTGTTAAATGCTTAGCATCCCTGAGGCATTTGGGCTCTGTTAAATGTTTAGCATCCCTGAGGCATTTAGTCCTCTGTAAAAAGTATAGCATTCTTGACACATCTAGGGCTTTGTTAAATGTTTAGCATTTCTGAGGCATTTAGTGCTATGTTAAATGTTTAGCATCCCTGAGGCATTTAGTACTGTCCTTAATGTATAGCATCCCAGACACATTTGGTGCTCTGTTCAATGTAAAGCATCCCTGATGCATTTAGTGCTCTGTTAAATGTATAATATCCCTGATGCATTAAGTGCTCTGTTCAATGAATAGCATCCCTGAGGCATTTACTACACTGTTAAGTGTTTAGCATCCCAGACACATTTAGTGCTCTGTTAAATGTATAGCATCCCTGACACATTTAGTGCTCTGTTAAACGTATAGCATCCCTGACACATTTAGGGCTCTGTTAAATGTTTAGCATCCTTGAGGCATTTGGTGCTCTGTTAAATCATTATCATCTCTGAGGCATTTAGTGCTCTGTTAAATGGTTAGCATCCATAAGGCATTTAGTACTCTGTTAAATGGTTAGCATCCCTGAGGCATTTAGTATTCTGTTAAATGGTTAGCATCCCCGAGGCATTTAGTTCTCTTTTAAATGTAGCATCCTGGACACATTTAGGCCTCTGTTAAATATTTAGCATCCCTGAGGAATTTAGTGCTCTGTTAAATGTTTAGCATCCCTGAGGCATTTAGTACTGTCTTAAATGTATAGCATCCCTGAGGCATTTAGTGCTCTGTTCAATGTAAAGCATCCCTGATGCATTTAGTGCTCTGTTAAATGTATAACATCCCTGAGGCATTTAGTGCTCTGTTAAATGTACAGCATATCTGAGGCATTTAGTGCTGCGTGAAATGTATAGAATCCCTGAAGCCTTTAGTGCTCTGTTGAATATATAGCATCCCTGAAGCCTTTAGTGCTCTGTTGAATATATAGCATCCCTGAAGCCTTTAGTGCTCTATTGAATATATAGCATCCATGACATATTTAGTGCTCTGTTAAATGTCTAGCATCCCAGATGCATTTAGTGCTCTGTGCAATGTACAGCATCCCTGAGGCTTTTAGTACTCTGTTAAATAAGGTTAGCATCCCTGATGCATTTAGTGCTCTGTTAAATGTACAGCATCCCTGACACATTTCTTGCTCTGTTAAGTGGTTAGCATCCTTGAGGCATTTAGAGCTCAGTTAAATGTATAACATCCCTGAGGCATTTCGTGCTCTGTTAAATGTATAGCATCCCTGAGGTATTTAGTGCTCTGTTAAATGGTAAATATCCCTGACACATTTAGTGATCTGTTAAATGGTTAGCATCCTTGAGGCTTTTAGTTCTTTGTTAAATGGATAACATCCCTGAGGCATTCAGTGCTCTGTCAGATGTATAACATCCCTGACACATTTAGTGCTCTGTTCAATGAATAGCAACCCTGAGCCATTTACTACACTGTCAAGTGGTTAGCATCCGTGACGCATTTAGTGCTCTGTTAAATGTATAGCATCCCTGACACATTTAGGGTTCTGTTAAGTGTTTAGCATCCCTGAGGCATTTAGTGCTCTGTTAAATGGTTAGCATCCCTGACACATTTAGTGCTCTATTAAATGTGTAACATCCCTGAGGCATTTAGTGCTCTGTTAAATGGTTAGCATCCCTGATCCATTTAGTGCTCTATTAAATGTATAACATCCCTGAGGCATTTAGTGCTCTGTTAAATGGTTAGCATCCCTGATCCATTTAGTGCTCTGTTCAATGTATAGCATTCCTGATACATTTAGTGCTCTGTTAAGTTGCTAGCATCCTTGACACACATTTAGAGATCTGTTAAACGATTAGCATTCCTGATTCAGTTAGTGCTCTGTTCAATGTATCATATCCTAGGCATTTAGTGATCTGTTAAATGGTTAGCATCCCTGACACATTTAGTGCTCTATTCAATGTATAACATCCCTGAGGCATTTAGTGCTCTGTTAAATGTAAAGCATCCCTGATGCATTTAGTGCTCTGTTAAATGTTTAGCATCCCTGAGGCATTAAATGCTCTGGTAAATGTATAACATATCTGAGGCATTCAGTGCTGTGTTAAATGTATAGAATCCCTGAAGCATTTAGTGCTGTGTTAAATATATAGCATCCCTGAAGCCTTTAGTGCTCTGTTAAATACATAGCATCCATGACATATTTAGTGCTCTGTTAAATGTCTAGCATCCCAGATGCATTTAGTGCTCTGTTAAGTGGTTAGCATCCCTGACACATTTCTTGCTTTGTTAAATGGTTAGCATCCTTTAGGCATTTAGTGCTCTGTTACAAGTATAACATCCCTGATGTATTTCGTGCTCTGTTAAATGTATAACATCCCTGAGGCATTTCGTGCTCTGTTAAATGCATCCCTGATGCATTTAGTGCTTGGTTAAATGTATCTCATCCCTGAGGCATTTAGTGCTCTGTTAAATGTATAGTATCCCTGACACATTTAGTGCTCTGTTAAATGGTTAGCATCCCTAAGGCATTTAAATGGTTAGCATCCCTAAGGCATTTAGTGCTCTGTTAAACGTATAGTATAGTATCCCTGACGCATTAGGTGCTCTGTTAAATGGTTAGCATCCCTGATGCATTTAGTGCTTTGTTAAATGTATAACATCAGTTAGGCATTTAGTGCTCTGTTAAATGTGTAGCATCCCTGATGCATTTAGTGCTGTGTTAATTGAATAGCATCCCTGAGGCATTTACTACTCTGTAAAGTGGTTAGCATCCCTGACACATTTAGTGCTCTGTAAAATGTATAGCATCCCTGACACATTTAGGGCTCTGTTAAATGTTTAGCATTTCTGAGGCATTTAGTGCTATGTTAAATGTTTAGCATCCCTGAGGCATTTAGTACTGTCTTAAATGTATAGCATCCCTGTTGCACTTAGTGCTCTGTTAAATGTATAGCATCCCTGATGCATTTAGTGCTGTGTTAAATGTATAGCATCCCTGAGACATTTAGTGCTCTGTTAAATGTATAGGATCCCTGAGGCATTTAGTGCTCTGTTAAATGGTAAATATCCCTGACACATTTAGTGATCTGTTAAATGGTTAGCATCCTTGAGGCTTTTAGTTCTTTGTTAAATGGATAACATCCCTGAGGCATTCAGTGCTCTGTTAAATGTATAACATACCTGACACATTTAGTGCTCTGTTCAATGAATAGCAACCCTGAGCCATTTACTACACTGTCAAGTGGTTAGCATCCGTGACGCATTTAGTGCTCTGTTAAATGTATAGCATCCCTGACACATTTAGGGTTCTGTTAAGTGTTTAGGATCCCTGAGGCATTTAGTGCTCTGTTAAATTGTTAGCATCCCTGATCCATTTAGTGCTCTGTTCAACGTATAGCATCCCTGATGCATTTCTTGCTCTGTTAAATGGTTAGCATCCCTGACTAATTTAGTGCTCTGTTAAATGTTTTGCATCCCTGAGGCATTTAGTGCTCTGTAAAATGTATTGCATCCCTGACACATTTAGAGCTCTGTTAAATGTTTAGCATTTCTGAGGTATTTTGTGCTATGTTAAATGTTTAGCATCCCTGAGGCATTTAGTTCTGTCTTAAATGTATAGCATCCCTGATGCATTTAGTGCTCTGTTTAATGTAAAGCATCCCTGATGCATTTAGTGCTCTGTTAAATGTGTAGCATCCCAGATGCATTTAGTGCTCTGTTAAATGTACAGCATCACTGATACAGTTCTTGATCTGTTAAATGGTTAGCATCCTTGAGGCATTTAGGACTCAGTTAAATGTATAAAATCCCTCAGGCATTTCATGCTCTGTCAAATGTATAGCATCCCTGAGGCATTTAGTGCTCTGTTAAGTGTATAGCATCCCTGATGCTTTTAGTGCCGTGTTAAATGTATAGCATCCCTGAGACATTTAGTTTGCTGTTAAATGTTTAGCATCCCTGAGGCATTTAGTATTGTCTCAAATGTATAACATCCCTGAGGCATTTAGTGCTCTGTTAAGTGTATAGCATCCCTGATGCTTTTAGTGCTCTGTTAAATGTATAACATCCCTGAGGCATGAAGTGCTCTGTTAAATGTGTAGCATCCCTGAGGCATTTAGTGCTGTGTGAAATGTATAGAATCCCTGAGGCATTTAGTGCTGTGTTAAATGTATAGCATCCCTGAAGCCTTTAGTGCTCTATTAAATATATAGCATCCGTGACATATTTAGTGCTCTGTTAAATGGTTAGCATCCCTGACTCATTTAGTGCTCTTTTCAAGAATAGCATACCTGAGGCATTTAGTTCTTTGTTAAGTGGTTAGCATCAGTAACACATTTAATGCTCTGTTAAATGTATAGCATCACTGACCCTATTAAGTCTCTGTTAGGGTTACCTCACTTAGTATGATGTTCTCTAGCTCCATCCATTTGCCTAAGAATTTCATGAATTCATTGTTCCTAACGGCTGAATAGTACTCCATTGTGTAGATATACCACATTTTTTCATCCACTCTTCTGTTGAGGGATACCTGGGTTCTTTCCAGCATCTGGCAAATATAAATAGGGCTGCTATGAACATAGTGGAGCATGTATCCTTATTACATGGTGGGGAATCCTCTGGGTATATGCCCAGGAGTGGTATAGCAGGATCTTCTGGAAGTGAGGTGCCCAGTTTTCGGAGGAACCACCAGACTGATTTCCAGAGTGGCTGTAACAATTTGCAGCCCCACCAGCAGTGGAGGAGTGTTCCTCTTTCTCCACACCCTCTCCAACACCTGCTGTCTCCTGAATTTTTAATCTTAGCCATTCTGACTGGTGTAAGATGAAATCTTAGTGTTGTTTTGATTTGCATTTCCCTAATGACTAATGAAGTTGAGCATTTTTTAAGATGCTTCTCCACCATCCGAAGTTCTTCAGGTGAGAATTCTTTGTTTAACTCTGTTTCCCATTTTTTTTAATAGGGTTGTTTGGTTTTCTGGAGTCTAACATCTCGAGTTCTTTATATATATTGGATATTAGCCCTCTATCTGATGTAGGATTGGTGAAGATCTTTTCCCAATTTGTTGGTTGCCAATTTGTCCTCTTGATGGTGTCCTTTGCCTTACAGAAACTTTGTAATTTTTGGAGGTCCCATTTGTCAATTCTTGATCTTAGAGCATACTCAATTGGTGTTCTGTTCAGAAACTTTCTCCCTGTATTTAGTTCTCTGTTAAATGTATAGCATCCCTGAGGCATTAAGTGCTCTATTAACTGTATAGCATCCCTGAGGCATTTAGTGCTTTGTTAAATGTATAGAATTCCTGAAGCCTTTAGTGCTCTGTTAAATGTCTAGGATCCCAGATGCATTTAGTGTTCTGTTAAATGGTTAGCATCCCTGAAGCATTTAGTGCTCTGTTAAATGTATAGCATCCCTGACACACAGGGCTCTGTTAAGTATATAGCTTCCGTGACATATTTAGTGCTCTGTTAAATGTCTAGCATCCCAGATGCATTTAGTGCTCTGTTAAATGTACAGCATCCCTGACACATTTCTTGATCTGTTAAATGGTTAGCATCCTTGAGGCATTTAGGGCTCAGTTGAATGTATAACATCCCTGAGGCATTTCGTGCTCTGTTAAATGTGTAGCATACCTGAGGCATTTAGTGCTCTGTTAAATGTTAGCATCCCTGAGGCATTTCATGCTCTGTTAAATGATTAGCATCCCTGACACATTTAGTGCTCTGTTAAATGATTAGCATCCCTGAGACATTTAGTGCTCTGTTAAATGATTAGCATCCCTGAGGCATTTAGTGCTCTGTTAAATGTATAGCATCCCTGAGGCATTTAGTGCTCTGTTAAATGGTAAGTATCCCTGATGCATTTAGTGCTCTGTTAAATGTTTAGCATCCCTGAGGCATTTAGTACAGTCTTAAATGTGTAGCATCCCTGATGCATTTAATGCTCTGTTCAATGTAAAGCATCCCTGATGCATTTAGTGCTCTGTTAAATGTGTAGCATCCATGAGGCATTAAGTGCTCTGTTAAATGTACAGCATACCTCAGGCATTCAGGGCTGTGTTAAATGTATAGAATCCCAGAAGCATTTAGTGCTCTGTTAAGTATATAGCATACCTGAAACCTTTAGTGCTCTGTTAAATATATAGCATCCGTGACATATTTAGTGCTCTGTTAAATGCATCCCAGATACATTTAGTGCTCTGTTAAGTGGTTAGCATCTAAGAAGCATTTAGTGCTCTGTTCAATGTTTAGCATCTCTGAGGCATTTAGTGCTCTGTTAAATGGTTAGCATCCCTAGGGCATTTAGTGCTCTGTTAAATGGTAAGTATCCATGACACATTTAGTTCTCTGTTAAATGGTTAGCATCCCTGAGACATTTAGTGCTCTGTTAAATGGTTAGCATCCCTAGGGCATTTAGTGCTCTGTTAAATGGTAAGTATCCATGACACATTTAGTTCTCTGTTAAATGGTTAGCATCCCTGAGACATTTAGTGCTCTGTTAAATGGTTAGCATCCCTAGTGCATTTAGTGCTCTGTTAAATGGTAAGTATCCATGACACATTTAGTTCTCTGTTAAATGGTTAGCATCCCTGAGGCATTTAGTGCTCTTTTAAATGTATAGCATCCCTGAGGCATTTAGTGCTCTGTTCACTGAATAGCATCCTTGAGGCATTTAGTGCTCTATTAATTGGTTAGGATCCCTGACCCATTTCTTGCTTTGTTTAATATATAGCATCACTGAGGCATTTAGTGCTCTGTTAAATGGTTAGAATTTCTGAGGCATTTAGTGCTCTGTTCAATGTATAACATCCCTGATGCATTTAGTGCTCTGTTAAATGGTTAGCATCCTTGAGGCATTTAGTGCTCTGTTCAATGTATAGCATCCCTGAGGCATTTAGTGCTCCATTAAATGTGTAGCATCCCTGACAGATTTAGTGCTCTGTTCAATGAATAGCATCGCTGGGGCATTTAGAGCTCTCTTAAGTGGTTAGCATCCCTGACGTATTTAGTGCTCTGTTAAACGTTTAGCATCCCTGAGGCATTTAGTGCTCTGTTAAATGTTTAGCATCCGTAAGGCATTTAGTGCTCAGTTCAATATGTAGCATCCCTGAGGCATTTAGTGCTCTGTTAACTAGTTAGCATCCCTGAAGCATTTAGTCCTCTGTTGAATGGTTAGCATCCTTGAGGAGTTAGTGCTCTGTTAAATGTTGAGCATCCCTCAAGACTTTAGTGCTCTGTTAAATGTATAGCATCCCTGACCCATTTAGTGCTCTGTTAAATGTATAGCATCCCTGACACATTTAGTGCTCTGTTAAATGGTTAGCATCCTTGAGGCATTTAGTGCTCTGTTTAATGTGTAACATCCCTGAGGCATTTAGTTCTCTGTTAAATGTAGAGCATCACTGACTCATTTAGTGCTCTGCTAAATGTTTAGCATCCCTGAAGCATTTAGTGCTGTGTTCAGTATATAGCATCCCTGAGCCCTTAGTGCTCTGTCAGTTGGTTAGCATCCCTGAGGCATTTTGTGCTTTGTTAAATGGTTAGCATTCCTAAGGCATTTAGAGCTCTGTTAAATGTATAGCATCCCTGAGGCATTTAGTGCTCTGTTAAATGGTTAGCATCCCTGAGGCACTTAGTGCTCTGTTAAATGGTTAGCATTCCTAAGGCATTTAGAGATCTGTTAAATGTATAGCATCCCTGAGGCATTTAGTGCTCTGTTAAATGGTTAGCATCCCTGAGGCATTTAGTGCTCTGTTAAATGTATAGCATCCCTGATGCATTTAGTGCTCTGTTAAATGTATCGAATTCCTGAAGCATTTAGTTCTCTGTGAAATGTGTAGCATCCCTGACGCATTTGTTCTCTGTTAAATGTATAGCATCCCTGGGCTCTTCGGTGGCCCATCTGTGTGTCAACCTGGTCAGGAGATTGTTAGCCCAGCAGACTCTCCTCGCACTTTCAGGGATTGCGCACACATTCACCATCCAGGCCACCTGACCGACCCAATTAACAGTCATAGCCAGAGGGGAACTTTGCTTGGACCTTGGCCCCCCAGGCTTTGGTCTAGAGTCAGGGTCTCAGCAGCTAGATTAGCCTTGTGTGCACCAACCTGTTTGGGAGATCGGTTGCCCAGCAGAGTGATCAGCATGCGGAAAATGTCCCCACCTCATATACCCTCAGGACTCCCGGAAGGAGCAAACAGGCACCATCTGGTTCACAGACACAATCTGGGGCAAAGCACAGTAGGGCTGCAAGGGAACCCAAGAGGAAGACAGCACATCAGCAATCTGCTACAGGGGAAACTCAGCCATCCAGTGTTGCAGAAATAGCCCCAGAGCCCCTCAGGAGGTTCAAACACCAGCCAGAGACAAGACCAACTAACTCCAGAGAATAAGATGGCAAAGGGCAAACGCAGGAATGCTACTAATAGAAATCTAGGCAATATGGCAGCATGTGAACCAATCTCTCCAACATCAGGAAGTCCTGGTTATGCCAACACACCAGAGAAACAAGATTTGGATTTAAAATCACTGGTCATGATGCTGCTAGAAGAACACAAAAAGGACATAAATGAATCTCTTAAAGAAATACAGGGGAACATGAATAAACTAGAAACCCATGTTTCTTAAAGAAATGCAGGAGAATAAGACTCAAGAGATGGAAGCCAATAAAGAAGAACCCCCCAAAAAACTTAAAGAAATGCAGGAGAACTTGAGTCAAGAGGCAGAAAACACAAACAAAAAAATGATGAAACTGAGCAAAACCATTCTGGATCTAAAAAAAAAAGTAGAAACAACTAAGAAATCACAAAGGGAGACAACTTTGGAGATAGAAAACCTTGAGAAGAAATAAGGGACCATAGATGCAAATATCAACAACAGAATAAAAGAGATGGAAGAAAGAATCTCAGATGCCAAAGATACCATAGAAACCATTGACTCAACAGTCAAATAAAATGCAAAATGCAAAAAGTGTGTATCACAGAACATCCAGGAAATCCAGGATACAATGAGAAGACCAAAACTAAGGATTATAGATGAGAGTGAGGATTTACAACAGAAAGGGCCAGCAAATATCTTCAACAAAATTATGGAAGAAAACTTTCCTAACTTAAAGAGAGAGATGCCTACGAATATACAAGAAGCCTACAGAACTCCAAACAGACTGGACCTGAGCAGAAATACCTCCCGTCACATAATAATCAAAACCCCAAATGCACTAAACAAAGAAAGAATATTAAAGGCAGTAAGAGAGAAAGGCCAAGTAACATATAAAAGAAGACCTATCAGAATCACACCAGACTTCTCAACAGAGACCATGAAAGCTAGAAGATCCTGGGCAGATCTCATGCAGACTCTAAGAAAACACAAATGTCTGCCAAGACTACTATACCCAGTAAAACTTTCAGTCACTATAGATTGAGAAATCAAGATATTCCATGACAAAACCAAATTTACACAATATCTATCCACAAACCCAGCTAATAATAGGAGGAAAACTCCAATACAAGGAGGGAAACTATACCCTGGAAAAAGCAAGATAGTTACCTTCCTTCATCAAACCCAAAGAAGATAACCACACATGTATAAAATTAAAATCAAAAATGATAGGAAGCAATAACCACTACTCCTTGATATCTCTTAACATCAATGGATTCAATTCCCCAATAAAAAGACATAGACTAACAGACTGTTTATGTAAACAGGACCCTACATTTTGCTGCATACAGGAAACACACCTTAGTGTCAAAGACAAAAACTACCTTAGAGTAAAAGGCTGGAAGACAATTCTACAAGCAAATGGTCCCAGGAAACAAGCCGGAGGTCCCAATCTAATTTCAGATAAAATTGACTCTCAACCTAATGTAATCAAAAGAGACTCTGAGGGACACTTCTTGCTGGTCAAAGGAAAAATCCAACAAGAAGAACTCTCAATCCTGAACATATATGCCCCAAATACAAGGGCACCCTCATTCATAAAAGAAACTTTACTAAAGCTCAAAGTACACATTGCACCTAACACAATAATTGTGGGTGACTTCAACACTCCACTCTCACCAATGGACCGATCAGGAAAACAGAAACTAAACAGGGAGACAATGAAACTAATTGAAGCTTTGAACCAATTGGAGTTAACAGATATATATAGAACTTTTCATCCCAAAGCAAAAGAATATACCTTTTTCTCAGCACCTCATGGTACCTTCTCCAAAAGAGATCATATAGTTGGTCACAAGACAAACCTCATCAAATATAAGAAGATTGAAATAATCCTATGCCTCCTATCAGATCACTATGGAGTAAAAGTGGTCTTTAGTAACAGTAAAAAACAACAGCCCACATACGCATGGAAACTGAACAATACTCTACTCAATGATACCTTGGTCAAGGAAGAAATAAAGAAAGAAATCAAAGATTTCTTAGAATTTAATGAAAATGAAGGCACAACATACACAAATCTATGGGACACAATGAAAGCAGTGCTAAGAGGAAAACTCATAGCTTTGAGTGCCTCCACAAAGAAATTTGAGAGAGCATACACTAGAAGATTAACAGAACAACTGAAATCCCAGGAACAAGAAGAAGCTAATTCACCCAGGAGGAGAAGAAGACAGGAAATCATCAAACTCAGGGCTGAAATCAATCAAGTAGAAACCAAGAGAACCATACAAAGAATCAACAACACCAAAAACTGGTTCTTTGAGAAAATCAACAAGATAGATAAACCCTTAGCCAGACTAACCAAAGGGCACAGAGAAAGTATCCAAATTAACAAAATTAGAAATGAAAATGGAGATATTACAACAGAAACTGAGGAAATCCAAAAAATCATTAGATCCTACTACAAAAACCTGTACTCAGCACAGCTGGAGAATCTGGCGGAAATGGACAATTTCTTAGACAGATACCAATTACCAAAATTAAACCAGGATCAAAAAGACCATCTAAACAGACCAATAACCCCTAAAGAAATAGAAGGGCTCATAGATAGCCTTCCGACCAAAAAAAAAAAAAAAAAAAAAAAGCACAGGACCAGATGGTTTCAGTGCAGAATTCTATCAGAACTTCAAAGAAGACTTAACACCAATACTCTTCAAACTTTTCCACCAAATAGAAATAGAAGGAACACTACCCAACTCCTTCTTCGAAGCCACTATTACGCTGATACCAAAACCACACAAAGATGCAACAAAGAGAATTTCAGGCCAATTTTCCTTATGAATATTGATGCAAGAATACTAAATAAAATTCTTGCCCACCAAATCCAAGAAAACATCAAAATGATCATCCACCATGATCAAGTAGGCCTCATCCCAGGGATGCAGGGATGGTTCAATATATGGAAATACATTAATGCTATCCACTACATAAACAAACTCAAAGAAAAAAAACACATGATCATTTCATTAGATGCTGAAAAAGCATTTGACAAAGTTCAGCATCCTTTCATGCTAAAAGTCTTGGAAAGGACAGGAATCCAAGGCCCATATCTAAACATAGTAAAAGCAATATACAGCAAACCGGTAGCCAACATCAAACTAAATGGAGAGAAACTTGAAGCAATCCCACTAAAATCAGGGACTAGACAAGGCTGCCCCCTCTCTCCCTATCTTTTCAATATAGTTCTTGAAGTCTTAGCTAGAGCAATTAGACAACACAAGGAGGTCAAAGGGATACAAATTGGAAAGGAAGAAGTCAAGCTATCACTATTTGCAGATGATATGATTGTATACTTAAGTGAACCCAAAAACTCTACTAGAGAACTCCTACAGCTGATAAACAACTTCAGCAAAGTGGCTGGCTACAAAATCAACACAAGCAAACCAGTAGCCTTTATATATTCGAAGGAAAGGCAGGCTGAGAAAGAAATTAGGGAAATGACCCCCTTCACAATAGCTACAAACAGCATAAAGTATCTTTGGGTGACTCTAACCAAACAAGTGAAAGACCTATATGACAAGAACTTTAGATCTCTGAAGAAGGAAATCGAAGAAGATCTCAGAAAATGGAAAAATCTTCCATGCTCGTGGATTGGCAGGATTAATATAGTTAAAAGGGCCATCTTGCCAAAGGCATTCTACAGATTCAATGCTGTCCCCATAAAAATCCCAACCCAGCTCTTCATAGAGCTAGAAAGAGCAATTTTCAAATTCATCTGGAATAACAAAAAACCCAGGATAGCTAAAACTATTCTCAACAGTAAAAGAACTTCAGGGGGATTCAGTATCCCAGACTTTAAACTCTACTACAGAGAAATAGTGATAAAAACTGCATGGTATTGGTACAATGTCAGGCAAGCGGATCAATGGAATAGGATTGAAGACCCAGATATGAACCAACACACCTATGGTCACTTGGTCTTCAACAAAGGAGCTGAAAGCATCCAGTGGAAAAAAGATAGTCTTTTCAACAAATGGTGCTGGTTCAATTGGAGGTCAGCATGCAGAAGAATGTGAATCGATCCATTCTTATCTCCTTGTACCAAGCTCAACTCCAAATGGATCAAGGACCTCCACATAAAACCTGACACACTGAAAAAAGAAACTGAGGAAGACCCTGGAGGACATGGGCACAGGGGAAAAGTTCCTGAATAGAACGCCAATAGCTTATGCTCGAAGATCAAGAATTGACAAATGGGACCTCATAAAACTACAAAGTTTCTGTAAGGCAAAGAACACTGTCAAAAGGACAAAACGTCAACCAACAGACTGGGAAAGGATCTTCACCAACCCTAAATCAGACAGAGGGCTAATATCTAATATATACAAAGAACTCAAGAAAGTAGAGCCTAGAGAACCAAATAACCCCATTAAAAAGTGGGGTACGGAGCTAAACAAAGGATTTTCACATGAAGAACTTCGGAGAGCTGAGAAACACCTTAAGAAATGTTCAACATCATTAATCATTAGGGAAATGCAAATCAAAACAACCCTGAGATTTCACCTCACACCAGTCAGAATGGCTAAGATCAAAAACTCAGGAGACAGCAGGTGTTGGTGAGGATGTGGAGAAAGAGGAACACTCCTCCACTGCTGGTGGGATTGCAAGATGGTGCAACCACTTTGGAAATCAGTCTGGCGGTTCCTCTGAAAACTGGGCATGTCACTTCCTGAGGACCCTGTTATACCACTCCTGGTCATATATCCAGAGGATTCCCCAGCATGCAATAAGGACAGATGCTCCACTATGTTCATAGCAGCCCTATTTGTAGTAGCCAAAAGCTGGAAAGAACCTAGGTGTCCTTCAATGGAGGAATGGATACAAAAAATGTGGTATATTTACACAATGGAGTACTATTCAGCCATTAGAAACAATAAATTCATGAAATTCTTAGACAAATGGATGGAGCTGGAGAACATCATACTAAGTGAGGTAACCCAGACTCAAAAGATCAATCATGGTATACACTCACTGATAAGTGGATATTCGCCTAGAAACTTTGAATTCCCAGGACATAATTCACAAATTAAATGATGTCCAAAAAGAATGGAGGAGTGGTCCCTGGTTCTGGAAAGACTCAGTGCAACAGAACAGGGAAATGGGAAGGGGTGAAATCTCAGTGTTGTTTCTTTTGTTTGGCATTTCCCTGATGACTAATGATGCTGAACATTTCTTTAGGTGCTTCTCAGCCATTCGCTATTCCTTAGGAGAAAATTCTTTGTTTAGCTCTGTAACCCATTTTTTAAGAGGGATATTTGGCTCTCTGGAGTCTACCTTCCTGAGTTCTTTGTATATTTTGGATATTAACCCTCTGTTGGATTTAGGGTTGGTGAAGATCTTTTCCTGATTTGTTGGTTGCCGTTTTGTCCTTTTGAGAATGTCCTTTGCCTTACAGAAACTTTGTAGTTTTATGAGGTCCCATTTGTCAATTCTTGATCTTAGAGCATAAGCTATTGGTGTTCTGTTCAGGAACTTTTTCCCTGTGCCCATGTTCTCAAGGATCTTCCCCAATTTCTCTTCAGTTAGTTTCAGTGTGTCTGGTTTTATGTGGAGGTTCTTGATCCCCTTGGACTTGAGTTCAGTACAAGGAGATAAGAATGAATAAGTTTGAATTCTTCTGCATGCTGACCTCCAGTTGAACCAACACCTTTTGTTGAAGAGTCTATCATTTTCCCACTGGATGGTTGTAGCTCCTTTATCAAAGATCAAGTGACCATATTTCTGTGGGTTCATTTCCAGATCTTCATTTCTATTCCATTGATCTACTTGCCTGTCACTCTATCAATGCCATGCAGTTTTTAACACAATTGCTCTGTAGTACTGATTGAGGTTTGGAATACTGATTCCCCCAGGAGTTCTTTTACTGTTGAGAATGGTTTTTAGCTATCCTGGGTTTTTTCGTTATTCCAGATGAATGTGAGAATTGCTTTTTCTAAGTCAATGAAGAACTGAGGTGGGATTTTGATGGGGATTGCATTGAATCTATAGATTGCTTTTGGCAAGATGGCCATTTTAACTATATCAATCCTGCCAATGCAAGAGCATGGAAGATTTTCCCATTTTCTGAGGTCTACTTCGATTTTCTTCTTCAGAGACCCGAAGTTCTTGTCATAAAGATCTTTCACTTGTTTGATTAGTGTCACCCCAAAATACTTTGTATTGTTTGTGGCCATTGTGAAGGGTGTCATTTCCCTATTTTCTTTCTCAGCCTGATTATCCTTTGAGTATAGGAAGGCTATTGATTTGCTTGAGTTTATTTTATAAGCAGCCACTTCGTTGAAGTTGTTTATCAGCTGTAGGAGTTCTCTGGTGGAGTTTTTTAGGTCACTTAATTATACTGTCATATCATCTGCAAATAGTGATAGTTTGACTTCTTCCTTTCAAATTTATATCCCATTGCTCTCTTTATGTTTTCTAATTGCTGTAGCTACAACTCCCAGTACTATATTGGAAAGATATGGAAAGGGGACATCTTTGTCTAGTCCCTAATTTTAGTGGGATTGCTTCAAGTTTCTCTCCATTTAGTTTGATGCTGGCTACCGGTTTGCTGTATATTGCTTTTACTATGTTTAGGTATGGGCCATGAATTCCTCTTCTTTCCAAGACTTTTAGCATGAAAGAATGCTGAATTTTGTCAAATGATTTTTCAGCATCTAATGAAATGACAATGTGATGTTTTTCCTTGAGTTTGTTTATGTTGTGGATTGCATTGATGGATTTTCATATAATGAACCATCCCTGCATCCCTGGGATGAAGCCTATTTGTTTGTGATAAATGATTGTTCTGATGTGTTCTTGGATATGGTTGGCAAGAATTTTATTGAGTATTTTTGCATCAGTATTTATAAGGGAATTTTCGGTCTAAGTTTCTCTTTCCCTTTTGGATCTTTCTGTGGTTTGTGTATCAGCAAAATTGTAGCTTCATAGAGCAAGTTAGGTGGTGTTCCTTCCGTTTTTATTTTGTGGAATAGTTTGAAGAGTATTGGCATTAAGTCTCCTTTAAATGTCTGATAGAATTCTGTACTAAAGCCATCTGGTCCTGTGCTTTTTTTGGTTGGGAGACTCTCAATAACCACTTCTATTTCTTTAGGGGTTATGGATCCATTTAGATGGTCCTGATTAAATTTTGGTAATTGGTATCTCTCTAGGATATTGTCCATTTCCTCCAGATTTTCCTGTTTTGTTGAGTGTAGGCTTTTCTAGTTGGATATACTAATTTGTTTGGATTTTCTCAGTTTCTATTGTTATACCACCCTTTTCGTTTCTGATTTTGTTAATTTGGGTACTGTCTCTGTGCCCTCTGGTTAATGTGGCTAAAGATTTATCTATCTTGTTGATTTTCGCAAAAAAAACAAAACAAAACAAAACAAAAAAAAAACAGATCATGATTTTGTTGGTTCTTTGTGTAGTTTCCTTTGTTTCAACTTTGTTGTTTCAACCCTAAGTTTCATGATTTCCTGCCTTCTACTCCTCTTGGGTGTATTTCCTTCTTTTTATTCTAAAGCTTTCAGGTGTTCTGTTAAACTGCTATTGTATGCTCTCTCCAGCTTTATTTTAAAGCACTCAGGGCTACGAGTTTTCCTCTTAGCACTGCTTTCATTATGTCCCATAAATTTGGGTATGTTGTGCCTTCACTTTCATTAAATTCTAAAAAGTCTTTGATTTCTTTATTTCTTACTTGACCAAGGTGTCATTGAGTAGAATATTGTTCAGTTTCCATGTGTATGTGGGCTTTCTGTTGTTTTTGTTGCTATTGAAGACCACTTTTACTCCATAGTGATCTGATAGGAGGCATGGCATTTCAATCTTCTTATATTTGTTGAAGACTCTCTTGTGACCAATTATATGATCGATGTTGGAGAAGGTACCATGAGGTGCTGAGAAAAAGGTATATTCTTTTGCTTTGGGATGAAATGTTTTATATATATATATATATATATATATATATATATATTAAATCTAATTGGTCCAATGCTTCAATTAGTTTTACTGTGTCCCTGTTTAGTTTCTGTTTTCCTGATCGGTCCATTGAGGAGAGTGGAGTGTTGAAGTCCCCCACAATTTTTGTGTTAGGTGCGATGTGTGCTTTGAGCTTTAGTAAAGTTCCTTTGATGAATGAGGGTGCCCTTGCATTTGGAGCATAGATGTTCAGGATTGAGAGTTCTTCATGTTGTATTTTTCCTTTGACCAACAAGAAGTGTCTTTCCATGTCTCTTTTGATTACTTTGGGTTGAAAGTCAATTTTATCTGATATTAAAATGGCTACTCCAGCTTGTTTCCTGAGACCATTTGCTTGTAGAACTGTCTTCCAGCATTTTACTCTAAGGTAGTGTTTGTCTTGGGTTCAGATGTTGGCATATTGCCTTTATTTCTGTTAGTGACGTTCCTGCGTTTGCCTTTTGCCATCTAGTTGTCATTGGTGTTAGTTGGTCTTGTCAGTGTTGGACTCACCAGTGCAAGCTGCCCCTTCCCAGGTGGCCTCTGGTGCACAGCTTACCTCCTGCACTGCCTGGAGATAGGGTGCTGTTGCCCAGGCTGTTCAGATCCCGAAGCAGACACCCGAAGGCTCCCGCTGGTGCCCGCTGGATTCACTGGAGCACAACGACTTCTCCCAGCTGGCTGCCCAGAAGCCCCTCCTGCCTTTTGCAGGACCTGGAGAGGACCTGGGTATTGCCGCCCAGGCTGATCTGGATCTGGAAGTGGAGAGAGTTGTTGAGCTGAGGGCTCCAGCCAGAGGCCTCAGGACTGGGACCCAAGCTCTGGGTTGCAGGAGCAATCCGTGCTGCGAGCTCCCAGACTGCCTCTGGGTGCACACAGGGTCTCCCACACTTCCTGGAGACTGAGCACTGTGGCCCTGACCATTCAGATCCCAAAGCAGGCACCTGAAGGCTCCCGCTGGGGCATGCTGGATTCACCGGAGCACACCGACTTCTCCTCGCTGGCCTGCTGGTGTGTTCTTGGGTGCCCTTGCAGCTCTAGTGTGCTTTGCCCCAGATTGTGTCTGTGAACCAGATGGAGCCCGTGTGCACCCCCAGGGAACGCAGACGGTGTACGCTGCAGGGACCTCACAGGCGTGCTGATCACTCCGCTGGGCAGCTGATCCCCCAACTGGGCTGGTGCACACAAGGTTAGCCTGGCCGCCCAGACCCTGGGTCCATGCAAAAGCCTGGGAGGCCAAGGTCCGAGCAAAGTTCCCCTCGGGCTATGACTGTCAACGGGGTCTGCTAGGTGACCAGGATGGCGGGCATGCACGCTCGTGCTCCCCAAAAGTGCCGGGAGAGTCTGCTGGGCTAACAACCTCCTGGGCAGGTTGACACACAGATGGCCCACCAAGTCGCCCAGTTCTTGGGGTCAGTCCAGTGCCTGTTGGGGCCTAGACCCCCGCTTTGTTAGCCTCAGGCTATGCTTGTTAGCCATCTCTACCCTCCTGAGCTCTCTGGGTCCTGTAGGCAAAATGGCGGTGCACACGCCGGCCAGGGCAAAAAAAACTCCTGGCTGGGTTGGTTCTCCGCTGGCCCCCTGAACAGCCCAGGGCCTGGGTGCAGGCCAACGCCAGTCGGGCTCAGACCCCTGCGATGTTGGCCTCGGGTTATGTTTGTGTACCTCAGTCTGTCCGATCTCTCTGGAGTCTGAAACCAAGATGGAGGTGAGCCTCTCCTGACTGGCGGGAGGCCGAGTTCTGAAGTGGCTTCCCTGGAGCAAAAGGAACCGCAAATCCGCAGCTGCTTGCAGCCCGGCTGGCCAGAGAAAGTCAGTGGTTGTGGGCGCAGGGCCTAACTGGACCCTGTGTCGCCTTGGTTCCACTGCTGATGGCCCTTCAGCTGGACCAGCCACTGCTGCACTGCCGCCACCGCCACCGCTGCAGCCGCCCAAAAAAAAAAAAAAAAAAAAAAAAAAAAAACAGCAGTTGAGCATTTTTAAAGAAGTTTCTCAGCCACCCGAAGTTCTTCAGGTGAGAATTCTTTGTTTAACTCTGTACCCCATTTTTTAATAGGGTTGTTTGGTTTTCTGGAGTCTAACTTCTTGAGTTTTTTGTATATATTGAATATTAGCCCTCTATCTGATGTAGGATTGGTGAAGATCTTTTCCCAATTTGTTGGTTGCCGATTTGTCCTCTTGATGATGTCTTTTGCCGTACAGAAACTTTGTAATTTTATGAGGTCCCATTTGTCAATTCTTGATCTTAGAGCATATGCTATTGGTGTTCTGTTCATAAACTTTCTCCCTGTACCGATGTCCTCAAGGGTCTTCCCCAGTTTCTTTTCTATTAGCTTCAGAGTGTCTGGCTTTATGTGGAGGTCCTTGATCCATTTGAAGTTGAGCTTAGTACAAGGAGACAAAGATGGATCAATTCGCATTCTTCTGCATGCTGACCTCCAGTTGAACCAGCACCATTTGTTGAAAAGGCTATCTTTTTTCCATTGGATGTTTTCAGCCCCTTTGTCGAGGATCAAGTGGCCATAGGTGTGTGGGTTCATTTCTGGATCTTCAATCCTGTTCCATTGATCTGCTTGCCTGTCACTGTACCAATACCATGCAGTTTTTAACACTATTGCTCTGTAGTATTGCTTGAGGTCAGGGATACTGATTCCCCCAGATTTTCTTTTGTTGCTGAGAATAGTTTTAGCTATCCTGGGTTTTTTGTTATTCCAGATGAATTTGTTAATTGCTTTTTCTAACTCTGTGAAGAATTGAGTTGGGATTTTGATGGGTATTGCATTGAATCTATATATTGCTTTTGGCAAAATGGCCATTTTAACTATATTGATCCTGCCAATCCATGAGCATGGGAGGTTTTCCCATTTTTTGAGGTCTTCTTCCATTTCCTTCTTCAGAGTCTTGAAGTTCTTGTCACACAGATCTTTCACATGCTTGGTAAGAGTCACCCCAAGGTACTTTATACTGTTTGTGGCTATTGTGAAGGGGGTCATTTCTCTAATTTCTTTCTCCGCCTGCTTGTCCTTTGAGTATAGGAAGGCCACTAATTCGCTTGAGTTGATTTTATAACCTGCCACTTTGCTGAAGTTGTTTATCAGCCGTAGGAGTTCTCTAGTAGAGTTTTTTGGGGTCACTTAGGTAGACTATCATATCATCTGCAAATAATGATAGTTTGACTTCTTCCTTTCCAATTTGTATCCCTTTGACTACCTTTTGTTGTCGAATTGCCCGAGCTAGTACCTCAAGTACAATATTGAAAAGATAAGCAGGGGCATCCCTGTCTAGTCCCTGATTTTAGTGGGATTGCTTCAAGTTTCTCTCCATTTAGTTTGATGATGGCTACCGGTTTGCTGTATATTGCTTTTACTATGTTTAGGTGTGGGCATTGAATTCCTGTTCTTTCCAAGACTTTTAGCATGAAAGGATGCTGAATTTTGTCAAATGCTTTTTTAGCATCTAATGAAATGACCATGTGATGACCATGTATCTTTGTATGGTTTTGGTATCAGCATAATTGTGGCTTCGTAGAAGGAATTGGGTAGTGTTCCTTCCATTTCTATTTTGTGGAATAGTTTGAAGAGTATTGGTGTTAGGTCTTCTTTGAAGGTTTGATAGAATTCTGAACTGAAACCATCTGGTCCTGTGGTTTTTTTTTTTTTTTTTTTTTTTGGTTAGAAGACTTTCTATGACCCCTTCTATTTTTTTAGGGGTTATGGGACTGTTTAGATGATCTATTTGATCCTGATTTAATTTTGGTATTTGGTATATGTCAAGGAAATTGTCCATTTCCTCCAGATCCTCCAGTTGTGTTGAATATAGGCTTTTGTAGTATGATCTGATTATTTTTTGAATTTTCTCAGTTTCTGTTGTTATATCTCCCTTCTCATTTCTAAGTTTTTTAATTTGGATACTTTCTCTGTGCCCTTTGGTCAGTCTGGCTAAGGGTTTATCTATCTTGTTGATTTTCTCAAAGAACCAGCTCCTGGATTCGTTGATTCTTTGTATGGTTCTCTTTGCTTCCACTTGATTGATTTCAGCCCTGAGTTTGATGATTTCCTGTCTTCTACTCCTCGGTGAATTGACTTCTTTTTGTTCCAGGGCTTTCAGGTGTGTCACTAAGCTACTAGTGTATGCTCTCTCCATGTTCTTTTTGGAAGCACTCAGGGCTATTAGTTTTCCTCTTAGCACTGCTTTCATTGTGTCCCAAAGATTTGGGTATGTTGTGCCTTGATTTTCATTAAATTCTAAAAGGTCTCTGATTTCTTTCTTTATTTCTTCGTTGGCCAAGGTGTCATTGAGTATTGTTCAGCCTTCATGTGTATGTGGGTTTTCTGTTGTTTTTGTTGCTATTGAAAACCACTCTTACACCATAGTGATCTGATAAGAGGCATGGGATTATTTCGATCTTGTATTTGTTGAGGTCTGTCTTGTGTCCAATTATATGGTCGATTTTGGAGAAGATACCATGAGGTGCTGAGAAAAGGGTATATTCTTTTCCTTTAGGGTGAAATGTTCTATAAATATCAGTCAAATCCAATTGGTCCATAGCTTTAATTAGTTTTACTGTGCCCCTGTTTAGTTTCTATTTTCCTGATCGGTCCATTGAGGAGAGTGGAGTGTTGAAGTCCCCCACAATTATTGTGTTAGGTGAAATGTGTGCTTTGATCTTTAGTAAAATTTCTTTTACGAATGCGGGTGCCCTTGCATTTGGCGCATAGATGTTCAGAATTGAAAGTTCTTCATGGTGGATTTTTCCTGTGACCAGCAAGAAGTGTCCCTAAGTGTCTCTTTTGATGACTTTAATCAAAAAGTAAATTTTATCTGATATTAGAATAGCTACTCTGGCTCATTTCCTGAGATCATTGGCTTGTAAAATTGTCTTCCAGCCTTTTACTCTAAGGTAGTTTTTGTCTTTGACATTTAGGTGTGTTTCCTGTATGCAGCAAAATGTAGGGTCCTGTTTCCTTATCCAGTCTGTTAGTCTATGTCTTTTTATCGGGGAATTGAATCCATTGATGTTAAGCGATATTAAGGAATAGTGATTATTACTTCCTGTCATTTTTGATGTTATTTTTATATCTGATTGGTTATCTTCTTTTGTTTTTGATGAAGGAAGGTAACTATCTTGCTTTTTCCAGGGTGTAGTTTCCCTCCTTGTATTGGAGTTTTCCTCCTATTATTCTTTGCAGAGCTGGGTTTGTGGAAAGATATTGTGTAAATTTGGTTTTGTCATGGAATAGCTTCGTTTATCTATGGTGAATGAGAGTTTTGGTGGGTATAGTAGTCTTGGCTGACATTTGTGCCCTTGCATTTACGAATGCGGGTGCCCTTGCATTTGGCGCATAGATGTTCAGAATTGAAAGTTCAGAATCATGAGATCTGCCCAGGATCTTCTAGCTTTCATGGTCTTTGGTGAGAAGTCTGGTGTGATTCTGATAGGTCTTCCTTTATATGTTACTTGGACTTTTTCTCTTACTGCCTTTAGTATTCTTTCTTTGTTTAGAACATTTGGTGTTTTGATTATTATGTGACGGGAAGTATTTCTGTTCTGGTCCAGTCTGTTTGGAGTTCTGTAGGCTTCTTGTATATTCATGGGCATCACTCTCTTTAGGTTAGGGAAGTTTTCTTCCATAATTTTATTGAAGATATTTGCTGGCCCTTTCAGTTGTAAATCTTCACTCTCATCTATACCTATAATCCTTAGGTTTGGTCTTCTCATTGTATCCTGGATTTCCTGGATGTTTTGGGTTACAAGCTTTTTGCATTTTGCATTTTCTTTGACTGTTGATCAATGGTTTCTATGGTATCTTCAGCATCTGAAATTCTCTCTTCCATCTCTTGTATTCTGTTGTTTATATTTGCATCTATGGCCCCTGATTTCTTCTCAAGGTTTTCTATCTCCAAAGTTGTCTCCCTTTGTGATTTCTTAGTTATTTCTACTTCTGTTTTTAGATCCAGGATTGTTTTGCTCAGTTCCATCATTTGTTTGTTTGTGTTTTCCTATAATTCTTTAAGAGATTTTTATGTTTCCTCTTTCATGACTTCTGCCTCTTGACTCAAGTTCTCCTGCATTTCTTTAAGTTTTTTTTTGCGTTTCTTCTTTATTGGCTTCTATCTCTTGGGCCTTATTCTCCTGAGTTTCTTTAAGTGATTTTTGTGTTTCCATTATACGGGTTTCTAGCTTATTCATGTTCCCCTGTATTGCTTTAAGAGATTCATTTATGTCCTTTTTGTGTTCTTCTAGCAGCATCATGAACAGTGATTTTAAATCCAAATCTTGTTTCTCTGGTGTGTTGGCATAACCAGGACTTGCTGATGTTGGAGAGTTTGCTGCCATATTTCCTAGATTTCTGTTAGTAGCGTTCCTGCGTTTGCCCTTTGCCATCTTGTTCTCTGGAACAAGTTGGTCTTGTCCCTGGCTGGTGTTTGGGCCTCCTGAGGGGCTCTGGGGCTATTTCTGCAACACTATATGGCTGGGTTTCCCCTGTAGCAGATTGCTGATGTGCTGTCCTCCTCTTGGGTGCCCTTGTAGCGCTAGTGTACTTTGCCCCTGATTGTGTCTGTGAACCAGATGGAGCCCGTTTGCACCTTCAGGGACTGCTGAAGGGTGTATGCTGCTGGGACCTTTTCCGTGTGCTGATCACTCTGCTGGGCAGCTGATCTGCTAACCGGGTTGGTGCACACAAGGCTAGCCTGGCTGCTCAGGCTCTGAGTCTAGGAAAAAGCTTGGGAGGCCAAGGTCCAAGCAAAATTCCCCTCGGGCTATGACTATTAGTTGGGTCTGTCAGGTGGGCGTGCGCGTGTTACCTGAAAGTGCAGGGAGAGTCTGCTGGGCTAATAACCTCCTGTCCTGGTTGACACACAGATGGCCCACCGAGCAGCCCAGTTCTTAGGGTCAGTCCAGGGCCTGTTGGGGCCTAGACCCCCACTATGTTAGCCTCGGGCTATGCTTGTTAGCCCACTTTGCCTGCTAGAACTCTCTGGTGTTCTGTAGGCAAAATGGCGGTACTTGCGTCGGGTCCCGGGCAGAAAACCTCCTGGCTGGCTTGGCAACCTGATGTCCCCCCTCCCCCCCAAACAGCCCAGCGCCTGGGTACAGGCCAAAACCCATCAGGCTTAGACCCCCGCGATGTTGGCCTCGGGTTATGTTTGCATACCTCAGTCTGTCTGATCTCTCAGGAGTCTGAGAACCAAGATGCAAGATGGAGGTGAGTCTCTCCTGACTGGTGGGAGGCAGAGTTCTGAAGTGGCTTCTGTGCGGTGAAAGGTACTGTAAATCCGCCGCTGCTTGCAGCCCGGCTGGCCAGCGAAGGTCAGTGGTTGTGGGCACAGGGTCTGCCTGGACCCTGTCACCTTGGTTCCACTGCTGATGGCCATTCAGCTGGTCCAGCCCCTGCTCCTGCAGCCGCCGCTGCCCACTGTTCGAGGTTTTCAATTTTTATTTTCAATAATATTATATTGATCTGTTATTCTACTTGCCAATACTTTGAAGTTATTATTGCTATTACACTGAATTACAGCTTCCTTTCAAGGATGGTCAAAGGTCTACAAAGAGTTAACAGTGTTCAATGGTTGAAAGTAGAGAAATGGAGTCCCAAAAGCCATATTTGACAGAAACACTACTAAAATACAATTAACAACAATAACAACAACAACAATAATGTTAAATAAACTAGAGAAGGAAAGGAGAGAAACAAAACAAACAAACAAACAAAACCAAACAATCAAAATACAGATATGAAAGAGAAAATATAAGTCATTATAATCTTTTGTATTCTGAGTGAGTATGTCTGTAGAAGTCAGAACTATTCTCCCAAATTTGTAGGTAACATTATGAAACTGAGGTGAAGGCATCCAGTTTCCTGCTGTTGGGTATGCTTTGTTTTGGTGGCTTCAGTGTTGCCTGATGTTACAATAAAAACTTTTAAATGCCTTTGTTTTTCTTCCCCACCTTTCTTTCCCTCCTAAGATAAATATTGACATTTCAGTCTCCCATATGTCAGCTTACAAACACAAACACAGACAAACACACTCCACACAAAGACACATACCCATATAATTCATATGCTATTTATATTCCATTTTGCTTAATAGAAATAATATATTGTATTATATGGAAGGAACAATTTTCAAAGAGAAAGTCTATTACCATTGGCTTAGGCTGGAAATATAAGATGGCAGAAATAATTCTGCATTTAATCCCAGCTTGAGAACATTTGTTTGGGAAGATATGAACTTATAGACACATGGAAGCTGAGCATAGGTTTCCATCTGCATGGTAGAATGTTGGTTAAATATATAGGTTGACTTATGATTCTAGTCAGAGAAGGTCCTAGCCATATGTTAAAGTTAGTTCCTCCAAATGTGTGTGTGTGTGTGTGTGTGTGTGTGTGTGTGTGTGTATGTGTTAGACTATCTTCATTTTACCTTTGGCACATGAACTTATAAAGAATAAAAACTGCAAAAAAATATGTAAAACATTTCATTTTCTTCCACAGCATAATATTTGGTAATAGTAATTAATAAAGTGAGTTTATACTTGAATATTGGAATTATCATTTGATATACTTGTCTGTTACTTTTCTTGACAGTACAGATTAGGAATTGATGTTTGAATTCACTGTGTTTTTCAGTTGTTATAGCATATTCATACATAGAAAAGGTATGTAAATAAATGAAAGCTAAAATTTAGTATTAGAAAGTGCATTGTGATTATCATTTGATACACTTGTCTGTTATCTTTCTTGACAGTACAGATTAGATATTGATATCTGAATTCACTGTGTTTTACATTGTGATAGCATATTCATACATAGAAAAAGTATGCAAATATGAGAAAGCTAAAATTTTAGTATTAGAAAGTATAAATGGGGAGTATAAATTGGAATTATTAGCCTTCCAGTTACACGCTATCAACACTGATAACACTCATTAACTGTGTTGTTGGTCTATCTTATAATTCCACATTTTCTTGTGCATTATTGATATCACTGTCTTATTTATATGGAATTTATTCTCAAGCATGAAAATTAGGAGAAAAATATGCATTTGATGTATCCATTCTATCATATTCCATACTTCATTCTGAAGAGATTAGCTTCCTTAAGACCCACCCACAGATTCTTTGAAAAAGAGGAAGTTTTCATTCTTCTTATGTGACATGTCTTGAGTATTATTGTCAAAGGACAGTCACTGATATTCCAGTCACACCGTGTACACTTGCATCAGATAAACAAAAAAAATAAGCATTTAGATACTTGCAAATATTGGAACTGGCTCACAGAATAATCAGAGCTTATAATTAAGACAGTAAACATGGTAGTAAACTAATACTTTAGCATGAAAAATTCAATAGAATTTGATTATGATAACCCAAAATTATATGTGGAGCAATAACTAAATGTTGATGTGTAATTTTTCTGTGGAGAAAAAAATGAAATGCCATGTTTACAGAAGAAAAGTCCTAAATATGCACCTTACAGAAATATTTTATGTATTTGACATTTAGATCATTGATATGAAACAAATTCTACAATGAATATACTATTTTTGATTATTTCCCTTTCAAGAAAGTGATAAAATATGCAAAGTGAAAAACCACATGTTACAGATTTCTTTTTTTTTTTGTTTCCGTAATTTTTTGTGGCATATATTGCATACTTCAGGATTATAAGGACTCTTATAATTGGTTAAACACAGCACTTTTTCTAAAACATATGTTACCACATATTTGAATTAATATACAGGGTCAAAAGTAGGAATAATTTTGAATATCTGGCATTATCCACCCCAAAATAGATTCTTCATCACAGATATAATGTGGACTCCAAAACTGTTCAAAGAGTTAAGGAATAAATAATTACAGTGATGAGTTCTTCACCAGTCAAACATTCCGAGGAATCCATTTTTTCTAATAGTGTTTACTACTTTGGAAAAACATTATCGTACTCTTCTTCCAAAATTGTACTCAAGCATGTGAAGAACTTGGGGTGAGGTTAAGTTTGATGCTGCTCAAGGTGTTGTATGTTGAGTTGAGAGGCACAGGGTTGTGTTAACCCGAGGTCCCAATATGAACTTTAAAATTTTACATAGTGTTAGATTTTCTTCAACACATTTCATCCCACTATTAGTTTAATCTTAATAACTCTTTCTCATTTGTCACTAAATATATATATTTATCTTTCTGTTTGTAGAAATAATATTTTGTGTAATAGTTGAATGCATAACAAGCACTCAGATGTACACACATAAACACAGACATTTCTGCACTAGAAGTAAGGGCATGAAATAAAAGTATTTGTGTTAAAGCACAGAAAATAAATAAATATATAAGACTTTCATTCACTTATCATTCTCTTTAATAAAGTATGAATAAATATACCTGATATAAAGCATGATTAAAATACAAAGAAACAAAAACAAAAGAAGACAACCAAGATACAACATCTAGGTTCTTTTCCTCCTTTACCATGTCAAAATAATAAAGACTTACAGTAGTTACTGACATTTTCATCTTGTACCGATGCTGGTATGTATCACAATACTGAACACAGGTACCCATAATCTAGTTGAAACCAATGTAATTTTAGATGAGGCACAGTATCCCAGGTATTGTGAAAATTATGAACTAAATAAACTATAGTGTCAGTGTCACTTGCTTATAAGCTATCCAGGATTATTAGGAAAAATAATTTAAAGAAAATTTTGAGGAGAATTTGTTCCTGAGAGCATCAATTTTTAAACATTCAAGGCAAGTGCAGATATGGTAATTTGTTAGATATTAAGAGAAATTTAGCTAAAAAACTGAATCAAATGTTTAAAAAGCATTATATAAAGTATCGAGTAGACCAATTACCTAGAGTCTTGTACCCTAAAAATACTTGTCCTGTCCTGGAATGAAGAAGAAATGATATAAAGAACATTTGTGTGTGTGCATTACATGACACTCCCTGTATTTTAAAAGAGTTGATGTAACAAATCCATTCTATACTCTGGTACAGGAAGTGACATCAAACTTAAAGCTTGAAAGCAAGAACTAAATTAGGATGGCACAATGGGCATGGGGAGGGCAGTCAAAGAAGAAACCCCATAGCCTGAACACTACAGGAAGAACTACTGGTATCGGAGGAAAATTCTGACCAGGAGAGGTGGTCTTTCTAACAGAAGAACAGAAAATAAATGATTTATTGTCCTAGTCAATTCACAAAAAACCCATAAGTGGTGCATATCTGGACACACATGTTCAATTTCAGCACTCATGAGAATGGTGAAGTCAGATATCTTTGAGGTTGACAGCAACCTGTTCTACAAAGTTAATTCCAAGGCAGCCTGGGATTCATAGTGAGACCCTATTCCCCACAAACAAACAAATAACAAACAAACAAACAAAAACCAGGAAAAAACAAAGTATTCATGTGTCGCGTTCACCCTCGCCAGCAAAGAGGACGCAACACCAGGGAGTTTCGTCCTTCTAATGGTTTATTCGGGAAACCTTGAATTAAGCTTATTTCTTCTTTTGGCGGCCCCGGGCTCTCTGCCAGCCTCACCTTATAAAGCTTACTCAGCTCCGTCTGCCCAGGGAAATAACCAGCCGTTTCCTCATAGGTGAACTAAGTGAGTTCTTCATTAGCATGTAAGTGTGATAAGGAATACAGTACACTGCACATGTACTCAAGTGATTTACCAACAGAGAGCTGCATGTGGCCAGCTCCATCTTGTAATAGAGAAGAACAAAGGGTGGCATACTACATATCACCCTTTTTTGTTTTAATAGAAGTCGTCCTAGGTCAGGGCTAATCGGGTCACTGGCATCCTGCTGACCAATGACCCCTGACTTAGGTCATCTCTGCCACGACTTGGTCTTACCCATCAGAGGGTTACCCTATCGCTCACCGGGCCCCATATCATAGGTTGATCCAAGTGCTGAGAAGTTGCCCATCTTTGGGTATCATTGGATTCCAGACAGTATAGTATGTACAGTACTATATGCTCAGTGTACCCTGGAGCGAAGGCTTCTAAGATTTTAGAGAGACCAGTCACACAGAGACGTCTTCCTGAGCGTCCATAGCTACAAGTGCCTGATAAACTACGACTCTATAAGTCGCATGGTCTCGTCTAATGCGGCAGAAGCACCAAAGGCAGACAAAAGCTGCTAAGTACATAAGAACAGCTATAGTTAACAACCCAGCCCACTCTTTGATCCAAGAAAAGGCACTGGAGATCCAAGAGGTCAGGTCCTCCATGGTGATTGGCTTCAGTCTTGTGGCATTAAGCGAAGCTATCTGAAATACAAGCTGTTTGGTTAATAATTCTCCCTCAAGAGACCAATTTCCTCTAAGGAATTCACTGATATTATACTGACTTTCTTTTAGAGCTGTCATATTCACCTGGAGAGGGGTAATACACAATCCTGGGGTATGTTTAACGCAAGATACCTGCACCATTGTTACAAGTGCATCACTTTCTTCTTGTAGAATATCTACTTTCTGATTCAAAAACCGCATTCCAGCTTCTAAATGGGAATTATATTGATTTTGGGTCTGTAAGGCTCGTGCAGACCGCTCAACTATACTATTCACTACCTCTGCAGTCTACACTAGAGACGCCATGGCAACTGCAGCAGTAGCAGCGGCTGCTGCAGATATAGTAATGGCTGTAATAATGGCAGCAGTAATACCAAAATCTCTCTTGACATGGAACAATTGTCCTACAGGAAAAGTGTCTGGGTCTTCTATAACTGGAATGGGCACAAACATGGGTAGGGGAACTACCAAGGCAGTATCATTGCTGCCATCCCAACATTCCGATAGATAGCATTGTGTATGGGTACTGTTACAATCTAGGCAATCACTAGACACATCGGTACTAATAAGGAAGAAAAAGGGTGGTTTGAGGCAAACCGGGACAGAGGAATAATTCATGTTTTGCAAAAGTGAGTTTATGGTTATATTAAGAAGTCTGACTGCCCTTCTTTTAACGTTCCTAACAGTAGATATATTATAAAGAAAATATTCTTCTCCCTTAATGCGAGCAAGAGGAGTTAGTGAGGTAAAAGCATTTTGATAATTTGCCAAGATCCAATCATACCATGACCATGTATTCTATGCTCCCGTTTGATTCCAAGTAAACTTATAGTGTCCTACAGGTGGAGAGAAACTAAATCCTGGGATAATTGACCTATCTCTAGAGAAAGGAGATTGGCATTGTGTCGTCTGTGGAGGAAAACTCACAAAAGGCAGGCAAGTAGGCAGTAGTCTATTATGAGGAAAGATCTGCTGAGTGTAAATGATTCTTGGTTCTCCTGGTCTAAGGCTCTTGTGTAGAAATAAAAGAGTAGTTATGTTAATATTAGAAGAACTGCCTCTACCTCCATCTCCTTTAGCAGCTCCTTGACTAATTTCTGTGAGTGCCCCTGCCAAGATGCCTGGGGATGCTTGATAATTCTTGAGAGGATCTATCCAGTGGCCCAAGGTGCCATTGCCCATCCACATGCATGGCAAAGAGCTATTTTTAACCGTAAAACACAAGGTTCCTAAGAGCAAATAATTTGAAGCTGTATACAAAGTTGCAGGTTCTCCTGTCGGCTTAACACATGGAAGACCATTGTCACAAGAAGTGGAAAACAGTGTAGGCAGCAGGGTGGAGTTATAATGAACAGGGAGTGGTATGGGCCAGGCTTTTGCTATGGCCCAATGTGTGAGCTTCTCTGTCAACACTAGGGGGAGACAAGATATCAGTCAACATCCCTGAGTACTGTAGTCTCAGCATCTTCTCTGCTCTTTTAGAGATTCACTTTCCGTGTCAGTCGTTCTGGCACCCAAATGGGATCATTCCGGTCCTGTGGGAAAACACAAACAACTCCCCTAGATCTCGTTATGACGGGATCTGGGCCAACCCATTGACTGGACAATATATCTTTCCATTTTACCATTTCAGTCGATTGAGGGCAGTGAAGCAAATCGTTCAGCTGCAGACCGATTTTGTGAGTCTAGATTTAAAAAATTTAAAGTGAAGAGAGCTAATTAGAGTCGTTCCTTTGGAATTCTTCCATTCCCTATTCCCCCTTTTTGTTTTATTAAGCATTCTTTCAAGGTGTGGTGGGCACGCTCAACAATGCCATGACCTTGGGGGTTATGGGGAAGGCCATGATTTAACTGTACATTCATTTGTTTGCAGAAAGACTGGAACAACTGAGCAGTATAAGCTGGACCATTATCTGTTTTTAACTGACAAGGCTGCCCACAGGCAGCCCATGCTTCAAGGCAATGTCTAATCACATTGCGAGCCTTCTCTCCACTCATGGAAGTAGCATGGATAATGCCAGAGCATGTATCCACAGAGACATGAACATATTTAAGGTTTCAAACTCAGATATATGAGTCACATCCATCTGCCATAATTTTAGGGGCAATAGGCCCTTTGGATTAACTCCTAGACCCGGGGATGGTGAAAAACTATACATTGTTGGCACTCCAGCACGATCTGTCGTGCATCTGCACGGGAAATATGGAATTTTTGTTGTAATGTCCTAGCTGAAACATGAAATTGTTGATGAAATTTTCGTGCAGCTTCCAGGGACGAGGCCAGGAAGGTATGTATATTCCATTCTGGTGTATCGATCAGCAAGGTCATTGCCCTTACTCAGCGGGCCTGGCAGACCAGAATGGGCTCTAATATGTTGTATAAAAATTTTTGAATCCCTGGACCAGATAATTTTCTGTAATTCCCTCATTAGATGACTTACCTTACTAGTAGCTTTTATGGAGCCAGCTACTTCTAATATCTTAACAGCATTGACCACATAAGATGAATCCGAAAGTAAATTAAATGGAAAGGAACATTTTTCTGAAAACTTCTAACACAATTTGTAACTCAACGACCTGTGGGGAGCCAGGCTGATATTGGCACAAAACGGGTTCATTGTGCACTATCATATAAGCTCCACAGCCTGTTTTAGATTCGTCTGTAAATATATTGATTGGGGGCACCTGGCAAGGGTGCTTGTGCAGTTACTTTTGGAAACACCACAGGATGTTCCTTAAAAAAATGAAAGCAAAGGATGTCTGGGATAATGATTATCTATTAATCCATCAAAACAGCAGTGCAATATGGCCCAGTCATCAATTGTCCCACACAAGACCTGCACCTGAGAGGCAGTATAGGGAACGATCAGTGATGCAGGATTTTCCCCCCAAAATTGTAGACATTGTTGTATCCCTAGAAGGTCTAATTTAGCAACTGCAGTAGGGTAATGATCAATAGATTTTGCTGGTGAGGCTCTAGGGTGTACCCACAATAGGAGACCTTCCTGCCATAGCAGGCTTGTAGGCTGCAAAAAGGTAGACAAAACGCATAAAGCAATTTTCTCTCTTTCTTTGCAGTGAAACAACACTGCGTCTTGCAACCCTTGTTCTACTCTCTTGAGGGCTAGTCTAGCCTCCTGTGTTAATGTTCGGGGTGAATCCAAGGCTGAATCACCTGCCAAGAGGCTGAACAATGGCTTCAACTCATAATTAGGGATCTTAAGATACATTCTAATCCAATTTATGTCTCCTAGCAATTTTTGAAAATCATTAAGGGTCTTAAGATTATCTTTTCTCAACTCTATTTTTTGAGGTACAATAGTTAAAGGACTTATTTTTGCCCCCAACTAGGAGACCAAACTGCCTTTCTGAACCTTTTCAGGGGCTACCATCAACCCCTTCTCTCCTAATAGTTTTACCAAATCATGATAAGCCTGATCCAAAGTCTTCTCTTCTTTGCTAGTCAATAAAATATCATCTATGTAAAGGACACACCTAAGCTTTGGATACTTTTCCCTAAATGGGGCGATAACATTACTCACAAATAACTGACACATAGTGAGGCTATTTGCCATACCCTGTGGTAGAACTTTCCATTCAAATATCTTATCAGGCTCTTCATAGTTACAAGATGGGATTGTAAAAGCAAATCTCTCCCTGTCCTTTGAACAGAGGAGAATCGAGAAGAAACAGTCCTTGATATCAATCACTATCATGGGCCATGTACTGGGCAAAGATGATAATAATGTGAGTCCATGCTGCACAGGGCCCATAATTTGCATTTGCTGATTAATAACCCGGAGGTCGTGCAATAATCTCCATTTTCCTGTTTTCTTTTTGATAACAAATATGGGGGTATTCCAGGGAGAAACTGATGGCTGTATATGTTTAAGGGCCAACTGCTCATCCACAAGGGCATTCACAGCTTTAAGTTTTTCAGAGGAAAGAGGCCACTGAGGAACCCACACTGGCTTTTCCGTCTTCCAGGTGATGGGTATGCCTTCCTCAGTGGCCCTTAGGAAAAACCCAGACCATGCCTGTCAGATTTTGGATGGCCTATAATAGGACTTGGATTGCCTTGTAAATACTTCCCCAGTCCTTTTCCAGGAACATGCCCCATTTGCTTCATAAGGTGTTGTGACACATCAGAATAATCATTTGTTAACCTATAACCCATGTCCTTCAACAAGTCCCTTCCCCAAAGGTAAATGGGTAGCTCTAATACATAAAGTTGCATCGTCCCTGAATGTCCTTCCTGGTCTTGCCAGCTCAACTGCCTTGCACTGATATCTGGAGTCTTAGCATAACCCAGGCCTTGTAAGGTCTGGGAGGAAGTTTGGAGTGGCCAACTTGATGGCCAGTCCTTCTTTGCAATGATACTTTTGTCAGCTCCAGTGTCTAACAGGCCTTGTAATCTTTTTCCTTCTACTTTGAGCTCCATAACAGGTCGTTGGTCAAGATCCAATGCTAAGTATGCCAGGGAATTGCCTGAGGATCCAAATCCTTGTGTTCCCCATTGTATAAGATGGGCACTAGATGCACGATGTAGACTGGGGAGGACTATTAACTGAGCTATCCTATCTCCAGGAGAAATGACAGTGATCCCTTTTGGTGACTCAGCCATAACTTTGACTACTCCTATAGTATATACTCCTTCCTGGGTGGATCCTGATTCCTTTAAGGGTTTTAGAGGATCTCCCAATAAGCAGACCCACAGTATCAGAAGCAAGGGGTCCCTTAAAATCAGTATCTATTAGCTGGACCCCCATTTGAGGGGTTAATACAAGCCTGGACGTGGAGGAAAGGTCCAACTTTGCAGAGCCCTTAGTGGCTCTCCGAGGTCTCTTGGATGAATGAGGGAGGGCCATTGTTCTTGAATCTGGCTCACATTCTGCTCCTCCACTGCCCCATATATTTGCGGGCCCTGTGGGTGGGGGCCCCCGCTGGCTGTATTTGGCCGAGTGCCTCCATAGCCAAGGTTAAGTGGCTGTCCTTGGACATTTTTAACTGAGCGACATTTGTTAGCCCAGTGGTTCCCCTTTTTGCATTTTGGACACAGCCCTGGCTGTCTAGGGTATGGAGGACTGTCAGCAGTAACCGGATTTCCTCTTCCAGGGCACTGACGTTTAAGGTGCCCCATCTTGCCACATTTAAAACATGTACCTGGCCGTGACTTCTTGTCCTGTGTTAGCTGTACCACAGCTGCAGCTTGACCTGCGTTAGTCAGTGGTCCCCCCAGGTCCCTACACAGCTTCATCCATTCCTCTATTCCTTTATTTTTGTAAGGAGTTATAGCCGCTCTACACTCCTTTGTACACTGTTCCAGTATGAGCTGTTTCAGCATGGGTCCTGCCAGGACCACATTGCCAAAAATTCTAGTGGCAGTTTCTAAAAGTCTGGCAACAAAATCAGAAAAGGGATCCATCGGTCTTTGTATAACCTTGGTAATATTACCAGTTCCCTCTCCCTTCTTAGGGAGGGACTTCCAAGTCTTTATAGAGATATTATTAATCTGGTCATATACCGGGACTGGATAGTGAATCTGCTGATTGGCATCTCCCATGTCCCCAAAGCATCTCTCTGTCCCACTGCGGATTACCTGCAGCTATGTTAGTTGCTTCCCGTTCCATGGCAAATTCTATGAGAAAGGCTCTCCACTCCAGGTACTGTCCTGGGGATAGGCAGGCAGGAATGAGTGAGTTCCAATCTCCAGGAGTTAAGCACTGCCTTGCAAGTGATTCAACCTGAGCTACTGTAAAGGCAGTGGAGGTCCCATAGTTTCTGACTGATTCAGCTAAAGATTTAATGAATTTAAAATCTAGGGCTTCATAAACCCTATGGCCCTGCGGATCCTGAAGCACGGGGTAAGCCAGAGAGCTCCGCTCGGACCCGCCCCCCAGACTTCCGGGCAAAAGGAACGCCCACAAAGTGTAGGAGGGGGAGGGGGAAGGGTGCGCTGAAGAAACGCCTTCCTGGTAAGGAGGTGGGGCTGGCATAGGGGAGTGGCACTCTGCCGCCTTGGCGGGAATCTGTCTTTTGTCTTTGAATTTCTTTTTTTCTTTTTAGTACTGCTACCTCTAACTTGCTCACAAGAGCCTGAATTTCTTCTTCGCTGTGGGAATCCTCAGATTCCGTTTGTCCTAAGCCCCTGAGGCTAGGATATAGTGACCCTCTCCTATCTCCCTTTTCACTTTCAGCTTTTTCTGACCTTTCTTCCTTGATCATTTCCAAAGCATTTTGGCCATTCTCAAGGGCCTTGCAACATCTGTGATCTTCTAGATAGCCCCTCACCAATTTCCAAACGGGCTTCACCCCGGTTTCAGGGAGCCTTGTTCCCAGGCGAAATCCAAATCCTTGCCTAATTTATCCCAGCAGGGTACTGTAAGGTTCCCTGAGATAGCAAACTAAGGAGCTACTGTATCACATTCATTCAGGAATCTCTCCAGGGTGGATTTCTTAAGTTTTAAGTTTTTAGACAATAACAGCTCCTGTAGAGCCAGAAAAATTGGATGAGACTGGGAAGTCCCCATCCTAAATAAGTTTCTTTTATCACTGCTATTGCATAATTAGAGGCAGAATCTAAACTGCTCCCAATTAACCAGGCAGGCTAGCAGGGTGTGTACTGCTTTAAAAACAAGGTTGAGAACTTTTTACTTGTAATTCCCATGGTTCTTAACCTTGGAGTTCGCTTTTAGTTGATTACTATGCAAATCCTCTTTCCTTTTGTTCCACCAGGAACTTTTTCCCCCCCTGCTTTGCCTTAATCTGCAGGGCGGTAACTAGCCACAGTTTCCTTTGCCTGTACTTCAGGCCGGAGACCCCGTGGCCTCTTTTACCGATTAATCTTTCTTTTATAACTTAAAACTTGTCCCAAATGCCAGGAACTTGATTTCCTCCCAATATACCGGGAATTTTAATTTAATTTACCCCACCTACTGGGTACTTACCAGCACACTGCTATCCCCGACCATAAAAGGTTCTGAACACTCTGATACGGGCCACCAAAAATGTCGCGTCCACCCTCACCAGCAAAGAGGATACAACACCAGGGAGTTTCTTCCTTCTAATGGTTTATTCGGGAAACTTGAATTAAGCTTATTTCTTCTTTTGGCGGCCCCGGGCTCTCTACCAGCCTGACCTTATATAGCCTAGTTACCCTCGTCTGCCCAGGGAGATAGCCAGCCATTTCCTCATAGGTGAACTAAGTGAGTTCTTAGCATGTAAGTGAGATAAGGAATACAGCACTCTATGCATGTACTCAAGTGATTTACCACCAGGGAGCTGCATGTGGCCAGCACCATCTTGTAACAGAGAAGAACAAAGGGTGTCTTACTACATTCATGAATTTTAATATTATTTGTGCCAAGCAAAGTATATTTTGTTTAGATATAGCATATTGTCACCCAATGACTGGTAGCTCACAGAAAAGAGAAAAAAAACCTGCATTTTCATGTATCCTTGCTGTGTAACTTAAAATTATTTGTTGACTTTAAATGCAAACAGACAATACTTATCCATGAGAGACACAGTGAGGTGTGGAGACTCAGGTTATTGGACCTGAAGTGCTCATGAGGAGTGGAATAAACATGGTTACAAGAGAGGACATTATGGGTTAAGAATCATAAAATCATGGTCATGAGGCTGTTCTCAAAAACAATTATAAGATATTGGCTTTGTTTACATTTCAAATGTTATCCTCTTTTTGCATTTCAACTCCGAAAACCCCTATTCCATCCCCCTCCCAATGTTCACAAATCCACCCATTCCTGCTTCCCTGACTTAGCATTTCCCTACCTTGTGGCATCAAGACTTCACAGGACCAAGGGCCTCTCCTTCCATTGATGTCCAACAAGGCCAGTCTATGCTTCATATGCAGCTGGAGGCAAGGGTCCCTCCATGTGTACTCTTTGGTTGATGGCTTATTCCCTGGGAACTCAGGGCATATTTGTTGGTTTAAATTGTTCCTCCTATGAGACTGAAAACTCCTTCAGTACCAATGGCTCCAGCCACATGGGTAGCAGAAGATGGTCTGCGCATATATCAATGAGAGGAGAGGCACATGGGACCTTTGAAGGATCATTATCCCAGTAGAGAAGAATGCCAGAACATGGAATCAGAAGTGGGTGGGTTAGTGATTAGGGGGTGGGATTGGGGAAGGGGTTTCTAGCAGGGAAACATGGAAAGGGGATATCATTTGAAATGTAAATAAAGAAAATATCTAATAAAAAGGAAAAAAGAAATGGACGCTGTATTAATCAGTGTTTTCTAGAGTCACAGAATATATAGGTAGTCTCTATATTGTAAGGCAATTTGTTGATGACTTATAGTCTTTAGTCCAACACCCAAGCACAGAAACTGTGGATGTTAAAGTCTAAAAGATCTAATAGTTGCTAAGTCCCGAGAGAGAGAGAGAGAGAGAGAGAGAGAGAGAGAGAGAGAGAGAGAGAGAGAGAGAGAGAAAGAGAGAGAGAATCTTCCTTCTTCCAATGTCCTTATGTATGTCTCCAGCAGAAGGTGTGGCCACATTAAAGGCATGTGCAACCATGCCTGAAGTCCAAGATGACCCTAAACTCTGAGATCTCCCTGTCTTAATCTTCTGAAATTCATAGCCACCATGCTTCAGATCTAAATTTAAGATCCAGGCCAGAAATGTGTATCTCTGAGCCTCCAGATTAGGATCGCAGGTGAGATTTCCAATTCTGGACTGTAGTTCATTGCAGATATAGTCAATTTTAAAACCAGAATAGCCACTAAGATACTTTAAAAAAACAACAAAACAAAACAAAAACAAAGGAATAAATCAATTTGCTTTCCTCTACATGCTGCTCACCAGTTGATACAGCAACATTTGTTGAAAATGCTGTCTTTTTTCCCCACTGGTTGGTTTTAGATCCTTTGTCAAAGTTTAAGTGACCATAGGTGTGAGGGTTCATTTCTGAGTTGTCAAATCATTTTCATTGATTTTCTGACTGTCTCTGTACCAATGCCATGCATTTTATTATCACTCTTGCTCTATAATATAGCTTGAAGTCAGTGATGGTGATTCCTCCAGATGTTCTTTTATTGTTGAGGAAAGTTTTAGCTACCCTGGGATTTTTTATTATTCCAGATTGTCTTAGTCAGGGTTTCTATTCCTGCACAAACATCATGACCAAGAAGCAAGTTGGGGAGGAAAGGGTTTATTGAGCTTACACTTCCACATTGCAGTTCATCACTAAAGGAAGTCAAGACTGGAACTCAAGCAGGTCAGGAAGCAGAAGCTGATGCAAAGGTCATGGAGGGATGTTTCTTACTGGCTTGCTTCCCCTGGCTTGCTCAGCCTGCTCTCTTATAGAACCCACAAATACCAGCCCAGAGATGGTACAACCCACAATGGGCCCTCACCACTTGATAAATGCCCCACAGATGGATCACACGGGGGCACTTCCCCAACTGAAACTCCTTTCTTTGTGATAACTTCAACCTTGTCAAGTTGACACACAAAACCAGCCAGTATACAAATAAATTTGCAATTCTTATTTCCAACTCTAGAATTGATTGAATTGGAATTTTGATGGGGATTTAATCTGTGGATTGCTTTTGGCCAGATGGCTGTTTTTACTATTTTAATTTTGCCAATCCATGAGCATGGGAGGCCTACCCATCTTTTGAGCTCTTCTTCAACTTCTTTCTTCAGAGACATGCAGTTCTTGTCATACAGATCTTTTACTTGCTGGGTTAAAGTCACACTAAGGGATTTAATATTATTTTTGACTACTATGAAGGGTGTAGCCCTGATATCTTTTTTGGCAAGTTTATCCTTTGTGTAGAGGAAGGCTATTGATTTGTTTGAGTTCATTTTATATCCAGTCACTTTGCTGAAGTTGTTTATCTGCTGTAGAGGTTCTCTGGTGGAATTTTTGGAGTCACTTAAGTAGATTATCATAGCATTTGCAAATAGTGATATTTTGACTTCTTCCTTTCCAATTTGTCTCCTTTTGACCTCCTTTTGTTATCTAATTGATGTAGCTTTTGAATAGAATTCTGAATCCATAGGATTTTGAATACTATGTTGAATAGATAGGTAAAGAGTGGGTAGCCTTGTCTAGTCCCTGATTTTAGTGTGATTTCTTCAAGTTTCTTTCCACTTAGTTTGATGTTGGCTACTGGTTTGCTATATATTGCTTTTACTTTGTTTAGGTATGGGCCTTGAATTCCTGTCCTTTCCAAGACCATGAAGAGGTATTCAGCTTTGTCAAATGCCTTATCAGCATCTAATGAAATGATCATGTGGTTTTTTTATTAGTTTATATAGTGGATTATGTTGATAGATTTCCATATGTTGAACCATCCCTGGAGTGAAGCCTACTTTATCATGATGTATTGACATTTTGATGTGTTCTTGGATTCAGGTGACAAGAATTTCATTGAGTATTTTTGCATCAGTAATCATTAGGGAAAAGCATCTGAACTTCTCTTCGTTAGGCTTTTATATGATTTAGGTATCAGTGTAATTATGATTTCATAGAACGAACTGGATATTGTTCCTACTGTTTCAATTCTGTGGAATAGTTTGAAGAGTATTGGTATTAGGTCTTCTTTGAATGTCTGATAGTACTGTACACTACACTCATCTGGATCTGGGCTTTTTCTGGTTTGGGGGGTTATTAATGACTGCTTCTATTTCTTTAGGTATTATAGAACTCTTTAGATTGTTTATCTAATCCTGATTGAAATTTGGTACGTGGTATCCGAGAATTTCCCATTTCATCCAGATTTTTCCAATTTATGTGAGTCTAGGCTTTTGTAGTAGGATCTGGTGAATTTTTAGATTCCCTTATGTTGTTATATCTCCCTTTTCATTCTGATTTTGATAATTTGTATGCTGTGTCTGTGCCCTCTGGTTAATCTGGCTAAGGTTTTATCTGTCTTGCTGATTTTTCTCAAAGAATCAGCTCCAGGTTTGGTTGATTCTCTGCATAGTTCTTTTTGTTTCTACTTGGTTGATTTCAGCCCTGAGTTTGATTTATTTCCTGCTGTCTACTCCTCCACAAGGGTGTACTTGCTTCTTTTTGTTCTAAACCCTTCAGCTGTGCTGTTAAGCTGTTAATGTATGCTCTTTCTAGTTTCTTATTTGAGGCACTCAGAGCTATGAGTTTTCCACTTAGCACTATTTCATTGTATTCCATATGTTGAGTACTCATTTCCATTAAACTCTAAAGGTCTTTAATTTCTTAATTTTTTCCTTGACCAAGTTAACATCTAATAGAGTGTTGTTCACCTTCGACATGTATGTAGGCTTTCTATTGTTTATGCTGATATTAAAGATCAGCCTCAGTCCACTGTAATCTAATAGGATGCATGGAATTATCTCAAGTTTCTTGTATCAGTTAAAATCTGTTTTGTGATGGATTTTATGGTCAGTTTTGATGAGGGTACCAGGAGGTGCTGAGAAGAAGGTATATATGTTTTTTTTGTTTGTTTGTTTTAGGATAAAATGTTCTATACATATCTATTAAATCCACTTGCTTCCTACCTTCTGTTAGTTTCCCTGCATCTCTGTTTAGTTTCCCTGATCTGTCCCTTGATGAGAGTACGGTGTTGGTGTTGAAGTCTCCAACTATTATTTTGGGAGGATCAATGTGTCCTTTGAGTTTTAGTAAAGTTTCCTTTATGAATGCTAGTGCCCTTGCATTTTTAGCATAGACATTCTGAATTGAGAGTTCTTCTTCTTAGATTTTTTTTCTTTGATGAGTATGAAGAGTCCTTCCTTATCTCTTTTTGTTTACTTTAGGTTGAAAATCCACTTTATTCAATATTAGAATGGCTACTCCACCTTGTTTCTTGGGACCATTTGCTTGGAGAATTATTTTCCAGCCTTTTATTCTTAGGTAGTATCTCTGTCCCTGAGGTGGGTTTCCCGTCTGTAGTAAAATCTTGTGTTCTGGTTATGTATACAGTCTGTTAGTCTATTTGCTTTTATTGAGAAATTGAGTCCATTATTATTAAGAGATAGTAAGGAAAAGTGATTCTTTCTTCTTGTTATTTTTGTTGTTAGAGGTAGGGTCAGGATTATGTGACTATCTTCCTTTTTTGCTATTTAAAAAGAAGATAATTTTCTTGCTTTTTCTTGGGTACAGTTTCCCTCCTTGTGCTGGAGTTTTCCAGTTATTATCTTTGAAGGGCTATATTTGTGAAAAGATATTGTGTAAAGTTGTTTTTGTTTTGGAATATCTTGGTTCCTCCATCTATGGCAATTGAGAGATTTTTCTGGATATAGCAGCCTGGGTTGGCATTTGTGTTCTCTTAGGGTCTGTGTGAGATATCCCCAGGATCTTGTGGCTTTCATAGTCTCTGGTGAGAAGTCTGGTATGTTCTAATGGGTCTGCTTTATATATTACTTGACCTTCTTCCCTTACTGCTTTTAATATTCTTTCTTTGTTTTTTGCATTTGGTGTTTTGGTTATTGTGTGATAGACAGAATTTCTGTTCTGGTTCAATCTATTTGGTGTTTGGTAGGCTTCTTGTATGTTCATGGGCATCTATTTTTTTTTTTTGGTTAGGTAAGTTTTCTTCTATAATTTTGTTGAAGATATTTACTGACACTTTAATATGGAAATCTTTACTTTCTTCTATACCTATTATCTATCCTCAGGTTTTGTTGTCTCAGTGTGTCTGGCTTTCCTGGATATTTTGGGTTAGGAACCTTTTGCATTTTCCTTTTTCTTTAACTGTTATATTAATGTTTTCTATGGTATCTTTGGCACCTGAGATTCTCTCTTCTATTTTTTATATTCTGTTTGTGATTCTTGTGTTTCTGACTCCGGATCTCTTTCCTAGGTTTTCTATCTCCAGTGATTTCTCTCTTTTGATTTCTTTATTGTTTCTATTTCTGTTTTTAGATCCTGGACGGTTTTATTCAATTCCTTCACCCATTTGGATGTGTAATTCTTTAAGGGATTTATGTTATTCCTCTTTAAGGGATTCTATTTGTTTACCTGTGTTCTCCTATATTTTTGGAGGAAGTTTATATGTCGTCTATCAGCATCATGAGATGTGATTTTTCGATCCAAATCTTGCTTTTCAGGTGTGTTGGGGTATCCAGGACTTGCTGTGGTGGGAGAACTGTGTTCTGATAATGCCAAGTAAACTTGGTTTATGTTGGTATGGTTTGTTCTTGTACTTGCTGTTCACTATCTGGTTATCTCTGGTGTTAGTTGATCTTGCTCTCTCTGGCTAGAGCTTGTCCCTCCTTTTGGATTGTAAGCTTATGTCAGCACTCCTGGGAGACAGGCCGTCTCTTGGTGGAATCTGTGTACAGAGGCTGTGGAACTGCCTTAGCTCTGGGTGCAAATGGTGACTGGGATGATCCTGTACCAGCTGATCCACTGTTCCTGTGCTCCTTACTCATCCTGCTTGGACAGTTATTGGAGAGAAAGTGGGCATCTCATGCCCTAGACCAGGAGTGAGAGCACTTCTGGGAGAAATGTTCTTTTCTGGTAAAATGTCTGGGTACAGATGGCGATGAGAAGGATCTTCTCCCAGCTGCTCCACTGTTCATGTGCCCAGTGTGCCCCTCACCAGTTCCACGTTGGAGAGTTATTGGAGAGAAAGTAGCTATTTCACCTCTCAGCCTGGGAGTGAGACCATTCCTGGGAGAACAGTTCTTTCCTTGTGTAGATGGTGACCAGATGGATCTTTTTAATATTGTCCCATAAATTCTTTATCTCTTTCTTTCCACCATAATGATGCTATCCTATGATCATGCAAGAAGTAACCATGGTGAGGCATGTGTTAACAGTATGTATTGCTATGTATAAAATGCTTACTTCTATAACTAAAGGGAAGATCATGCCTAATACTTAATTACCACTCTACCTTTTCTGATTGTTCTACTCTTGTTAAGTCATTGGTGCAAATATTGGTTCAATAAAATTGGCTCTAGCCAATTACTTGAGTTATTAAGGCAGGTATGTTTGAAGTTCCTGGTAGCAGAATGGGTGACTAGAAAAGAATTTGACAAAGAAGAGAAAGTTAGAAGTCAAGAAACAGTGGTCCTGATGCTGTCCAGTTAAAATTAATATCAGCTCAGATAAAGCAAAGTAAGTAGTAACACTGGTATATTGATAGGAAAGAAGATGCTAAAAGCAAAATGGATATATATTTGCCCCACCTTTGTGTTGTTTAAAGTTTATCATAAAAAATAAAAGGTGTGTCTATTTCTGAGATCTAAATGATCAAGGCATATTCAAAACCTCAGATTGAGATTAAATTTTTCTACAACATAGTGGCATCTCAATGTAAGACAAAATACTCAGTGTAATAAATTCAGATTTCTGAGTGTAAAACACACCCTGTCTCTTTATGTTTAGGAGGCATGGAAGACTTTTTTCTTAGCAGAGCAAGCTAGATTTTGGTGATTTGCAACTAGGTCTAGTGGGACTTTGTAATAGGGTAATGTACATTCAAATTTCACATGCATAATTCTGGAGATCACAGCATAGGTTAATACCTATGTATTGTAGGGGGAGGTGTGCCTCCCCAAACAAAACCAAACAACTCAACATGCAGAAAGTTTATACTCCACCATTGTTTTCTTGCAAACGTTTCTTTATTTTACCTTTGAGGTATAGCTTAGGAGCAAAGATGCTGAAATCCTCAGCTGTCAAATGAAGAAAACAATGTTCTTGCTTAGAGAGAAGAAAGCAATGATTGATGCATATTGAAATAAAAAAGAGAGAAGATAATAAACTCAGGTGTCAAGGCTACCTTAAACAACTACTTTCATTCAAAGCAGGCTCCAATGGAAGAATAATACTGCTTGACATAGTACATGACACAAGTCTGGAGACTAAGCTGTTTCAGAAAATAGATGAGAATTTAAATAAGGTTGAAGACAAAAATGGATATTACTTTTATATAAAGTGTATAGGGCTAGAAGTATATTTATGCAGAGGTATTAGAAACTAAAGATATTTTAAAAAGTAAACTACAAATCATCCTGGGCTATACACAGAAACATTATTTCAAAAAGTAATATTTCTTTTAAGTGTTTTGCATATAACTAAATGTATGTGGTTATAATTTTAGTGGTTCCAGTGGTATTAGAAATATTCTTTGAGAAGCAGAGAGGTATTGCAGCCACTTAGGAAAAACAATGTCAGCTGGCAGGACAACACAGTGCTCCCAGATCCTAGACCATCAACTCATATAGCTGCAAAGTGGGATCCTGGTTTCTGGATACAGAGGATGAGCTTTTCTGACCTCAATGGGAAGGGAGGCTTTTGATCCTGTGGAAGTTTGGTGCTCCAACTTAGAGTGATGCTAGAGTGTAGGGGTGGAAGAAGATAGATGGGGGAGCACACTCATAGAGGCAAATTGGAGGGGGAAGAGGACTGCTGTGGGATGGGAAGTTATGGAGGAGTAACCAGGAGATATAAACAAATGGAATGATTACTTAAATTAAAAAATAAAAATAATATACATGGAAATGTAATGATGGAAAAAAGATTACATTATATTAATGGCTTCATAATGGTAAATTTTATTTATTCCATTAAATATTGTTATATCAAAAATAAAGAGATCTTCTATGGCCAACAGAAATAGAGCCTACCTAAATAATAAGAGGCTGCTGATTAGAATCAATGTGTACTTTTGTTATTTTTGCATTAACAATAAGAAAAAAATGTTGGGACTACTTCACAAGGCACACTGATCAGATATGGTAAGGTAATATCCCCTGAAGATCTTGGCTATAGCCACTAAGGAAGGAATCAACATGACTCAATAAGGCAATTAAAATGATTTGTTCATATTTCTATAAGAGAAATGCCCTGGGCTGAGACACAAAAATTAGTCCAGTAAAAACTTCATCTATTCACAGCCTAGAAATCTAGTTGGCTACAGAATCCTCAAAGGACATCATATTCTCCTTTCATATGACACAGTGAAGCTTTCTATTGAAATTTGGTTGTTGATCAAACTAAGTCATAAAAATTCACTTGCCTTTCATTTTCTCAGAATAAGAGCAAAAATTAAATCTCCAATTTGCACATTCCATATACATCTTCTAACTAAATTTTGATTTTAATATTAATGTATTCGCATTATGGATAGTTGTGAGCCACCATGTGGTTGCTAGGATTTGAACTCAGGACCTTTGGGAGAGCAGCCAGTGCTCTTAACTGCTGAGCCATCATTCCAGTCCCTAAACATGTTTTTTTTCTAATTTAAAGAAAGAATGGCTTGCAAGCTGGTACAACCACTCTGGAAATCAGCTTGGTGGTTCCTCAGAAGTGGGAAGGGGTAGATGGGGAGAGCAGGGAGAGGAAGAGGGATTACGGGACTTTCAGGGAGTGGGGAGCCAGGAAAAAGAAAATGATTTGAAACGTAAATACAGAATATATCGAATAAAAAATAAGTAAATAAATAATTAATTAATTAAAAAAGAATAATGTTGGGCTGTCTGCAGGCACTTTGGAGCTTTGGTTGAGCTGAAGGTTTGAGCAGGTCAGTAGACTAGAAGACCCTTGTTCTTTCTGAATGAAAATATCGATGTGCTGCCTCCTAGGTGTGCTTGAGAAGGTTTTTATTGTAGATATGAGAGAGAGAGCAACAGTCAGAAGCATGTGGAAGAGTCCACACTAAACCAGCACAATAGTCAAGGCCACTGCACAGGGGCATGGGGTCGGGAAGTAAAGAGGAAAAAACAGGGGGGGGGGGAGTGGGGAGAGGGAAAAGGATCAAGAGAGGCCAAAATGTCTGGGTTGGATAGGATTCAGAGGCTAGGGAAAAGGGAAAGGAAGCTCAGGGCCTGGAAAGGTTTAGGATGGGAAGCAGGGTGTGAGTTCTGAGAGCAGCCCAGACTCTTAAAGGAACTTGCAATGCCTGGAGAGCCTAGCAGTCACCCAGCATCCACTTTGTTATGGGTTGGTTTTAGAGTTTCAAGACAGTGCCTCTATCTAGCCGTAGCTGTCCTGGAACTCTTTGTAAACTAGGCTGGCCTCCAACTCAGAGATGTTCCTACCTCTGCCAGGAACTAAAGTATGTTGGGATTAAAGGTGTGATGGCCACCTTCACCCACCCCACTTTGATGTGTTAATAGATTTCTTAGTCTATTGTTCTGGAGTGTTTGGGGAACCTAATTAATGTTCTTTAGGCTGGTAACTGCTTACCCCAAACCATGTCCACTCCCACAGCAGAGTGTGTCCCAGGCAGGCAAAGGCAGGGATGGAAGATTACTGGGTCAAGTGAAACTGAAGCTTTGAGTCCCTTCTCCTTTAACTGAAAGAGGATACTGGGTCAAGTTTTTGAAAGTTTGAAAAAAAAGTCCGGGGACCAAGTCCCACAGGACTGACCATGCACCCTGGTCCACTGTCTGTTTGTCATGCCCTCTCAGGCTCTTGCCTCTGTGTATCCATCTCAGTCCTTTTTTCCAGAGATGACCTGGAGGGCAGAGGGGAATCCACACACACTGTAATTCTAGCCAGAGGATTTCTTCCCTTTGTGTTTGATCCCCAGAGGCAATTGACATTCAAGTCCATTTTTTCCTCCCCAGATCAGCTGCAGAAGAGTAAGTTGGACATTTCCCAATGGGAACTGATGACTTTGCTGAAAAATGTTACATTAAAAGCCTGGTAGTAAAAGACCACAGGGATGGATGAGGCCAACAGGAATCATTTCTTTATATGGACAGAATTGAATTCATCCTCAGGAGATTCAGTTGTCCCTGGAATGGATGCCAGGTCATTTCTAAAAGCACACCCTTGCATAACCTGTGGGCTGAGCAATTCACACAGGCATGAGCAAATGAATTGGGGATGTTGGGGGCCTCAGCTGTCTTTTGGCTTTGGGCTAAGATGCTGGGATGAGCCAGCTTTGTTCTCAAGGAGCAGCAAAAAATAACAGAAGGAATAGTATGTAGTGGTGTTGTTTCTGACTCATTTCATTCTCCCAACAAGCAAGATAGACTAGGGTTTGGTTGATATGAGAGGCACAGATGAGATCTTTCTTTTTTCCACTCCTGCTTCATTAGGTTCCATATATATATCAAAGAGACTGAGACATCCTCAAGAAACAAGAATCAAGCCAGGTGGTGGTGGAGTACTCTTTAATCCCAGCATTTGGACAGCAGAGGTAGGCAGATCTCTGTGTGCCTGGGGCCAACCTGTTCTACATAGTGAGTTCTAGGACCTACCTAGAGCTACCTAGTGAGACCCAGCCTTGAAAGGACAAAACGAAAGGGAGGGAGGGAGGAAGGAAGGAAGGAAGGAAGGCAAAGAGAAAGAGTGAGAGACAGAGAAAGAAAGAAATAAAAGAAAGAAAGAAGAAAAGAAATAAGAAAAGGAAAGAAAGAAAGGAAGAAAGAAAGAAAGAGAGAAAGAAAGAAAGAAAGAAAGAAAGAAAGAAAGCAAGAAAGAAAGAGAAGGGCTAGCCAAAAGAGCCTAGAACTTCAAGCCATCAAACATCCTTACTCCATGGTCTCTGTTTCAGCTCAGCCCTGTCATCATTAATGGTGGATTCTAATCTGTAAATTGAAATAAACTCTTTGTTCCCTACATTCCTTTTGATCACAGCATTTGTGACAGCAATAAAAAATAAACTAGAACAGACCCACATTAAAATTTTGCTGCCCAGAATAGCAATATTGTGTAGGATTATAGTTTACCTAGAATGTCTCATGTATTAAAGATGAGGGCTCTAGTGTAGCAGTCAGGTAGGATCAAGTAGGAGCTTATGACTTTGGGAATCCCTTCAAAGAGGATTGTGGGGTTCCACCCCATCCTTCCTTTCATTCATTTTTGTTTTAAGATTTATTTATTATATGTAAGTATACTGTAGATGTCTTCAGACACACTAGAAGATGGTGTTAGATCTCATTACAGATGGCTGTGAGCCACCATGTGTTTGCTCGGAATTGAACTGAGGACCTCTTGAAGAGCAGTTAGTGCTCTTAATAACTGAGCCTTCTCTGCAGCCCCATCCTCTCTCCTGAACTGAGCATAGAAGAAAGGTTCTTTCTAGCTATACTGTTTTTTATGTCATAGGCCCGCCCGCTGTTATATGCAAACTTGTCACAGACTCAAAGCAACAGACCCACCAAGCCATGGACCAAAATCTCTAAACTGTGAGGCAAAACAAACCCTTTCTTTCCACTTATAAAAAATGAATTAATGAAAGAAACATCTAGAGGACAGGCAAAAAAGATTCACCTTCAGGAATCCTGAAATGTCCTGTTTGTTCAACTTCTGGCCTGATCCTCAGCTGATGTTGTGGATCACCAGACATGTGCTTCCTGAACTGTTTAATGGATGACTGCTGAAGACAGACTCATAAGGGAAATTAGTGTTAGTGACTAACCACACTATCATGTAAGATTCTAGTCTGCATGATCACAGAAATATGTATTCTGTGCTGGACATATAATAAATAACTGGAGACAGGCAATATTGGCTTGCCCAGATATTCTATAAATAGATAGATGGTTTTGAAAAAACCCCAAAGACTTACAGAATATGGAATTTAAAGATGTTTTTTATTAACTTAATGCTTTTTGATGTGAGGCTTATCAAATCCTGGCAGCAGCCTCTGTTAACTTGAAATAAAATGGGGAGCATTGAAAAGCCTCTATTTTGAGTTGCTTCAATTGTGGAAAGCTGTATTCTTGGCAAAGAAAATGTCTAAGCTTTATCTACATGCAGGATACCATCCAGTAAAGACCAACAGATGTAGGAAAATGATCTGCTAAGCTCTGCCAAGAGAAAGAAAGCAAGTTCTTCATAGTTCCTGATTTCCAAAATATGTGTCAGTTAATCTTTGTTGGAAGGCTGAAAAATAAGTGCTCTAACATTAGTGAAATATTGGGGAATATTTTTGTCATCATCTGTTACTGTCATTTTGCTGTTTTGGAAGGTAAAGCATATCCTGCTTATTTTTTTAATTGAAAAAAAATAATCTTCATTTACACTTCAAATGCTAAAACCTTTCCTGGTTTTCCCCTTCCCCTCCTACCATTCCTCCAAGTGTATGCCATTCCACCCGACCCATTATCACCTCCTGTCTCCCTGATTTCCCTTTGTTAGGGCATCTATTGAGCCTTTATAGGACCAAGGGCCTCTCCTGCTAATGATGACAAGGCATTCCTCTGCCACATTTTCGGCTGGAACCATGTGTACCTCTTGGTTGGCAGTGTAGTCCCTGGGAGTCCTGGGGTGTCTGGGTGGCCGAAATCATCGTTCTTCCCATGACTCCTTCAACTCCTAAAGTCTGCCCTCCAAATCCTCCATTGGTGACCCCATGGCCAGTTCAATGTTTGGCTGCTAGCATCTGCCTCTGTATGTGTAAGGTTGTGGCAGGACCCCTCTAAAAGTCAACCATAGCAGGCTCCTTTCAGTACACACCTTTGTTTCCATAATAGTGTCAGGGTTTGTTTATTGGATGAATCCCCAGGTAGGGCAGTCTCTGGTGTCCTTTCCTTCAGTCTCTGTTCCACACGTCTTCATTATTGCTCCTGTGAGTATTTTGTTCCCTTTCTCAGAGGAACTCAAGCACCACCACCCCCACTTCAGCTTACTCAGGTTCTTTATACTTCCTTCAGAAATGTCTGATGAGGTTGAAGTCTAAATGGTCATAAATTTGCTGTACAATTAAGGGGTTAAGGATTTAAAATGATGTTATATGTCTAACAATATAATGTTTGAAAAAGAAAACTATTTATGATAAAAATTGATTTTGATCCAGAAATTGGAACTCAGCAAGTTAGGACAGATAATAAAATATTCTTTCCTGAGTTGTCAAATAGGAACATGCTGGATTTTTATGTACAATTTTTGTAGTAATTTTCAGATTCATTTGATACTTTTTCTAAGAGTATGTTGTTTAATATTATTATAAAGGAATGATGCTTTTCATATAGAAAAAAGGGAGAATTGTTGAGGTTTGCTCTGTTGCAAAGCAATTACTATACACTCAAGAAAATTGTATACCTATTTGTGAAGATGAAATGTTCTACAGTGGGGAGAGGGAACTTGTGGAAGTCCACATCCAATAAAAAGACAGGGCATCAAGTAGAGAGATGATATTTCTATTCCACAATCAACCCCAAAATTCTGAACCAGAATTGTTTCTGTCTGACATAATTGAAGGGACAAAAATGGAGAAGATCTGAGGAAAAGGAAGTCTAGTGTCAGGAACAAATTGGGATCCAGCTAAGAGGAATTCTCCAGGCCTGACACTATTATTGATGCTGTGGTGTGCACGCAAACATAGCTGACTCCCCTCCAAAAAGGCACAGTAGGCAGCTGAAAGAGTCAGAAGCAGATATTTACACCTAACCAATGGACAGAAGCTGCTAACCTCTGTGGTTGAAGTACGTAAATCCTGGAAAAGTTAACGAGGAGGGAGACCCTATAGGAAAACCAGCAATCTCAAATACCCTGGGTCCCTGGAGTTTCTCAGACATTGAACCATCAACCAGGCAGCATACATCAGCACAAATATACCCCAAACACATACTTCAGAGGACTTCTGGGTATGGACTTAATCAGAGAAGTCCACCTAACCCTTTAAAGACTTGGGACCCTATGAAGTAGGCAAATCTGGTGGGGTGGGATGGGACATTCTCTTTTAGATTCCTGGAGGGTGTGTGGGATGTGGAGCTATCACAGGATGAACAGGAGTGTGACAAAATCTGGACAGTAAATACATTTTAAAGAATAGATATTTTTAAAAAATTAAAAGCTTTTGTTGTACAAACCTTGTATCTTGAATTACTTGTGATAGTTAAATAAAATTTGACACAGTAAATTTTGGGACAGATTAGCTAATTTTGTTTTTAGCGAACAGTTTGGAGAAGAAGATAAAGAATAGAATTAGCTGTAGAGGAAGAGAAAGTCCCCATGGAATAGGAGGCAAGAAAATGTTGCACTGATGGCTGGTGTATTTTATTACCAGCAGCTCAGAGTAAGCATAATAAGTAATACCTCCAGGCTTTTAATTGGAAAGTAGATTGTAATAACACCAAGGATAGATATCAGGCCCAATTTTCTGATGTGTGAGGCTTTTATAAATAATAAAAGATGTGTATCTTTTATCTGGGAAATGAATGATGAAGTTGAGGCAGAAAACTCAGCATAGATTTCAAAATTTCTAGAAAATAAAAAGAGCACATCTGCTTTCCAGTAGATCAGGATGATTCTTCAGGCCTTCCTGATTATGAATTCTTATTTGTGTACATAATTGGAAGTTGACTTAATCTTTCATAAATAAGGAGAGGCAATACACATTTTATGAAAGTTATCATCAGGCAGAAAAAAGCAAGTAGATTCCTGACACAAGACCATTTCTGATTGCTGAAAATGCTATTCTAGCATGCTTTCAAACAAAAGTATGGGGTAGTGGGTGACCACGAACCTCCTACTTTTCCTACATGGCATAATTGTGTTTTCATTTGGTTTTCTTTTTCATCCCTCCTCCATATTGTGTTTCAGACAATCCATATGACTGTGCAAACTTTAACATAACTCAATAAGTAGATGGCAGTTGTTTCTAAAACCATGGAATGCTCAAAACACTACAGCAAGGACAGACCAGTCTGTATATCTTTCCATGGGTGTCTTTTCCCCCATTCTAAGAAGGACCAAAATATCCACACTTTGCTCTTGCTTCTTCTGGAGCTTTAGTCTCTGTATTGTATTTTGGATACCCTAAGCTTCTAGGCTTATATCCACTTATCCGTGGGTATACATTGTGTTCTTTTGTGATCGGGTTACCTCACTTAGGATACTATTTTCGAGTTCCACTCACTTTCCTAAGAATTTCATGAATTCACTGTTTTTAATTTCTGAGTAGTAGTCCATAGAGTATATATACCACATTTTCTGTATCCATTCCCCCATTGAGGGACATCTGGATTCTTTCCAGCTTCTGGAGATTATAAATAAGGCTGCTATGAACATAGTGGAGCACATATCCTTATTACATGCTGGGGAATCCTCTGGGTATATGCCCACATGTGGCCTCCTCTAGTATTATGTGTGAATTTCTGAGAAACTGAAAAGCTGATTTCTAGAGTGGTTGTACCAACTTGTAATCCCACCAGCAGTGGAGGAGTGCTCCTCCTTCTTCACATCCTCTCCAGCACCTGCTGTCTCCTGAGTTTTTAATCTTAGCCATTCTGACTGGTATGAGGTAGAATCCCCAGGTTGTTTTGATTTGCATTTCCCTGATGACTAAGGATGTTGAATATTTCTTTAGGTAATTCTAAGCATCAGGTAATCCTCAGTTAAGAATTCTTCGTTTAGCTCCTTACCTCATTTTTAATAGGTTTATTTGGTTCTCTGGAATTTAACTTCTTGAGTTGTTTGTACATATATATATATATGCCTTCTGTCAGATGTAGTGTTGGTAAAAATCTTTTCCTAATTGGTTTGTTGCCATACTGTCCTATTGACAGTGTCCTTTGCCTTACGGAAACTTAGTAATTTTATGAGGTCCTATTTGTGAATTCTTATTATTCCTTTTTTTATTTTTTTAAATTGAAGTAAAAACACATTGTGATAAAATTAAAGATTTACGTGGAAAATATTTCAGATAAACATGTTAAGACTGACAGTTTTCATGAAAAATTAAGGAGTAAAATGGTAGACATGTAAAACTTTGCTATATATGGAATAGAAACATTTTATGACAGAATTGAAGATTTACATGGAAAATATTTCTGATAAAATTTTAGAAAAATGTAGAAAAACATGTTAGAATTGAAGATTATCTTGGAAAGTTTTATATAGATATAATAATGGGAGACATAAAAGTATTCCTAAGTTGATTAGGAAGTGGAATTATAAACATTTTCTGATAAACTTGATGATTTACATGGAAAATATTTCTGATAAAATTGTAGACATATAGAGAAAAACATGTTAAAATTAAGGATTATCTTGGAAATTATATAGATAAAATGATAGGCATAAAGATAATTCTAAGTTGATTGAAGGTGGAATTAAAAACATTTTAAGATAACATTGAAGATTTACATGAAAAATATTTCTGATAAAATTCAAGAAATAAATAGACATCACATTAGAATTGAATATTTCATGGAAAATTTTAATAAAAAAATGGTAGATATAAAAATCTAAATTAATTGAAGGTGGAATTAGAAACATTTTTGAAAAAAATCAAAGATTTACATTGAAATCATTTATGATAAAATAGAGGAAGTATATAGAAAGACATTAAAATTGAATATTATCATGAAAAATAATGCAGATAAAATGGTAGACAAAAAAGAAATTACTAAATCAATTGAAAGGGGAATTACAAACATTTTGTGATAAAACGGAATATTTACATGAGAAATATTTCATTAGTCTATCTCTTTTTATTGGGAAGTTGAGTCCATTTTTGTTAAGAGATATTAGGGAATAGTGATTGTTGCTTCCTGTTATATTTGATGTTATTTTTATGTTTGTGTGGGTGTCTTCTTTTTGGGTGTGTTGGAAGATTACTTTCTTGCTTTTTCTAGGGTGTAGTTTCCCTCCTTGTATTGGTGTTTTCCATCTATGATCCTTTGTAGTGCTGGATTTGTGAACAGATATTGTGTAAATTTGTGTAAATTCATGGAAGATATTGGTTTCTCCATCTATGGTGATTGAGAGTTTCACTGGGTATAGTAGTCTGGGCTGCCATTTGTGTTCTCTTAGAGTCTGTATGAGATCTGCCCAGGATCTTCTCGCTTTCATTGTCTTTGGTAAAAAGATTGGTGTGATTCTGGTAGGTCTGCCTTTATATATTACTTGCCCTTTTTCCCTTACCGTTTTTAATATTTGTTCTTTGTTTAGTGAATTTGGTATCTTGATTAATATGTGCCAAGAGGATTTTCTGGTCCAGTCTGTTTGGAGTTCTGAAGGCTTCTTGTATATTTATGGGAATCTCTTTCTCTAGGTTAGGAATGTTTTCTTCTATAATTTGGATGAAGGTGTTTACTGGACCTCTTAGATGTAAACCCTCGCTCTCATCTATACCTATAATCCTTAGGTTTGGTCTTCTCATTGTGTCCTGGATTTTCTGGATGTTCTGGGTTACCAGCTTTATGCATTTTGCATTTTCTTAGGCTGCTGAGTCAACGTTTTCTATGGTATCTTCAGCACCTGAGATTCTTTCTTCTATCTCTTGTATTTGGTTGTTGATGCTTGCATCTATGACACCTGAATTCTTTCCAAGGTTTTCTATCTCCAGAGATGTCTCACTTTTTGATTTCTTTATTGTTTCTACTTCCGCTTTTAGATCCTGTATGGTTTTGTTTAATTTTTTCACTTAAATGTATTTTCCTGTAATTGTTTAAGGGATTTTTGTGTTTCTTCTTTAAGGGCTTCTGCCTGTTGACCTATGATCTCCTGTATTTCTTTAAGGGATTTTTGTGGTTCCTCCTTAAGGGCTTTTACCTGTTAACTGATGTTCCCCTCAATTTCTTTAAGGGGGTTATTTAAGTCTTTCTTGAAGCCCTCTATCAGCATCATGAGATATGATTTTAAATCCAAGTCTTGTGTTTCCAGTGTGTTGGGGTATCTAGCACTACTTTCTGTAGTGTGTAGTGAGCCACCTTTTGTTCATCTCCATTACAAGATGGTGCTGGCTGGATGCAGCTCTCTGGTGGTAAATTACTTTAGTACATGCACAGTGTGGTGCTGTATTTGGTATCACAGTTACATGCTAATGAAGAATTCACTTAGTTCACCTATCAGGAAGCGGCGCGCTATCTTTCTATGGCAGACGAGGCTGAATAGGCTATATAAGGGTGGCAGGGAGAGGCCCACCAAAAGAAGAAAATAATCTTTGCTCAAGGTTCCCGAAATAAACTGTTAGAAGGAAGAATCTCCCCGGTGTTGCATCTTTCCTTGCCGGCGAGGTTGGATGTTACAATTGGTGGCCGTATCAGGGGATTTCAGAACCTTCTGCACTCGGGGTAGTGCACTTGTAAGTTCCTGGTAAGTGGGGTTAGTTAGAAGTTCCCAATAAATGGGAGGAATTATGTTCCCGGTGAATGGGACAAGTTACAGTTCTTGGTATTAAGAGGCTAAGAAGTTCCCTGTAATGGGACAAGTTTAAGTTATAAAGGAAGGTCAAAAAGAAAAATTTCTTGGTAAAAGAGGCCACAAAGTCTCCGGTCTGAAGAAAAGACAGCTGAGAGTGTGGCTAGTTAGCTCTGCCCTGCAGATTAAGGCAGAGCAGGAAGAATTCCATGGCAGAAAAAAAGGAAAGGGGATTTGCATAGTAATTAACTAAAAGCAAACTCCAGCAGTTTAAGAACCGTGGGAAATAAAAGAAAGTTCATGATCCTGCTCTTATAGCAGTATGCTTTCTGCTAGCTTGTGTGGTTTTTTTAATTAGGATGGGGACTTCTCAGTCCTATCCAATTTTTCTGCCTCTTCATTGAGCTATCGTTAGAAACGGAATCGGAAGATTCTGAGAGTGAAGGAGAGATTCAGGCTCTCGTGAGCCAGTTAGAGATGGCGGTCATAAAAAGAAGAAAGAAACTTAAGAACAAAAGACAGAAGCCCACCAAGGTGTCAGATCCCCCCCCCCCCCGCACTTTCTGGGCATTCCTTTTGCCCGGAAGTCTGGGTCTGGGTCTGCACGGGCCCCTCTCTCCGGACAAACCCATTCCAGGATGCCCTGCCCTTCACAAAGAAAAGAGAACTCCCCCCCCCCCCACGGCTTCTCCAGGATTGGTCCACATGGAGCTCTCCATGGCTTACCCAGTGTTCCAGGAGCCACAGGGCCAGAGGGTTTATGAAGCCCTAGATTTTAAATTCATTAAATCTTTAGCTGAATCAGTCAGAAACTATGGGACCTCCACTGCCTTTACAGTAGCTCAGGTTGAATCGCTTGCAAGGCAGTGCTTAACTCCTGGAGATTGGAACTCACTCGTACTCGTTCATGCCTGCCTAGCTCCAGGGCAATACATAGAATGGAGAGTCTTTCTCATAGAATTTGCCATGGAACAGGAAGCTGCTAACATAGCAGCAGGCAACCCACAGTGGGACAGAGAGATGCTTTTAGGACATAGGAGACATGCCAATCAGCAGGTTCCCTATCCAGTCCCGGTATATGAGCAGATTAATAATATCTCTATAAAGGCTTGGAAATCCCTCCCTAATAAGGGAGAGGGAACTGGTAACATTACCAAGGTTATAAAAGTCTCCTGTGGAGGAGAGGAAAATGGGAGACGTCCTATTTCCTCTCTGAATCCTACTGGAGATATCATTAGTTCTGGTTAAGATATTTGGATCTTTTTGGGACATCAAGTTCCATTTCTGTCTGTTGTCTATCTTTGGTGCACCATATGTGCATCAATTTTTTTTGTCTATTCTTTGAGTGGCTGAATGATTGTTGTGTTTATGTTATATGTGGAAAAGAAAAAATAAAATGGTAAAAAAAGCGTTATCTACTGGTAGTCCTGCCAGTCTACAATTTACACAGAAGAAGATGATTAAAGGTGCCTCACATTCTTAACTAGGAGTTAAACACAGCTGGAGAAAAAGCTACTTTTTAAGGGGCCAACAGCCTCAAACTCAATGTTTAATTCTCCTGGAAAAATTTCAACCATGGTGATGATTCGCTTCAAAGTGCTTTAGTCCCCTGATAATACAGCTGAAAAAAAATATATTTGGTTTAAATTAATGAAATTTGTGTAATTGCTTCATATTTATTTCTAATTAAAGGTATAAATGTTTTACGTGCCTTGACTATAGAGTATTGACTCATAAGTTATTGGAAATGATTTAAAAAATATAATGATGGTAACAAAAGGTAAGTTTAAAACTGACAGTTTAGGGTTAAAGCTATCTTAAGCAAGACGTGTCATGACAGAATCCAAGAAAAACAGGTCTCTAAGATATTTCTAAATTGACATAACATTTTATGTGATTCTTATCCTAGAACTCAGACTTAAAAAAATAAGACTTAACATAATGTCTCTTCAATAAGTTACACTCAAACACACAAGCTGATAGACAAACTTTGCAATACGAAAGTAATGTGTTTGCCATTAATTTTAAGAGAAAAGATTGTTTAAATCTGGGTTTTGCTTTCAAAAAATTGCAGTATGCTTTGATATTACAGGTTCCTTTTGTTATTTGACCTTCATACAGTGGGGTCTGGTTACAGGCTACTCCTTGCAAGATTCATGGGTATAAGTCTGGCCTTATCTTACAGGCTTCACCTAGAGAGTTATGGCCAAAAGAACATTTTTAACAGATTCATACAGTTGTGGTTCAAAATAAAGTTCAAACTTAGATCTATAAAACATTAATAAAGCTATATAGAAATTATAAAGGCATTAAAATTGGCCCTTCTAGGGATACAACAATGTCTACAGTTTTTTGGGAAGAATTCTACATCACTGATCGTTCCCTATACTGCCTCTCAGGTGTAGGTTTTGTGTGGGACGATTGATGACTGGGCCATATTGCGCAGCTGTTTTGATGGATTAATAGATAATCATTATCCCAGACATCCTTTGCTTTCATTTTTTAAGGAACATCCTGTGGTGTTTCCAAAACTAACTGCACAAGCACCCTTGCCGGGTGCCCCCAATATATTTACAGATGGATCAAAAACAGGCTGTGGAGCTTATATGATAGAGCATAATGAGTCCGTTTTGTGCCAATATCAGCCTGGCTCCCCACAGGTGGTTGAGTTACAAATTGTGTTAGAAGTTTTCAAAAAAAAATGCTCCTTTCCATTTAATTTACTTTCGGATTCATCTTATGTGGTCAGTGCTGTTAAGATATTAGAAGTAGCTGGCTCCATAAAAGCTACTAGTAAGGTAAGTCATCTAATGAGGGAATTACAGAAAATTATCTGGTCCAGGGATTCAAAAATTTTTATACAACATATTAGAGCCCATTCTGGTCTGCCAGGCCCGCTGAGTAAGGGCAATGACCTTGTTGATCGATGCACCAGAATGGAATATGCCTTCCTGGCCTCGTCCCTGGAAGCTGCACAAAAATTTCATCAACAATTTCATGTTTCAACTAGGACATTACAACAAAAATTCCATCTTTCCCGTGCAGATGCACGACAGATCGTGCTGGAGTGCCAACAATGTATAGTTTTTCACCATCCCCCGGGTCTAGGAGTTAATCCAAAGGGCCTATTGCCCCTAAAATTATGGAAGATGGATGTGACTCATATATCTGAGTTTGGAACCTTAAAGTATGTTCATGTCTCTGTCGATACACGCTCTGGCATTATCCATGCTACTGCCATGAGTAGAGAGAAGGCTCGCAATGTGATTAGACATTGCCTTGAAACATGCACTGCCTGGGGGCAGCCTTGTCAGTTAAAAACAGATAATGGTCCAGCTTATACTGCTCAGTGGTTCCAGTCTTTCTACAAACAAATAAATGTACAGTTAAATCATGGCCTTCCCCATAACCCCCAAGGTCAAGGGATTATAGAGCGTGCCCACTACACCTTAAAGAAATGCTTAATAAAACAAAAAGGGGTAATTGGCTATGGTCGCACCCCTAAGGACAGCATAGAATTTGCCCTCTTCTGGTGTGTCTGAAGACAGCTACAATATACTTATTTATAATTTAATCTTTAAAAAGGTGCCTGGATAGGACCCTTTGGGACAAGACACATAAAGTGTGTATCCCAAAGAGGGTATATAGAAACATTCAGATATACAAGTACGTTTATTATTCATATCATCAAAAAGGTAATGGCTTAAAAATAATTTTATTTTTTTTGTACATCAAATTATAAAGATTTGTCCTTGATGTACCACATAATGATGTTGATTAATTAATTAACTTTTACAGATAATTGATACTCATATTTCTAATTTAAAAAATCAAAATATGTGCATACAACTATGATTCTTTTTGGGGCATTCTAGTTGCATCTGCTCTAGTAAAGGGCAACTGAGAATGCTATGTTTATTTTCTATAGTTACATAGTTATTACATATGTTATGATATATATTTGGTGTAACAAACAATAAAACTGGCTATTTAATGAATAAAGGCTATTCATTTGAGATATCTTTAACAATTTGACTCTTTGTATCCTCAAAGATGAGGTAATTTAAGATATTTTTTACAAAACAAAACTATATCTTCTTAAAAAGAAAAATAGAGGGGAAATGATATCCCCGTGCATATAATTTAAATTATGCATATATAATTTAAATTATGCATCTATATTTTTAAGGCATATACATTTTTAAGGCATATATATATTTAAGAAAAATTTAAAATTTAGATGCCAAGGATGCCTAGATGAGATGGAAGAATTCACTTATTGGCATTGCTGTTGTCCTCTAGATAGATTAATAATGTTTCTTAGATATGCCTGAGGTTATATTTCCTAATATGATCTTTATAGCCTCTGAATAAAAATACTCTTGATTTTCATAAATGGCTCTTCTGAAGGAAGAGCTAGATATCTTAATTATAATCAACAGGTGGCTATAAAAACACCTGGGCTCGACTTCAGAACTCGGCCTCCCGCCCGTCAGGAGAGGCTCATCTCCATCTTGATTTCGGACTCCAGAGATCAGACAGACTGAGGTACACAAACATAATCCAAGGCCAACACCGCGGTGGTCTGAGCCCGACGGGCGTTGGCCTGCACCCAGGCCGTGGGCTGTTCGGGGGGCCATCGGGGTGCCAACCCAGCCAGGAGGTTTTTTGCCCGGGCCTGCGTGCGCGCCGCCATTTTGCCTGCAGGACGACAGAGAGCTCTGGCGTGCAGACCCGTAACAGGCATAGCCTGAGGCTAACAAAGCGGGGGTCTAGGCCCCAAAAGGCACAGGACTGACCCCAAGAACTGGGCGGCTTGGTGGACCATCTGTGAGTCAACCCGCCCAGGAGGTTGTTAGCACAGCAGACTCTCCCGGCACTTTCAGGGAGCGCGGGCGTGCACGCCCGCCATCCTGGTCACCTGGCGGACCCAATTAACAGTCATAGCCCTAGGGGAACTTTGCTCGGACCTTGGCCTCCCAGGCTTTTGCCTGGACTCAGGGACTGGGCGGCCAGGCTAACCTTGTGTGCGCCAGCCCGTTTGGGGGATCGGCTGCCCAGCAGAGTGATCAGAGCACAGGGGAGGTCACAGCAGCATACACCGTCGGCGCTCTCTGGGGGTGCACATGGGCTCCATCTGGTCCACAGACACAATCTGGGGCAAGGCCTCAGGCGGAAGCCCTCAGCTCAGCTCTCTCCGCTTCCGGATCCAGATCAGCCTGGGCGGCCACACCACATCTCTCGGTCCTGCAAGAGGCTAGAGGGGCTTCCAGGCGGCCAGCGGGAAGAAGTCAGTGTTCTCCAGTGAATCCAGCAGGCCCCAGCGGGAGCCTTCGGGTGCCTGCTTTGGGATCTGAACAGCCTGGGCAGCAGCACCCTGTCTACAAGCAGTGCAGGAGGTAAGCTGTGCACCAGAGGCCAACTGGGAAGGGGCAGCTTGCACTGGTGAGTCCAGCACTGACAAGACAAACTAACAACAGTGAGAACTAGATAGCAAAAGGCAAACGCAGGAATGTCACTAACAGAAATCAAGGCAATATGGCAACATCTGAACCCAATTCTCCTCTACCAACATGTCCTGGATACCCCATCACACCAGTAAAACAAGATTTGGATTTAAAATCACTGGTCATGATGCTGGTACAGGAACTCATGAAGGACATACTTTAAGAAATTCAGGAGAAAATGGATCAAAAGTTAGAAGCCGTTGCAAGGGAAACACAAAAAATCATTGAAAGAAATCCAGGAGAATACAAAAGCCAACAAGGAGGAAACGCAAAAAACACTTAAAGAAATACAGGAGAACTTTGGTCAACAGGCTGAGGTCATGAAAGAGGAAACACAAAAAGCTCTTAAAGAATTACAGGAAAGCACAAACAAGCAAGTGAAAGAGCTAAGCAAAACCATCCAGGATCTAAACTCAGAAGTAGAAACAACTAAGAAAACTCAAAGGGAGACAACTTTGGAGATAGAAAGCCTTGGGAAAAAATCAGGGGACATAGATGCAAATATCAACAACAGAATACAAGAGATAGAAGAAAGAATCTCAGATGCTGAAGATTCCATAGAAACCATGGACTCAACAGTTAAAGAAAATGCAAAATGCAAAAAGCTTGTAACCCAAAATATCCAGGAAATCCAGGACACAATGAGAAGACCAAACCTAAGGATTATAGGCATAGATGAGAGTGAAGATTTACAACTTAAAGGGCCAGCAAATATCTTCAATAAAATTATGTAAGAAAACTTCCCTAACCTAAAGAGAGAGATGCCCATGAATATACAAGAAGCCTACAGAACTCCACACAGACTGGACCAGAACAGAAATACTTCCTGTCACATAATAATCAAAACACCAAATGTTCTAAACAAAGAAAGAATATTAAAGGCAGTAAGAGAAAAAGGCCAAGTAACATATAAAGGAAGACCTATCAGAATCACAGCAGACTTTTCACCTGAGACTATGAAGGCTAGAAGGTCCTGGGCAGATCTCATGCAGACTCTAAGAGAACACAAATGTCAGCCAAGACAACTATACCCAGCAAAACTCTCAATCACAATAGATGGAGAAACCAAGATAGTCCATGACAAGACCAAATTTACACAATATCTTTCCACAAACCCAACTCTGCAAAGAATAATAGGAGGAAAACTCCAATACAAGGAGGGAAACTACACCCTGGAAAAAGCAAGATAGTAACCTTTCATCAAACCCAAAAGAAGTTAAGCAATCAAATTTAAAAAATAACGTCAAAAATGATAGGAAGTAACAATCACTATTCCTTAATATCCCTTAACATCAATGGACTTAATGCCCCAATAAAAAGACAGACTAACTGACTGGATACGTAAACAGGACCCTACATTTTGCTGCTTACAGGAAACACACCTCAGGGTCAAAGACAAACACTACCTTAGAGTAAAAGGTTGGAAGAGAATTTTACAAGCAAATGGTCTCAGGACACAAGCTGGAGTAGCCATTTTAATATCAGATAAAATTGACTTTCAACCCAAAGTCATCAAAAGAGACTCTGAGGGACACTTCTTGCTGGTCAAAGGAAAAATACAACAAGAAGAACTCTCAATCCTGAACATCTATGCTCCAAATGCAAGGGCACCCTCTTTCGTAAAAGAAACTTTATTAAAACTCAAAGCACACATTGCACCTAACACAATAATTGTGGGTGACTTCAACACTGCACTTTCCTCAATGGACCGATCAGGAAAACAGAAAGTAAACAGGGACACAATGAGACTAATTGAAGCTTTGGACCAATTAGATTTAACAGATATATATAGAACATTCTATCCTAAAACAAAAGAATATACCTTTTTCTCAGCACCTCATGGTACCTTCTCCAAAATCGACCATATAATTGGTCACAAGACAGATCTCAACAAATATAAGAAGATCGAACTAATCCCATGCCTTCTATCAGATCACTATGGAGTAAAAATGGTCTTCAATAGCAAAAGAAACAACAGAAAGCCCACATACACATGGAAACTGAACAATACTCTACTCAATGATAACTTGGTCAAGGAAGAAATAAAGAAAGAAATTAAAGACTTTTTAGAACACAATGAAAATGAAAACACAACATACCCAAATCTATGGGACACAATGAAAGCAGTGCTAAGAGGAAAACTCATAGCCCTGAGTGCCTCCAAAAAGAAAATGGAGAGAGCATACATTACCAGCTTAATGATACACCTGAAAGCCCTAGAACAAAAAGAAGCTATTTCACCCAGGAGGAGTAGAAGGCAGGAAATCATCAAACTGAGGGCTGAAATCAATCAAGTAGAAACAAAGAGAACCATACAAAAAATCAACAAAACCAGGAGCTGGTTCTTTGAGAAAATCAACAAGATAGATAAACCCTTAGCCAGACTGACCAAAGGACACAGAGAATGTATCCAAATTAACAAACTTAGAAATAAAAAGGGAGATATAACAACGGAAACTGAGGAAATCCAAAAAATCATCAGATCCTACTACAAGAGCCTGTACTCAACACAACTGCAGAATGTGGAGGAAATGGACAATTTCCTTGACAGATACCAAATACCAAAATTAAATCAGGACCAACTAGACCATCTAAATAGTCCCATAATGCCTAAAGAAATAGAAGGAGTCATAGAAAGTCTTCCAACCACAAAAAGCACAGGACCAGATGGTTTCAGTGCAGAATTCTACCAGACCTTCAAAGAAGAGTTAACACCAATACTCTTCAAACTATTCCACTAAATAGAAACAGAAGGAACACTACCCAATTCCTTCTACGAAGCCACAATTACACTGATACCAAAGCCACAGAAAGATCCAACAAAGAAAGAGAACTTCAGACCAATTTCCCTTATGAACATCGATGCAAAAATACTCAATAAAATTCTTGCCAACCGAATCCAAGAACACATCAAAACGATCATCCACCATGATCAAGTAGGCTTTATCCCGGGAATGCAGGGTTGGTTCAATATATGGAAATCCATCAATACAATCCACTACATAAACAAACACAAAGAACAAAACCACATGGTCATTTCATTGGATGCTGAAAAAGCATTTGACAAAATTCAGCATCCCTTCATGCTTAAAGTCTTGGAGAGAACAGGAATTCAAGGCCCATACCTAAACATAGTAAAAGCAATATACAGCAAACCGGTAGCCAGCATCAAACTAAATGGAGAGAAACTTGAAGCAATCCCACTGAAATCAGGGACCAGACAAGGCTGCCCCCTTTCTCCTTATCTTTTCAATATTGTACTTGAGGTACTAGCTCGGGCAATTCGACAACATAAGGAGGTCAAAGGGATACAAATTGGAAAGGAAGAAGTCAAACTATCATTATTTGCAGACAACATGATAGTCTACCTAAGTGACTCAAAAATCTCCACTAGAGAGCTCCTACAGTTGATATACAACTTCAGCAAAGTGGCAGGCTATAAAATCAACTCAAGCAAATCAGTGGCCTACCTATACTCAAAGGATAAGCAGGCTGAGAAAGAAATTAGGGAAATGACCCCCTTCACAATAGCCACAAACAGTATAAAGTATCTTGGGGTGACTCTTATCAAACATGTGAAAGATCTGTATGACAAGAACTTCAAGACTCTGAAGAAGGAAATGGAAGAAGACCTCAAAAAAATGGGAAAACCTCCCATGCTCATGGATTGATAGAATCAATATAGTTAAAATGGCCATTTTGCCAAAAGCAATATACAGATTCAATGCAATACCCATCAAAATCCCAACTCAATTCTTCACAGAGTTAGAAAGAGCAATTATCAAATTCATCTGGAACAACAAAAAAACCCAGGATAGCTAAAACTATTTTCAGCAACAAAAGAAAATCTGGGGGAATCATTATCCCTGACCTCAAGCAATACTACAGAGCAATAGTGTTAAAAGCTGCATGGTATTGGTACAGTGACAGGTAGGAAGATCAATGGAACAGGATTGAGGATCCAGAAATGAACCCACATACCTATGGCCACTTGATCCTCGACAAAGAGGCTGAAAATATCCAATGGAAAAAAAGATAGCCTTTTCAACAAATGGTGCTGGTTCAACTGGAGGTCAGCATGCAGAAGAATGCGAATTGATCCATTCTTGTCTCCTTGTACTAAGCTCCAATCCAAATGGATCAAGGACCTCCACATAAAGCCAGACACTCTGAAGCTAATAGAAAAGAAACTGGGGAAGACCCTTGAGGACATCGGTACAGGGAGAAAGTTTATGAACAGAACACCAATAGTGTATGCTCTAAGATCAAGAATTGACAAATGGGACCTCATAAAATTACAAACTTTCTGTAAGGCAAAGGACACCATCAAGAGGACAAATTTGCAACCAACAAATTGGGAAAAGTTCTTCACCAATCTTACATCAGTTAGAGGGCTAATATCCAATAAATATGAAGAAATCATGAAGTTAGACTCCAGAAAACCAAACAACCCTATTAAAAAATGGGGTACAGAGTTAAACAAAGAATTCTCACCTGAAGAACTTCGAATGGCGGAGAAGCATCTTAAAAAATGCTCAACTTCATTAGTCATTAGGGAAATGCAAATCAAAACAACCCTGAGATTTCATCTTACACCAGTCAGAATGGCTAAGATTAAAAATTCAGTAGACAGCAGGTGTTGGAGAGGGTGTTGAGAAAGAGGATCACTCCTCCACTGCTGGTGGGGTTGCAAATTGCTACAACCACTCTGGAAATCAGACTGGTGGTTCCTCCGAAAACTGGGCACCTCACTTCCAGAAGGTCCTGCTATACCACTCCTGGGCATATACCCAGAGGATTCCTCACCATGTAATAAGGATACATGATCTACCATGTTCATAGCAGCCCTATTTATAATAGCCAGAAGCTGAAAAGAATTCAGGTATCCCTCAACAGAGGAGTGGATGCAAAAAATGTGGTATATCTACACAATGGAGTGCTATTCAGCCATTAGAAACAATGAATTCATGAAATTCTTAGGCAAATGGATGGAGCTAGAGAACATCATACTAAGTGAGGTAACCCAGACTCAAAAGGTGAATCATGGTATGCACTCACTAATAAGTGGATATTAACCTAGAAACCTGGAATACCCAAAACATAATCCACACATCAAATGAGGTACAAGAAGAAAGGAGGAGTGGCCCCTGGTTCTGGAAAGACTCAGTGAAACAGTATTCGGCAAAACCAGAACGGGAAAGTGGGAAGGGGTGGGTGGGAGGACAGGGGAAGAGAAGGGGGCTTACGGGACTTTTGGGGAGTGGGGGGGCTAGAAAAGCGGAAATCATTTGAAATGTAAATAAATTATATCGAATAAAAAAAATTAAAAAACAAAACAAAACAAAAGAAAAAACAAAAAACACCTGGGCTCAGCTCAGTTAGTAGAGCTGACAATGATATTAAATGTTTTTCAACTTATAAATTATACTTTTAATCCTTTTACAATTTGCCAAAGGGCTCATGCCCTGAGTAATCTGTCACCTAGCGTTGCTCATGAAATTGATGTGCAATCGAGCCTGGTTATAAACCAAAGAATTGATTTAGTATAAGAACAAATTGAGACCTTGTGGCAGCTAGCCCAATTGGGATGTTAGTAGTATTCTAGTTTATGTATTACCAGAATTCAGTGTGAGAATTTTACAAGAGCTTCGAATTTGTCTAAACAAATGTCTAAGTATCGTTTAGGAAATTGGACTGGTGAATTTGACGCCCTGATGGACCAACTCCATATGGCCATCGTGACTGTGAATTCCACTCGAGTGGATGTGTCTTTTGCTGAAGGACTGTCAACGTGGATCAGCTCGGCGGTGAAACATCTGAAGGAGTGGGTGGCACTTGGAGTCCTTCCTGTGGGACTTGCTTGCCTGTGGTGTATCTATACGATGGGGTTTGTCCAACAGAGACAGGCCGCAATGATGGTGCAGGCACTCACAGCTATTAAAGCTGGACAGTTCCCCCAGGCCTGGCTGCTAGCCTTAAATACTCTCACCTGAGAGTGTGTTTAAAAATAAAAAAGGGGGAACAAACGGGAGCGGAGGATGCATGGCCATGGTATGATTGGATCTTGTCAAATTACCAAAATGCCTTTACCTCACTAGCTCCTCTTGCTCGCATTAAGGGAGAAGAATTTTTTCTTTATAATATATCTGCTGTTAGGAATGTTAACAAAAGGGCAGTCAGACTTCTTAATATAACCATAAACTCACTTTTGCAAAACATGAATTATTCCTCTGCCCCGGTTTGCCTCAAACCACCCTTTTTCATCCTCATTAGTACCGATGTGTCTGATGATCACCTAGATTGTAACAGTACCCATACACAATGCTATCTATCGGAATGTTGGGATGGCGGCAATGATACTGCCTTGGTAGTTCCCCTACCCATGTTTGTGCCCATTCCAGTTATAGAAGACCCAGACACTTTTCCTGTAGGACAATTGTTCCATGTCAAGAGAGATTTTGGTATTACTGCTGCCATTATTACAGCCATTACTATATCTGCAGCAGCCGCTGCTACTGCTGCAGTTGCCATGGCGTCTCTAGTGTAGACTGCAGAGGTAGTGAATAGTATAGTTGAGCGGTCTGCATGAGCCTTACAGACCCAAAATCAATATAATTCCCATTTAGAAGCTGGAATGCGGCTTTTGAATCAGAAAGTAGATACTCTACAAGAAGAAAGTGATGCACTTGTAACAATGGTGCAGGTATCCTGTATTAAACATACCCCAGGATTGTGTATTACCCCTCTCCAGGTGAATATGACAGCTCTAAAAGAAAGTCAGTACAATATCAGTGAATTCCTTAGAGGAAATTGGTCTCTTGAGGGAGAATTATTAACCAAACAGCTTGTATTTCAGATAGCTTCGCTTAATGCCACAAAACTGAAGCCAATCACCATGGAGAACCTGACCTCGTGGATCTCCAGTGCCTTTTCTTGGATCAAAGAGTGGGCTGGGTTGTTAACTATAGCTGTTCTTATGTACTTAGCAGCTTTTGTCTGCCTTTGGTGCTTCTGCCGCATTAGACGAGATCATGCAGTTCATAGAGCCATAGTTTATCAGGCACTTGTAGCTATGGACGCTCAGGAAGACGTCTCTGTGTGACTGGTCTCTCTAAAATCTTAGAAGCCTTTGCTCCAGGGTACACTGAGCATATAGTACTATACATACTATACTGTCTGGAATCCAATGATACCTAAAGATGGGCAACTTCTCAGCACTTGGATCAACCTATGATATGGGGCCTGGTGGGCGATAGGGTGACCCTTTGACGGGTAAGACCAAGTCGTGGCAGAGATGACCTAAGACAGGGGTCATTGGTCAACAGAATGCCAGTGACCCGATTAGCCCTGACCTGGGACGGCTTCTTTAAAAACAAAAAAGGGTGATATGTAGTAAGCCACCTTTTGTTCATCTCCATTACAAGATGGTGCTGGCCGGATGCAGCTCTCTGGTGGTAAATTACTTTAGTACATGCACAGTGTGCTGTATTTGATATCACAATTACATGCTAATGAAGAATTCACTTATCACCTATCAGGAAGCGGCGCGCTATCTTTCTATGGCAGACAAGGCTGAATAGGCTATATAAGGGCGGCAGGGGGAGGGCTTGGGGCAGCTAAAAGAAGAAAATAAGCTTTGTTCATAGTTCCCGAAATAAATTGTTAGAAGGAAGAAACTCCCCGGTGTTGTGTCTTTCCTTGCCAGCGAGGTTGGATGTCACAGTGGTGGGAAGACTAGATTCTGATATTGCCATGTGGTCTTGGTTTCTGTTGATAGGGTTCTTGTGCTTGCCTTTTGCCATCTGGTGTTAGTTGGTATTATTGTCTCTGGCTGGAGTTTGTTCCTTCTGTGGGCCTATAAGCCTGTGTCCTTACTCCTCTGAGCTCAAATGTGAAAGCACTGCTGGGAGATCCCTCTCTCTCTCCTGACAGGCTATTCAAAGAAGACTGTGGAGTCTCCAGACTCCCTGGTGCCAATGGTGGTAGGAAGACTTCTGCCGTAACTGCTCCATTGATCGCAGATGGGTGTGGAGTCCCTGGGCTCCTTGGTGCAAAATCCATTTGTCAATTCTTGATCTTAGAGTATAACCTATTAATGTTTGTTCAAAAAATTTTCACTTGTGCCCATGTTCTTGAGGCTCTCCCCCAAAAGTTTTTTATCAGTTTCAGTATGTATGGTTTTATGTGGAGATCCTTGATCCACTTGGAGTTGAGCTTAGTACAAAGAGAATAGAAAGGATCAATTCGCATTCTTCTGCATGCTGACCTCCAGTTGAACCAGCACCATTTGTTGAAAAGGCTATTTTTTCTACTTGGTGATTTTAGCTCCTTTGTCAAAGATCAAGTGACCATACGTGTGTGTGTTCATTTCTGGGCCTTCAATTCTATTTCATTGATCCTCCTGCCTGTTACTGTACCAGAGCAATACCTCCAGTGCTTGAGCTCCAGGATATTGATTCCTCTAGAATTTATTTCATTGTTGAGAATAGTTTTAGCTATTCTGCATTTTTTTTTTATATTCCAGATGAAGTTGAGATTTTCTATTTCTAACTCTATGAAGAATAGAGTTGAAATTTTGATTTGCCTTGAATCTGTAGATAGCTTTTGGCCAGATGGCAATTTTTACTATATTAATGCTGCCAATCCAGAAGCATGACAGTCTTTCCATCTTCTGAGGTCTTCTTCAATTTCTTACTTCAGAGACCTGAAGTTCTTGTCATACAGATCTTTATTTGTTTCATTAGAGTCACACCAAGATACTTTATATTCTTTATGACTATTGTGAAGGGTGTCATTCCTCTAATTTCTCTCTCAGCCTGCTTATCTTTTGAGTATAAAGAGGCTATTGATTTGTTTGAGTTAATTTTATATCCAGCCACTTCAGCTGTAGGAGTTCTCTTGTGTAATTTTGGGGATCACTTAAGAATATTATCATATTGTCTGCAAATAATGACACTTTGACTTCTTCTTTTCCAGTTTGTATCCTTTTAACCTCTCTTGTTTTCTAGTTTTCTAATAATTGAAGTTTCTAGCCAGAACTCCAATTATTATATTGAATAGATATATAAAGAAGAGGAGAGCCATGTCTAGTCCCTGATTTTAGTGGGATTGCTTCAAGTTTTTATCCCATATACTCTCACCAAACCCAGACACTAACGTGGATGCTAACAAGAGCTTACTGACAGTAGCCTGATATAGCTGTCTCCTGAGAGGCTCTGCAAGTACCAGACAAATACAGAGGTGGGTGCTCTTAGCCAGTCTTTGGCCTGAGCACAAGGTCCCCAACTGAGGAGCTAGAGAAAAAACCCAAGGAGTTGAAGGAGCTTTCAACACCTTACGAGGTACAACAATATGAACCAATAAGTACCCCCAGAGCTTCTATAGACTAAACTACAAACCAAAGAGTACACATGGAGGGACCCATGACTCCAGCTGCATACATGTAGCAGAGGATTGCCTTGTTGGTCACCAAAGGGAGCAGAAACCCTTGGCCCTGAGAAGGCTTGGTGCTCAAGTATAGGACAGGAAATTGGGAGAGGGTGGTGAAATTTGGTGAGCATTGGGAGGGGTGATGATCTAGGTTGTTTTCAGAGGGGAAACAAGAAAAGGGGATAACATATGAAAGGTAAAAAGAGAACATATCTAATAAAAAATAAAATAAATGACTGAATATATTGAGTAAATGCTTCCCTTTGACATGATATAAAAATTATGTATAATTTTATATCTGAAGTTCATTTTCATCTCTGTAACTACATTTGAGATCGCTTTGATAAATTCACTAAAACGATTTTAAGCCCAAAAAGCTTAATTTTATTTTTATAATCTTTTATGCCTCACAATCATTCATTCATGTTAGGAATTGTTTATTAAAAAGAAGTCTGGAAAATCTGTCACCCTGTTCTCAAAATATCAATAAAGGACTCCTTTTCCTTATGGTTCCTTTTCTCTTCTGTCTTATCTAAGTCATAATAATTCTCAAAAGATGACAGGTATTGTTTAATACACATCACTGTTTTTCCAGTCTTCTCCTTTTCTGTAGTTCTTCCTCCTGCACAAAATAATAAAAGAAATGAAGAGCTCAAAAATGAAAACAAAAGAAGACCAACATCCCCATATAAATTAAGACAATACGGAATGGGTGTTGTCAAATGATTTCTCAGCCTCTAATGAAATGATCATGAGGCTTTTTTTCCCTTGAGTTTGTTTATGTAGTGGATTACATTAATCGATTTCTTTATATTGAAACATGCTTGCATCCCTGGGATGAAGCCTGCTTGATCATGATAGGTGATCATTTGGGGATTAAGTTTGCACGAATTTTATAAGATTTTTTTGCATCAATATTCATAAAGAAAAGTGGCTTGAAGTTCTCCTTTGTAGCATCTTTGTGTGGTTTAGTTATCACAGTAATTGTTACTTCATAGAACAATTTGAGTAGTGTTTCTTCTGCTTCTATTTTGTGGAATAGTTAGGAGAGTATTGGTATTAGGTCCTCTTTGAAGGATACAACTCAATATGAAACCCATGTGGTCCTGGGATTTTTGTTGGCAAACTGTTAATTATTTCTTTTATCTCTTTAGGTGTTAAACGATTGCTTAGGTCATTTATCTCATCCTGATTTATTTTTAGTACCTGGTATCTGTCTAGGAAATTGTCCAGTTCATCGAGATTTTCCAGTTTTGTCAAGTAACAGCTTTTGAAATAAGATCTGATAGTTTATTTTTGAATTTCTTCAGTCTCTGTTATGTCTCTCATTTCAGGTTGATTTTATTAATTTGGATAGTGTCTGTGAGCCCCCCCCCCCGCATAATCTGGCTAAGGGTTCATCTCTCTTGTTGATTTTCTCAAAAAATTATCTCCTAGATCAATTGACTCTTTGCATAGGTTTTTTTTGTTTGTTTCTACTTGGTTGTTTTCAACCCTTAGTTTGATTATCTTTTCCTTTTTGTTAGAGCTTTGAGATGTGATGTCAAGCTAGTAGAGTATGCTCTCAACAGTTTCTTTTTGGAGACACTCAGAAGTATGCATTTCCCTCTTTGGACTGCTTTCATTGTCTTCCATAGATTTGGGGTATGCTGTGGTTTATTTTCAGTAAATTGTAAAAGGATTTTAACTTTTTTTCTTATTTCATCTTCACCAAGTTATCATTGAATATTGTTCTGCTTCCATGTATATGTTGGTTTTTTGCTGTTTTTGTTTCTATTAAACACCGTGTTTATGCATAGTGATCTGATATGAAGCATGTGATTATTTCAAATTCCTTACATCTGTTGAGATGAGTTTTGTGATCAAGTATATGGTAAATTTTGTGGCCAATACAATAAGGTGCTCAGAAGAAGGAATAATCTTCTTATTTAATATGAAATGTTCTATAGATAGCTGATAAATCTATTTTAGATTTAACCATAACTTCTGTTAGTTTCACTGTGTTGTCTTTGGTTGTGTTTCCCTGATCTGTCCATGGCTGAGAACAGAATGATGAAGTCACCCATAATTATTGTGTGAGGTGTCATGTGTACTTTGAAATTTAGTAAAGTCTCTTTTATGAATGTGGGTGTCCTTGAATTCAGTGCCCTTGAAGCCTCAATTCTGAGATTCAGATTTTTCTTCATAGCTTTTTCCTTTGATGAATATGAATTGTCCTTCCTTAACTTTTTTGGTGACTTTTGGGTGAAAGTCCATTTTATCTGATATTAGAATGGCTACTCCAACTTGTTTCTTGAGATCTTTTGCTTGGAAATTGCTTTCCAGAGTTTTACTCTGGGACAATGTTTGTCTTTGATACTGAGGTGCATTTCCTGCATGAAGCAAAATGCTGTGTCCTGTTTACATATCTAGTCTGTGAGTCTATGTCTTATCATTGAAGAATTAAGTTCACTGATGTTAAAAGATATTAAGGAATAGTGATTGTTGCTTCCTGTTATTATTTACTTTTCATTTTTGTTTGTGTGGTAAACTTCTTTTGAGTTTGTTAAGAGAAAAATACTTTCTTGCTTTTTCTATGGTTTAGTTTCTGTCCATGTGTTGGAATTTTCTGTATATTATCCTTTATAGGGCTTTATTTGGGAAAAGTTACTGTGTAAATTTGGATTTGTCATGGAATATCTTGGTTTCTCCATCTATGGTGACTGAGAGATTTGCTGGATATAACAGTCTAGGTTTTTATTTATGTTCCATTGGGTCTGTATGACATCAGCCCAGGATCTTCCAGCTTTCATAATCTCTGGTGAGAAGTCTAGTGTAATTCTGATAGGGCTGCCTTTATATGTTACTTGACCTTTTTCTAATACTGCTTTTAATATTCTCTCTTTGTTTAGTACATTGGGTGTTTTGATTATTATGTGACTGGAGGAATTTCATTTCTGATCAAATCTATTTGGAGTTCTGCAGGCTTCTTATATGTTCATGGGCATTTCTTTAGATAAGGAAACTTTTCTTCTATAATTTTGTTGAAGATTATTTACTGGCCCTTTATGTTGGGAACGTTCACTTTCTTCTATCCTCTTATACTGTGGTTTTGTCTCCTCATTTGTGTCCTGGAGTTCCTGGATGTTTCGGTTTAGGAGTTTTATGCATTTTCCATCTTTTTGACCATTGTGTCAATGTTTTCTATGATATTTTCTGCACCTGAGATTCTTGCTTTTATCTCTTGTATTCTGTTCGTGATGCTTGTGTCTATGATTCCAAATATCTTCCCAAGGTTTCCTATCTCCAGTGTTGTCACCCTTTATGATGTATTTATTGTTTCTATTTCCACTTTTAGATCTTGGATAGTTTTGTTCAGTTCTCTTACCTGTTTGTATTTTCCTGTAATTCTTTAAGAAACTTTTGTGTTTCTTCTTTAAGGTTTACTATCTGTTTACATGTGTTCCCTTGTATTTCTTTAAGAAAGTTATTTGTGTCCTTCTTAAAGTCCTCTATCATCACATTAGATATATTTTTAATTCAGTCTTCCTTTTCTGGTATGTTGTGGTAATTAGAGCACACTGTCGTGAGATAACTAGATTCAGATGATGCCAAGTAGCTATGGTTTCTATTACTTGGGTTATTATGGTTGACTTTTGCAAATCTAATATAGAATAAACATCCTGTTTTGTAATCTGGAGATAACTCTGGAAGACTGTCCATCTACCATATTTATTACAAAATTAACTATGTGGGTACTTTGTATTCAAACATAGCTTTTACAAGTTGTGTATGAAATGGAAGACTGAATAGCCATCCATTCAGGAGCTCAAAATCCTGATTTTTCTTTCATTATAGTAGCAGACAGGCAAGGAGGGTGGTTTAAATACAGTACAGTCACTTGTTTCCTCCCCATGTAGACTTCCATCTTTTCACATCCTTACTTTCATGCACAGCATGTGCACAGTATTAGGTAAATAAAGATTAATAGCAGCAGGGATTAAAAAAGAAAACAAAAGACAAAAGCAAAAGAAAATTAAAAAAAAAACAAAAGATAAATGTGTATTCTCTCTCTAATTTTCCATATAATAAATGCATTGTTTGTGTCTAGGAAACAATCCCTTACCTAAGAATCATAGCACAAGTTCTCCTTCACTATCTAAAAGCAACCTGGAACCAAAACCAAAGAAACCACTTCAAAAGCCATTTCTTTTGCAGGGTTTTTATTTATTGTCTTCTATCTAACAGGCATAACCTATTACCCTGAAAATAATTGTGTGTGTGTGTGTGTGTGTGTGTATGTAAGACTGTTTGTGTGTGTGTTTGCTGAAGATCTATCTAAGACAATATCACAATATGACTGGTTACTTGAATTTTAAAAATAAGAACAAGTAACATAACTGGTTTTGCACCTTGCTATCTATAGAATAATGCAAAAACATTTTAGAATATGTAAGAACATCTCTGTTCTTTTTTTTTACTGTTTGTTTTTTCATATTTTTTTTAAATTTTTTTATTCGATATAATTTATTTACATTTCAAATGATTTCCCCTTTTCTAGCCCCCCCCCCACTCCCCGAAAGTCCCGTAAGCCCCTTCTCTTCCCCTGTCCTCCCTCCCACCCCTTCCCAGTTCCCCGTTCTGGTTTTGCCGAATACTGTTTCACTGAGTCTTTCCAGAACCAGGGACCACTCCTCCTTTCTTCTTGTATCTCATTTGATGTGTGGATTATGTTTTGGGTATTCCAGTTTTCTAGGTTAATAACCACTTATTAGTGAGTGCATACCATGATTCACCTTTTGAGTCTGGGTTACCTCACTTAGTATGATGTTCTCTAGCTCCATCCATTTGCCTAAGAATTTCATGATTCATTGTTTCTAATGACTGAATAGTACTCCATTGTGGAGATATACCACATTTCTTGCATCCACTCTTCTGTTGAGGGATACCTGGGTTCTTTCCAGCATCTGGCAATTATAAATAGGGCTGCTATGAACATAGTAGAGCATGTATCCTTATTACATAGTGGGGAATCCTCTGGGTATATGCCCAGGAGTGGTATAGCAGGATCTTCTGGAAGTGAGGTGACCAGTTTTCAGAGGAACCGCCAGACTGCTTTCCAGAGTGGTTGTACCAATTTGCAACCCCACTAGTAGTGGAGCAGTGTTCCTCTTTCTCCACATCCTCTCCAACACCTGCTGTCTCCTGAATTTTTAATCTTAGCCATTCTGACTGGTGTAAGATGAAATCTTAGGGTTGTTTTGATTTGCATTTCCCTAATGACTAATGAAGTTGAGCATTTTTTAAAGATGCTTCTCCGCCATCCGAAGTTCTTCAGGTGAGAATTCTTTCTTTAACTCTGTACCCCATTTTTTAATAGGGTTGTTCGGTTTTCTGGAATCTAACTTCTTGAGTTCTTTATATATATTGGATATTAGCCCTCTATCTGATGTAGGATTGGTGAAGATCTTTTCCCAATTTGTTGGTTGCCGATCTGTCCTATTGATGCTGCCCTTTGCCTTACAGAAACTCTGTAACCTTATGAGGTCCCATTTGTCAATTCTTGCTCTTAGAGCATACACTATTGGTGTTCTGTTCAGAAACTTTCTCCCTGTACCGATGTCCCTCAGGGGTCTTCCCCAGTTTCTTTTCTATTAGCTTCAGAGTGTCTGGCTTTATGTGGAGGTCCTTGATCCATTTGGATTTGAGCTTAGTACAAGGAGACAAGGATGGATCAATTCGCATTCTTCTGCATGCTGACCTCCAGTTGAACCAGCACCATTTGGTGAAAAGGCTATCTTTTTTCCATTGGATGTTTTCAGCCTCTTTGTCTAGGATCAAGTGACCATAGGTGTGTGGGTTCATTTCTGGATCTTCAATCCTGTTCCATTGATCCTCCTGCCTGTCACTGTACCAATACCATTCAGTTTTTAACACTATTGCTCTGTAGTATTGCTTGAGGTCAGGGATACTGATTCCCCCAGATTTTCTTTTGTTGCTGAGAATAGTTTTAGCTATCCTGGGTTTTTTGTTGTTCCAGATGAATTTGATAATTGCTCTTTCTAACTCTGTGAAGAATTGAGTTGGGATTTTGATGGGTATTGCATTGAATCTGTATATTGCTTTTGGCAAAATGGCCATTTTAACTATATTGATTCTACCGATCCATGAGCATGGGAGGTTTTCCCATTTTTTTGAGGTCTTCTTCCATTTCCTTCTCCAGAGTCTTGAAGTTCTTGTCATACAGATCTTTCACATGTTTGGTAAGAGTCACCCCAAGATACTTTATACTGTTTGTGGCTATTGTGAAGGGGGTCATTTCCCTAATTTCTTTCTCAGCCTGCTTATCCTTTGAGTATAGGAAGGCCACTGATTTGCTTGAGTTGATTTTATAACCTGCCACTTTGCTGAAGTTGTTTATCAGCTGTAGGAGCTCTCTAGTGGAGTTCTTTGGGTCACTTAGGTAGACTATCATGTCGTCTGCAAATAATGATAGTTTGACTTCCTCCTTTCCAATTTGTATCCCTTTGACCTCCTTATGTTGTCGAATTGCCCGAGCTATTACCTCAAGTACAATATTGAAAAGATAAGGAGAAAGGAGGCAGTCTTGTCTGGTCCCTGATTTCAGTGGGATTGCTTCAAGTTTCTCTCCATTTAGTTTGATGCTGGCTACCGGTTTGCTGTATATTGCTTTTACTATGTTTAGGTATGGGCCTTAAATTCCTGTTCTCTCCAAGACTTTAAGCATGAAACGATGCTGAATTTTGTCAAATGCTTTTTCAGCATCCAATGAAATGACCATGTGGTTTTCTTCTTTGAGTTTGTTTATATAGTGGATTGTATTGATGGATTTCCGTATATTGAACCAACCCTGCATTACCGGGATAAAGCCTACTTGATCATGGTGGATGATCGTTTTGATGTGTTCTTGGATTCGGTTGGCAAGAATTTTATTGAGTATTTTTGCATAGGTGTTCATAAGGGAAATTGGTCTGAAGTTCTCTTTCTTTGTTGGATCTTTGTGTGGCTTTGGTATCAGCGTAATTGTGGCTTCGTTGAAGGAATTGGGTAGTGTTCCTTCTGTTTCTATTTTGTGGAATAGTTTGAAGAGTATTGGTGTTAACTCTTTTTTGAAGGTCTTGTAGAATTCTGCACTGAAACCATCTGGTCCTGTGCTTTTTTTGGTTGGAAGACTTTCTATGACTCCTTCTATTTCTTTAGGCTTTATGGGACTGTTTAGATGGTCTAGTTGGTCCTGATTTAATTTTGGTATTTGGTATCTGTCAAGGAAATTGTCCATTTCCTCTCGATTCTCCAGTTGTGTTGAGTACAGGCTCTTGTAGTAGGATCTGATGATTTTTTGGATTTCCTCAGTTTCCGTTGTTATATCTCCCTTTTCATTTCTAAGCTTGTTAATTTGGATACTTTCTCTGTGCCCTTTGGTCAGTCTGGCTAAGGGTTTATCTATCTTGTTGATTTTCTCAAAGAACCAGCTCCTGGTTTTGTTGATTTTTTGTATGGTTCTCTTTGTTTCTACTTGATTGATTTCAGCCCTGAGTTTGATGATTTCCTGCCTTCTACTCCTCCTGGGTGAAATAGCTTCTTTTTGTTCTAGGGCTTTCAGGTGTATCATTAAGCTGGTAATGTATGCTCTCTCCATTTTCTTTTTGGAGGCACTCAGGGCTATGAGTTTTCCTCTTAGCACTGCTTTCATTGTGTCCCATAGATTTGGGTATGTTGTGTTTTCATTTTCATTGTGTTCTAAAAAGTCTTTAATTTCTTTCTTTATTTCTTCCTTGACCAAGGTATCATTGAGTAGAGTATTGTTCAGTTTCCACGTGTATGTGGGTATTCTATTGTTTCTGTTGCTATTGAAGACCACTTTTACTCCATAGTGATCAGATAGGAGGCATGGGATTAGTTCGATCTTCTTATATTTGTTGAGGTCTGTCTTGTGACCAATTATATGGTCGATTTTGGAGAAGGTGCCATGAGGTGCTGAGAAAAAGGTATATTCTTTTGTTTTAGGATAGAATGTTCTATATATATCTGTTAAATCTAATTGGTCCAAAGCTTCAATTAGTTTCATTGTGTCCTTGTTTAGTTTCTGTTTTCCTGATCGGTCCATTGAGGAAAGTGCAGTGTTGAAGTCACCCACAATTATTGTGTTAGGTGCAATGTGTGCTTTGAGTTTTAATAAAGTTTCTTTTACGAAAGAGGGTGCCCTTGCATTTGGAGCATAGATGTTCAGGATTGAGAGTTCTTCTTGTTGTATTTTTTCTTTGACCAGCAAGAAGTGTCCCTCAGAGTCTCTTTTGATGACTTTGGATTGAAAGTCAATTTTATCTGATATTAAAATGGCTACTCCAGCTTGTTTCCTGAGACCATTTGCTTGTAAAATTGTCTTCCAGCTTTTTACTCTAAGGTAGTGTTTGTCTTTGACCCTGAGGGTTGTTTCCTGTAAGCAGCAAAATGTAGGGTCCTGTTTACGTATCCATTCAGTTAGTCTGTGTCTTTTTATTGGGGCATTAAGTCCATTGATGCTAAGAGATATTAAGGAATAGTGATTGTTACTTCCTATCATTTTTGACGTTATTTTTTAAATTTGATTGCTTAACTTCTTTTGGGTTTGATGAAAGGTTACTATCTTGCTTTTTCCAGGGTGAAGTTTCCCTCCTTGTATTGGTGTTGTCCTCCTATTATCCTTTTTAGGGCTGGGTTTGTGGATAGGTATTGGGTAAACTTGGTTTTGTCATGAAATATCTTAGTTTCTCCATCTATGGTGATTGAGAGTTTTGCTGGATATAGTAGTTTTGGTTGGCATTTGTGTTCTCTTAGAGTCTGCATGAGATCTGCCCAGGACCTTCTAGCCTTCATAGTCTCAGGTGAAAAGTCTGCTGTGATTCTGATAGGTCTTCCTTTTTATGTTACTTGGCCTTTTTCTCTTACTGCCTTTAATATTCTTTCTTTGTTTAGAATATTTGGTGTTTTGATTATTATGTGACGGGAAGTATTTCTGTTCTGGTGCAGTCTGTTTGGAGTTCTGTAGGCTTCTTGTATATTCATGGGCATCTCCCTCTTTATGTTAGGGAAGTTTTCTTCCATAATTTTATTGAAGATATTTGCTGGCCCTTTAAGTTGTAAATCTTCACTCTCATCTATGCCTATAATCCTTATGTTTGGTCTTCTCATTGTGTCCTGGATTTCCTGGATATTTTGGGTTACAAGCTTTTTGCATTTTGCATTTTCTTTAACTGTTGAGTCCATGGTTTCTATGGAATCTTCAGCATCTGAGATTCTTTCTTCTATTTCTTGTATTCTGTTGTTGATATTTGCATCTCTGTCCCCTGATTTCTTCCCAAGCCTTTCTATCTCCAAAGTTGTCTCCCTTTGAGTTTTCTTAGTTGTTTCTACTTCTGATTTTAGATCCTGGATGGTTTTGCTTAGCTCCTTCACTTGCTTGTTTGTGCTTTCCTGTAATTCTTTAAGATATTTTTGTGTTTCCTCTTTCATGACCTCAGCCTGTTGACCAATGTTCTCCTGTATTTCTTTAAGAGCTTTTTGTGTTTCCTCTTTCATGACCTCAGCCTGTTGACCAAAGTTCTCCTGTATTTCTTTAAGTGTTTTTTGCATTTTCTCCTTGTTGGCTTTTGCATTCTCCTGGATTTCTTTCAATGATTTTTGTGTTTCCCTTGCAAGGGCTTCTAACTTTTGATCCATTTTCTCCTGAATTTCTTTAAGTATGTCCTTCAAGTGTTCCTATACCAGCATCATGACCAGTGATTTTAAATCCAAATCTTGTTTTACTGGTGTGATGTGGTATCCAGGACATGCTGGTAGAGGAGAATTGGGTTCAGATGTTGCCATATTGCCTTGATTTCTGTTAGTGACGTTCCTGCGTTTGCCTTTTGCCATCTAGTTCTCACTGGTGTTACTTGGTCTTGTCAGTGCTGGACTCACCAGTGCAAGCTGCCCCTTCCCCGTTGGCCTCTGGTGCACAGCTTAGCTCTGTAGACAGGGTGCTGCTGTCCAGGCTGTTCAGATCCCGAAGCAGGCACCTGAAGGCTCCTGCTGGGGCCCGCAGGATTTACTGGAGCACACCGACTTCTCCCAGCTGGCCGCCCGTAAGCCCCCGCTAGCCTCTTGAGGGACCTGGAGATGTGGTGCGGCCGCCCAGGCTGATCTGAAGCGGAGAGAGGTGAGCTGAGGGCTTCCGCCTGAGGCCTTGCCCCAGATTGTGTCTGTGGACCAGATGGAGCCCGTGTGCACCTCCAGGGAGTGCCGAAGGTATATGCTGCTGTGACCTCCCCTGTGTTCCGCTCACTTCACTGGGCAGCTGATTCCCCAACCGGGCTGGCGCACACAAGGTTAGCCTGGTCGCCCAGGCCCTGAGTCCTGGCAAAAGCCTGGGAGGCCAAGGTCCGAGCAAAGTTCCCCTAGGGCTATGACTGTTAATTGGGTCCACCAGGTGACCCGGATGGCCGGTGTGCGCGTCCGCGCTCCCGGAAAGCACCGGCAGAGTCTGTTGTGCTAACAACCTCCTGGGCGGGTTGACACACAGATGGCCCCCCAAGCCGCCCAGTTCTTGGGTTCAGTCCTGTGCCTTTTGGGGCCTAGACCCCCGTTTTGTTAGCCTCAGGCTATGCTTGTTAGCCGTCTCTACCCTCCCGAGCACTCTGGGTCCTGTAGGTAAAATGGCGGCGCGTGCGCTGGCCAGGGCAATAAAACCTCCTGGCTGGGTTGGCACCCCGATGGCCACCCGAACAGCCCAGGGCCTGGGTGCAGGCCAACGCCCGTCGGGCTCAGACCCCTGTGGTGTTGGCCTCGGATTATGTTTGTGTACCTCAGTCTGTCCGATCTCTGGAGTCCGAAATCAAGATGGAGGTGAGTCTCTCCTGACTGGCGGGAAACAACATCTCTGTTCTTATGGTTTTAATGCAAATAGGAAGTAACCAGTGTGGGCATTTTCTCTGGATAAAAATATAGCTCATGGTTGAGAAACCATATATTCAAGGAGACATTTGTATACCACATTCACACACACACACATACACACATACAGTGAACAAGTAAATTTAAAGAAAAGTAAAGCTTCTGATATTGTGTTGAATATCTGGAAACTTCTGTACAATTTAAAAACAAAGGATTATAGAAAACCACACAAGATAGAGAAATAAATCATGCAGAATTTTAGTTGGCATTATTATAAAATATTGTGTTCTCAGAGCATTTCAAACATATTAAGATCTAACTAATGACTGCAAAGATATGTGCATTTCTTCCTGATGCTGATATTGTTTATAAAACATTTCAAGAGAGTGACTTTCTAATCAAAATATTTCTAAAATTAATGTTTATAATGCATTAAAATGAAAAGAAAACAGGAATTTTTTTGTACATGTTAAAATATTTGTTGACTCATGGTAAACCTGGTATATGAAGTTTTTAATACTATTGTACTATACTACTGCCTGAGGTTGGGGATACTGATTACCCCAGAAGTTCTTTTACTGGTGAGAATAGTTTTAGCTATTCTGGGTTTTTTGTTATTCCAGATGAATTTGAGAATTGCTCTTTCCTACTCTAGAAGAATTGACTCGGGATTTTGATGGGGATTGCATTGAATCTGCAGATTGCTTTTGGCAAGATGGCCATTTTTACTATATTAATCCTGACAATCCAAAAGCATGGAAGATTTTCCATCTTCTGAGATCTTGGATTTCTTTCTTCAAAGACCTGAAGTTCTTGTCATATAGATCTGTCACTTTTTGGTTATAGTCACTCCAAGATACTTTATATTGTTTGTGGCTATTGTGAAGGTTGTCATTTCCCAAATTTCATTCTCAGCTTGTATATCCTTTGAGCATAGGAAGGCTACTAATTTGCTTGAGTTAATTTTATTTCCTGTGACTTTGCTGAAGTTGGTTATCAGTTGTAGGCGTTCTATGGTGGAGTTTTTTGGGTTGCTTAAATATATTATCTTATCATCTGCAAATAGTGATAGTTTGACTCCTTCCCTTCTAATTTGTATCCCTCTTGTCACTTTTTGTTGTCTAATTGCTCTGGCTAGAACTTCAAATACAATATTGAATAAGGATATAGAATTACAAACTTTTTGGATTTTCTTTGAGTGCCGAGTCAATGGTTTCTATGGTATCTTTGGCATCTGAGATTATTTCTTCTAAGATCAAGAATTGACAAATGCTACCTCATAAGATTACAAAGGTTCTGTAAGGCAAGGGACACCATCAAAAGGACAAAATGGCAACCAACATATTGGGAAAAGATTTTCACCAACCCTAAATCTGACAGAGGGCTAATATCCAATATATACAAATAAATCAAGAAGTTAGACCCCAGTATACCAAATAACCCTATTAAAAATGGGGTCCAGAGCTAAACAAAGAATTTTCATCTGAAGAACTTCAGATGACTGAGAAGCACCTTAAGAAATGTTCACCATCATTAGTCATTAAAAAATGCAAATTAAAACAACCCTGAGATTTCCTCTCACACCAGTCAGAATGGCTAAGATTAAAAACTCAGGAGACAGCAGGTGTTGGCGAGAATGTGGAGAAAGAGGAACACTTCTCCACTGTTGGTGGGATTGCAAGATGGTACAACACTCTGGCGGTTCCTCAGAAAACTGGGCATGACACTTCCGGAATTCCCTGATATACTCCTGTTCATATACCCAGAGGATTCCCTGGCATGTAGTAAGGACACATGCTCTACTATGTTCATAGAAACCTTATTTATAATAGTCAGAAGCTGGAAAGAACCCAGAGGTCCCTCAATGGAGGAATGGATAAAAAAAGTGTGGTACATATACACAATGGAGCACTATTCAGCCATTAGAAAGAATGAATTCATGAAATTCTTAGACAGATGAATGGAACTGGAGAACATCATCCTAAGTGAAGTAACCCAGTCTCACAAAAATACTCATGGTATGTACTCACTGAAAAATGGATATTAGTCTAGAAGTTTGGATACCCAAGAGACAATCCACATATCAAATTATGTCCAAGAAGAAGGAAGGAGTGACCCCTCTTTTTAGAAAGGTTCAGTGCAGCAGTGTAGGGGAATACAAGAACAGGGAAGTGGGAAGGGATGGGTGGGGGAACAGGGGGAGGGAAGGGGGTTTATGGGACTTTTGGGGAGGGTGGATCCAGGAAAGGGAAATTCATTTGAAATTTAAATAAAGAATAAATTGAATATAAAAGAATAAGTATAGAAAGAGTGGGAGCCTTGTCTAGTCCCCGATTTTAGTGGGATTGCTTCAAGTTATTTTCCATTTAGACAGATGTTGGCTACTGGCTTGCTGTATGTTGCTTTTACTATGTTTAGGTATGAGCCTTGAATTCTTAATCTTCCCAAGACTTTTTGCATGAAGAGATGACAAATTTTGTGAAATGCTTTTTCAGCATCTAATGTAATGACCATGTGGATTTTTTTTCTTCAATTTTGTTTATGTAGTGGATTGAATTAATGGATTTCCATATATTGAACCATCCCTGCATCCCCGGGATGAAGCCTATCTGATCATGGTAAATGATTGTTTTGATGTGTTCTTAGATTCAGTTCCCAAGAATTTTATTGAGTATTTTTGCATCGATATTCTTTTTTTTTTTTTTTACTGCTCTTAAATTTTTATTAAATGCACGAATGCATCTAATTAAGAAAAGCATTTTTTTCAAGTCCTTTTTTTTTTTAATTTTTTTTATTCGATATAATTTATTTACATTTCAAATGATTTCCCCTTTTCTAGCCCCCCCACTCCCCGAAAGTCCCGTAAGCCCCCTTCTCTTCCCCTGTCCTCCCACCCACCCCTTCCCACTTCCCCGTTCTGGTTTTGCTGAATACTGTTTCACTGAGTCTTTCCAGAACCAGGGGCCACTCCTCCTTTCTTCTTGTACCTCATTTGATGTGTGGATTATGTTTTGGGTATTCCAGTTTTCTAGGTTAATATCCACTTATTAGTGAGTGCATACCATGATTCACCTTTTGAGTCTGGGTTACCTCACTGAGTATGATATTCTCTAGCTCCATCCATTTGCCTAAGAATTTCATGAATTCATTGTTTCTAATGGCTGAATAGTACTCCATTGTGTAGATATACCACATTTTTTGCATCCACTCTTCTGTTGAGGGATACCTGGGTTCTTTCCAACATCTGGCAATTATAAATAGGGCTGCTATGAACATAGTAGAACATGTATCCTTATTACATGATGGGGAGTCTTCTGGGTATATGCCCAGGAGTGGTATAGCAGGATCTTCTGGAAGTGAGGTGCCCAGTTTTCGGAGGAACCGCCAGACTGATTTCCAGAGTGGTTGTACCAATTTGCAACCCCACCAGCAGTGGAGGAGTGTTCCTCTTTCTCCACACCCTCTCCAACACCTGCTGTCTCCTGAATTTTTAATCTTAGCCATTCTGACTGGTGTAAGATGAAATCTTAGTGTTGTTTTGATTTGCATTTCCCTAATGACTTGCATCGATATTCATAAGGGAAATTGTTCTAACATTTTCTTTCTTTGTTGGATCTTTGTTTGGTTTGATATCAGCGAAATTGTGGCTTCATAGAATGATTTGGGCAGAGTTCCTTCTGTTTCTATATTGTAGAATAGTTTAAAGAGTATTGGTATTAGATCTTCTTTCTAGGTTTGATAAAATTCTGTACTAAAGCCATCTGATCCTGTGCTTTATTTGGTTGGTAAACTGTCAGTGACCACTTCTAATTCTTTAGGGGTTATGGGACTATTTAGATGGTCTATCTGATCCTGATTAAACTTTGGGAGTTGGTATCTGTCTAGGAAATTGTTCATTTGAACAAGATTTTCCAGTATAGGCTTTTGTATTAGGATATGAGGATATGATAAGTTTTTTAATTTCCTCAGTTTCTGTTGGAAACTCCATTTTCATTTCTGATTTTGTTAATTTGGATATTGTCTCTGTGCCCTCTGGTTAGTCTGGCTAAGGCTTTATCTATTTTATTGATTCTCTCAAAAAAAAAAAAACCCAGCTTCTGGTTTTGTTTATTCTTTGTATAGTTCTATTTGTTTTAACTTGGTTGTTTTCAGCCCTGGGTCTGATGATTTCTTGCCTTCTACTCCTCTTGGGTGTATTAGATCCTTTCTTTTTCAGGTGTGCTGTTAACCTGCTAGTGTAAGCTCTTTCCAGCTTCTTTTGGAGGCACTCAGAGGTAGTGTTTTTCTCTTAGCACTGCTTCCATTGTGTGCCATAAATTTGGGTATGTTGTGCCTTTATTTTCATCAAATTCTAAAAAGGTTTTGATTTCTCTTCTTATTTCTTTCTTGACCAAGGTACATTGAATAGAGCAATATTCAACTTCCTTGTTTATGTGGGCTTTCTGTTGTTTTTGTTGCTATTGTAGACCACCCTTACTCCATAATAATCTGAGAGGATTAGTTTGATATTCTTAAATCTGTTGAGGTCTGTTTTGTGACCAATTATATAGTCAATTTTGGAGAAGGTTCCATGTGTTGTTGAAAAGATGGTATATTCTTTTGATTTAAGATGAAATATTTTATAGATATCTATTAAATCCATTTGGTCCAAAAGTTTTGCTAGTTCCACTGTGTCTCTGTTTAGTTTGTTTCCCTGATTTGTCCATTCATGAGAGTGGGTTAAGTCACCCACAATTACTGTGTGAGTTGTGATGTGTGCTTTAAGCTTTAGTAAAGTTTACTTTATGGATGCAGGTTCCCTAGTATTTGGAGGATAAATGTTCAGAATTGAGACTTCTTACTGGTTGATTTTTCCTATTTTGATGACGTTTTCTTGAAAGTTAATTTTATCTGATATGAGAATGGCTACTTCATCTTGTTTTCTGAGACCATTAGCTCAGAAATCTGTTTTCCAGCCTTTTAGTCTGTGGTAGTGTTTGTCTTTGTCATTGTGATGTGTTTGCTTTATGCAGCAAAATGTTTCTTGCTCTTGTTTACAAATCCAGTCTCTTAGTATATATCTTTTTATTGGGAAATTGAGTCCATTGATGTTAAGAAATATTAAGAAATAGTGATGGTTACTTCCTGCTTGTTTTGATGTAATTTTTATGTTTGCATTGTTTCTTCTTTTCGGTTTGATGAAAGAAAATTAATTTCTTTTTCTAGTGTGTAGTTTCCTCACTTTTGTTTGTGTTTTTCATTCATTACCCTTGGAAGGCTACATTTGTGAGAAGATACGGTGTAAATTTGTTTTGTTTTGTTTTGTTTTGTTTTTGTAGAATGCCTTGATTTCTCCATCTAGGGTAACTGAGAGATTTGCTGGATATAGGATTCTTGGCTGGCATTTGTGTTCACTTAGTGTCTGTATGAGAGCTACCTAAGTCTGCCTGACATCTACTCTGGCTCTTCTTTTTTTCATAGTCTCTGATGAAAAGTACGGTGTAATTCTGATAGGTCTACCTTTATATGTTACTTGACCTTTTTCCTTACTGTTTTTACTATTTTATCTTTGTTTAGTATACTTGGTGTTTTAATTTTTATGTGATGGGAGGAATTTCTTTTCTGGTCAAATCTGTTTGGAGTTCAGTAGGCTTCTTGTAGGTTCATGAGCATCTCTTTCTTTAGGTTGAAGAAGTGTCTTCTATACTTTTGTTGAAGATATTTACTGGCCCCGTAAGTTGGAAATCCTTGCTCTCTTCTATATCTATAATCCTTACGTTTGGTCTTCTCATTGTGTCCTGGATTTCCTGGATATATTGTGTCAGGGGCTTTTTGCATTTTTCATTTTCTTAGACTGTTGTATCAATTCTTCTATGGTATCTTCTGCATCTGCGATTCTCTCTTCCATCTCTTGTATTCTGTTGCTGATGCTTGGATCCATGACTCCTGACTTCTTTCCTAGGTTTTCTATGCCCCGGGTTTTCTCCCTAAGTGATTTCATTATCGTTTCTTCCTCCTTCTTTAGATTCTGGATGGCTTTGTTCAATTCCTTCACCTGTTATGCTGTGTATTCCTTTAGTTCTTCAAGAGATTCACCCTGCTTACTTGTGTTCTCCTTTATTTCTTTAAAGGAGTTATTTATGTCCCTCCATGAAGCCCTCCATGAAGCCCTTCATCAGCTTCATGCCCTGTGATTTTAAATCCAAGTCTTGCTTTTCTGGTGTGTTGGGGTATCCAGGACTTGCTGTTGTGGGAGAATTGGGTTCAGATGGTTGCATATTACCTTGATTTCTGTTAGCTATGTTCCAACATTTGCCTTTTGCCATCTGATTATCTCTGGTGTTAGTTGGTGCTGCTGACACTGGCTGTTGCTTGCCCCACCTATTTCCCTGCAAGCCTCTCTCTGCAACCCTGGGTGACCTTCTTTCTCCTGGCACAGATAGTTGTGGTGCTATCAAGCTCCTGGATGGGGTGTGTTCCAAGTGATCCTCTACTCTGGTGATCACTTCCTAACATTCTTCCCCCTGTCACAAAAGCCCACTGTCACAGAAGCAAAGATCATGGAGGCCTCACCTCTGAATTCAGGACTCCTTCTAACTGCAGGACTCCCTGTATGTCAGATGCTCCCTGGCAGGGTACATGCCCAGACAGCTGTGGGGTTGCCCAGTTCCTGTGATCATGTTGAGCCATGGTGTCAATGTCCTGAGCAATCTTTCACTCTGGTGTTCCCTGTATTCCTGGCTTACCTGGCTGCTTGGTTACAGGAACAAAGATGCTGTCAGCCTCAGAAACCAGGACTCCCTCTAACCACAGGATTCTATGTCTGGGTTTTGTAAGTATATGTGGGATGGATCCCTAGGAGGAGTAGTCTCTGGATGGTCTTTCCTTCAGTCTGTACTCCACACTTTATCTCTGTATCTCCTCTTATGGATATTGTGTTCCCCCTTCTAAGAAGGATCAGAGTATCCATATTTTGTTCTTCCTCTTGAACCTCATTATGTCTGTGAATTGCATCATGGGTATTTCAAGCTTCTGGGCCAATGTCCACTTATCACTGAATGTATTCCATGTGTGTTCCTTGCTCACTAAGGATGATTTTTTTCTAGTCCAATCCATTGGCCTAATAAGATCCTGATTCATTGATATAATAAATGAGTAGTATTTCATTGTGTAAATGCACCACATTTTCTGAATTCATTCCTCTGTTGAAAGACATCTGGGTTCTTTCCAGCTTTTGGCTATTATAAATCAGGTTACTATGCACATAGTGGTGCACGTGTCCTTATTACATGCTGGAGAACCCTCTGGGTTTATGCCCTGGAGTTGTGTTGAAGAGTCCTTCAGTTGTATTATGACCAGTTTTCTGAGGAATCACCAGACTGATGTCCAGAATGGTTCAACAGCTTGCAGTCCCACCAGCAGTGGAGGACCGTTCCTCTTTCTATACAGCCTTGCCAGAACCTGCTGTTTCCTGACTTTTTCATCTTAGCCATTATGACTGGTGTGAGGTAAAATCTCAGGGTTGTTTTGATTTGCATTTCCCTGATGACTAAGGATGTTACTTTAGGTGCTTCTCAGCCATTTTATATTTCTCAGTTAAGAATTCTTTGTTTATCCTTATACTCCATTTCTAATAGGGGTATTTGTTTCTCTGTAGTCTAACTTCTTGTCTTCTTTGTATATATTTGATACTTGGCTCTGGTGAATGTAGAGTTGGTGAGTATTTTTTCCTAAATATTTTGTTGCTCTTTTGACTTATCTATCATCTATCTATTTTCCTTCTTTTCTTCCTTACTTCTTTATTTCTTTCTAAATATGTATACAATGACCTATTTCCCTGACTACTAAAGAATCTTCAGACTTCAGTGTTTGACTTACCAATTGCAGTATTCAGTTTGGTATTTAGTGCCTAGAAGAAAAGTGACCATTACACTTCCTTTGATTGGCTCCTGATCCCTGGCTCCACTGTAAAGGTACGTATATAATAACCTATTTGATCCTTAGGATAGTCAAATGGAATCAGGAATTATTAATTCATGGTTTTCCAGCTCATGTAAACTAGCTTTTTTTCTTGGCAGTTGCTTCATGAAGAGTTATTCATTAGCAATGTTCAGTACCAATACCCTATAGAAGCAAAATCATCACGTAAGGGAAGCTATGCTTTGAGCTTCCAGGAGAATGCTTTTTATATTTCTTCAAAAAATACCTATCCTGAACATGAGAGAGGAGTATTTTGTGGACTGCTTAAATGTTTTCACCCACTATGAACACAAACTTTTCTTATAAACTGGTCAGATTTCAGCCAAAACCTGTGAGCCCTCTGGTTTTTAACAAAATTTTCCCCCCAAATATGTTGTATTCTTAAAATGTTTTAAATATTTGTGTGTTCATCCAGAGAGAAAGGAATCATTTCCCTCATATATTAATTTATTTTTAATATTTAATATGAAACTGAACTGGTATTTTTGTTTGTAAATTATAAAAATTTTTGATGTGCTTGATGATAGCCATTGACTGCTGTTCCTCCTGACTCCTCTAATCTCATAGGTTTTAAATGCTTTTTACATAAAAATGTGTCTATATACATACTCTCTGAAAGAAATATCATGGTTTTGGGCAGCATGATATTCATTTGACATATGATTTAATATTCAACTAATATTAGCATGGTAGATTAGAGAAAAAAACAAAAGAGTGGCTATCATTCTGTCTACTGATTTGTCTGTCTCTTTAGTCTTTCTTTCACCCATTTAACTTTCATATACATATATTTAAATGTGAAAATGTTAATTCCTTACAAAGACTTTTTAGTTCAACAATTAGTTGAAAAATATTGAAGCCACCAAGTATAAGGAAAGGAAATGAATGTGTCTCTTTCTCAGATGGAATGGTCCTTAGACTATCACAGTGGTCCTGTAGCCTGACTACTACAGAATCCTTAGACTTAAGTAGTTTGTCTTGCAAATATAGTCACCAGTTTAGTGTTCAGTAGAAGGAAGGCAAAATAAAATTTGAAGTCCATTGAAAGTTTCTCCCTTCCAGGCGCCTCCTTAAAGTAATTTTTATAACTAGTAAGGTTCATATAGGTAATCTGGTTCTAATCAAATCAGCAAGTGTTCTCTTTTGATTCCTCCTGTTCATAGGAACTAGCTTTCAACACAGAAATTGTTCAATAAGGTAGTCATTGGAGGAATATTCAGTATCAATCTTCTGTAGAAAGAAAATTAAGAGAGTTATGATTTGAGCATACTGGAGAAGAGTTTTTCTAAATCTTAAAAAAAATCTGTCCAAGTTAAAAGTTATTGTATGGACAACCCAATTGTTTTATCCACCATTACAAAGAATTTTTTCAAAAAGTGTAGTCTGACATTTTGGTAAACCCCAAATCTCTGCTTTCTAAGTAAAAGATATGGTACCTCTGTAATATACTTTTTGAATGGTGTAGCATGTTTGAGGCAGAATTATATTCTCTTAAAGAAAACATATAAATATTACATTTGCATGAGCAGGTCACAGTAAAGAAACTCTCAGGAGATAGGCTGCTCCATTATTGCAGGTAAGAATTTCATTACAGGCAAGAAAGGAAACATGTTCAGAGGCAACTGGGAGAATTTAGAGAGAAAAAGGAAACAGATTTGCTATGACCAAGGCTGTGTAATAGAGAAGGAAGACTATCAGGAGAGAAAATCGGAATAATTTGAGTAGGATAAACTTTGCATTCATAGAGATGGAGATGGGGATCTATCATATGACAGCACAGGTGATGGAGAGTTTTGGAGATGTATACGAATCTAGGTGGAGATTTTAAAGTGAACAAGTATTTTTACATCCCAGAATCAATGTTGATATCCACACAGGAGCCACAGGCAACCAGCAAGGGAAATAACCATTTTATCTGGACTAGACTAGCTTTACAAAAATGTTTTGAATGCTAGAGGATTTGTTTGTTTGATTGTTTGTGTTTGTTTACTTAGTTGATCTGAGAGTGATCCAGTTTATTATAACAGTTTTGACAGCTCAGCTGATTATCAAAACCACAAAAGAAGTGGTCTTTGACAAGAGTTGTTTACACTGATACAATTACACATTCAGAAGACAATATATACCAGCTGTTCATTTTTAAGTTTTCATTGTTCAAGACAGTTTGAAGAAGGGACAATCAGATTAGAAAAAATTCTGAAGGAAACAGACATATAGACTAAAATAGGAAAGACCAGGGTCTTCACAGGTATAAAAAGCAGTCTAAAATTTTTAACTATTGGTCACTTTTTGATTTCTTTATATCTATACCATTAACATATCATTTAAAAATTACAATTATCTTTTAATATCACATATTTATTTGTGAATTTCATACATGTAAACAATATACTAGCTGTTTTCATATTAAAGGTGGCTACAATATTCCGCAGATCTTCCCTTTCAACTTTATTTATTGCATTTTCATATTATGAACTTTTTCAAATTTAGTATGACTTATCCACTGAATACTTGCTCTGTTAAGTGGAGACCTGAACCAGAAGGATCCTATTTTTCTATATGAAAAACATTGAGAAGGAAGACATGGGAGGAATCCATCGAATTTTGCTGTGCGAAGGCCCCGTGGAACTCACAAGGCACACAAAAAAGAATAAAAGATATCTATCCATATTTAATGATGTGCCTAGTAAGCAATGAGTATGTGCAACATGTATTCCTCACTATTAGAGGCTACACTTTCATTAGGCCCTTTGTACAAACATAAAAGGTTCTTTTACATTTTTTATTCGATATATTATTTATTTATATTTCAAATAATTTCCCCTTTCCTGGACCTCCCCCCTCTCTGAAAGTCCCATAAGCCCTTTTCCCTCAGCCTGTTCCCCCATTCACCCATTCCCACTTCAACTGTTCTGGTATTCCCATACACTGCTGCACTGAAACATTCCAGAACAAAGGGCCACTCTTTCCTTCTTCTTGGACATCATTTGATGTGTGGGTTGCGTCTTGGGTATTCCAAGCTTCTATGCGAATATCCATTTATCAATGAGTTTATACCATGAGTGTACTTTTGCGACTGAGTTACCTCACTGAGTATGATGTTCTCCAGCTCCATCTTTTTGCCTAAGAATTTCATGAATTCATTGTTTCTAATGTCTGAATAGTACTCCATTGTGTATATATACCACATTTTTTTGTATCCATTACTCCAGTGAGGGACATCTGGGTTCTTTCCAGCTTCTGGCTATTATAAATAGGGCTGCTATGAACATAGTGGAACATGTATCCTTATTGTATGCTGGGGAATCCTCTGGGTATATGCCCAGGAGAGGTATAGCAGGGTCCTCCGGAATTATAATGCACAGTTTTCAGAGGAACCACCAGAATAGTTTCCATAGTAGTTCCATCTTGCAACCCCACCAGCAGTGGAGGAGTGTTCCTCTTTCTCCACATCCTGGCCAACATCTGCTGTCTTCTGAATTTTTAATCTTAGCCATTTTGATTGGTGTGAGGAGGAATCTCAGAGATGTTTTTTCATTTCCCTAATGACTAATGATGTTGAGCATTTCTTAAGGTGCTTCTCTGCCATTTGAAGTTCTTCAGGTGAAAATTCTTTGTTTAACTCTGTACCCCATTTTAATATGGTTATTTGTTTTTCTGGCAGCTAACTTCTTGAGTTCTTTGTATATATTGTATATTAGCCCTCTATCTGATGTAGGGTTGGTGAAGATCTTTTTCTATATTTTATCCTTTTGACGGTACCCTTTGCCTTACAGAAACTTTGTAAGTTTATGAGGTCCCATTTGTCAATTCTTGATCTTAGAGCATAAGCTATTGGTGTTCTGAGAATGAATTTACCCACCTGTGCCCATGTCCTCAAGGGTTTTCCCAAGTATCTTTTCTATTAGTTTCAGAGTATCTGGCTTTATGTGGAGGTCCTTGATCCATTTGGATTTGAGCTTAGTACAAGGAGACAAGGATGGATCAATTCAGATTCTTCTGCATGTTGACCTCCAGTTGAACCAGCACCATTTGTTGAAAAGGCTATCTTTTTTCCACTGGATGCTTTCGGCTCCTTTGTCGAAGATCAAGTGACTGTAGGTGTGTGGATTCATTTCTGGGTCTTCAATCCTATTTCATTGATCATCCTGACTGTCACCATAAAAATACCAGGCAGTTTTTAACACTATTATTCTGTAGTACTGCTTGATGTCTGGGATACTGATGACCCAGGAGTAGTTTATACTGTTGAGAATAGTTTTAGCTATCCTGGGTTTTTTGTCATTCCAGATGAATTTGCTCTTTCTAACTCTATGAAGAACTGATGGGGATTACATTGAATCTGTATATTGCTTTTGGCGAGATTGCCATTTTAACTGTACTAATCCTGCCATTACATGAGCATGGGAGATTTTTCCATTTCTGATGTGTTCTTCCATTTCCTTCTTCAGAGACCTGAAGTTCTTGTCATATAAGTCTTTCACTTGTTTGTAGAGTCACACCAATATACTGTATATTGTTTGTGGCTATTGTGAAAGGTGTCATTTCCCTGATTTCTAACACAGCTTGCTTATCCTTTGAGAATAGGAAGGCTACTGTTTTGGTTGACTTTGTAACAAGCCACTTTGATGAAGTTGTTTACCAGCTGTAGGAGTTCTCTAGTGGAGTTTTTTGGGTCACTTAGGTAGACTATCATCTCCAAATAGTGATAGTTCGACTTTTTCCTTTCCAATTTGTATCCCATTGACCTCCTTATGTTGTCTAGTTTCTCTAGCTAGAACTTTAACAACTATATTGAAAATATATGGAGAAAGAGGGGGAAGCCCTGTCTAGTCCCTGATTTTAGTGGGATTGCTTCAAGTTTCTCTCCATTTAGTTTGATGTTGGCTACCGGTTTGCTGTATATTGCTTTTACTATGTTTAGGTATGGGCCTTGAATTCCTGTTCTCTCCAAGAATTTAAGCATGAAAGGATGCTGAATTTTGTCAAATGCTTTTTCAGCATCCAATGAAATGGCCATGTGGTTTTGTTCTTTGAGTTTGTTTATGTAGTGGATAGCATTGATGGATTTCCTTATATTGAGCCATCCCTGCATCCCTGGGATAAAGCCTACTTGATCATGGTGGATGATCGTTTAGATGTTTTCTTGGATTCTGTTGGCAAGAGTTTTATTGAGTATTTTTGCATTGATATTCATAAGGGAAGTTGGCCTGAAGTTCTCTTTCTTTGTTGCATCTTTGTATGGTTTTGGTATCAGCATATTTGTGGCTTCGTAGAACGAGTTAGGTAGTGTTCCTTCTGTTTCTGATATTTCATGCCCTAATTAATCTTTCCATGAAATGATACATAATTAAAAGATAATGCAAGTATAATTGGAAGAATATAAAAGCATCAGTATAAATATAGTAGTATGAAATTATGTTTGGAAGAATATAAAGATATTAATGTAAATAAAATACATTATTGTAAGGTAATGATATAAACAAGTGCTTTCATGAGTTCCTAATAAGATAACTATGATTATAGTTAAAAAGATATGAGATAATCAATGCGAGTATATAGGATCACAGTAATCAGAAGATTATTTTATTATTACTATCATATAGGATATCATAATTGAAAAGAAATAAGGAAATAAGGCCATTACTATAAATATACTAATAATCATTAACTTATTCCATTTATTATATCACACTTCTCAAAATATGTCATATTGTTCACTTGATAGTACTCTCTTGAAATTATTTTGTTGATTACTGCCAATTTTGATGCTATGGTCATACTATAATGTCATAGGCTTCTAAATATGATATCATATTCTTCTCCCCGTGGGGTTGATAAATTCTGATTTGGTTATCATATTTCTACATTTGTGGTTTTATACCCTTCAAATTATTTGCTCATATTCTTCCAAATATGATGAAATATTTTTACATGAATGAAATAACTTTTCATTTGATCTGATTTCTGATAATGGATTTTTTATTAAGTATTTTCTTTATTTACATATCAAATGTTATTCCCTATCTTGGTTTCCTGTCCAAAAACCTCCTATAGCATCCCCACTTCCCCTGCTTATATGAGGGTGTTCCCCACATACCTGTAACCTCCTGCAGTTACATCAAACGGGATAGTAGGTTACCTGAAAAGAAAGCTGGGTATAGAATGTGGTAGTAAGAGTAAATTGAAGCAAAGATAAAGTTTCTGATCAAGGCGTAAAGTTTAATGGGGTTCTCCAAATATATATATAGGTGTGGTAGGGGAACTGTGCCCCCAAATCCTGGAAACTCTCACAGAACCAGTTCACTTACTCCGCAGGTAGCTAATGTCCTGCAGGTACATCGAACGGGTTAGTGGGTTACCTGAAAAGAAAGCTGGGTATAGAACGTGGTAGTAAGAGTAAATTGAAGCAAAGATAAAGTTTCTGATCAACGCTCAAAGTTTAATGGGGTTCTCCAAATATATATATAGGTGTAGTGGGGGAACTGTGCCCCCCAAGCCTGGAAACTCTCACAGAACCAGCTCACTTACTCTGTAGGTGGCTAATGTCAGGTGGCTAGTGACTCTCAGGAAACTCCAGGTCCTTAGAGAACAATAGGCTTCACCTTGGTCTGAGCACTCCACCCAGGTGGAGGGGTAGTGACAAGAACAGGAGTTCCTGCTCAAAGGCTGGGAAAGAATCTTTACTTTGGTCAATGGCAAGTTACTGCCAGGTGGCATGGCACCCCAATATGGATCTCTACATCTACTAACTACCACTTCCCCATCCTGGCATTTCCCTACAATGTGGCATCAAGCCTTCACAGGACAAAGGACCAACAAGGCCATCCTCTGCTACATGTGCTGCTGAAGCCATGGGTAGCTCCATGTATACTCTTTGGCTGATGTTTTTGTCCCTTGGGTGTTAGCTTAATTGATATTTTTGTTCCTTCTATGGAGCTGCAAAATCTTTCAGTTCCTCCTGTCCTTTCTCTAAGTCTCCATTATGGATGACTTGCTCATCCAATGGTTGGCTGTGAGCATCCACCTGTATATGTGTCAGGCTCTTGCATAGCCTCTCAGGAGACAACTATAAGAGACTTCTATTGGCAAGCAGTTCATGGCATCCACAATTGTGTGGCTTTGGTAACTGTTTATGAGATGGATTCCCAGATGGAGCAGTCTCAGGAGGGCCTTTTCTTCAGTCTCTTCTCCACAGTTTGTGTCTTTAACAATTCCAATGGTTATTATGTTTTCCCTTCTCCTTGAGCTACATATGTTCTTTGAATTGGATCTTGGGTATTCTGAGCTTTTGGGCTAACATCTGCTTATCACTGAGTGCATACCATGATTGATCTTTTGAGTCTGGGTTACCTCACTTAGAATGTTTTTCTCCAGCTCCATCCATTTGTCTAAGAATTTCATGAATTCATTGTTTCTAATTGCTGAATAGTACTCCATTGTGTATATATACCACATTTTTTTGCATCCATTCCTCTGTTGAGGGATACCTGGGTTCTTTCCAGCTTCTGGCTATTATAAATAGGGCTGCTATGAACATAGTGGAGCCTGTAACCTTATTGCATGCCGGAGAATCCTCTGAATATATGCTCAGGAGAGGTATAGCAGAGTCCTCTGGAAGTGTCATGTCCAGTTTTCTGAGGAACCTCCAGACTGATTTCCACAGTTGTTGTACCATCTTACAGCACCACCAGCAGTGGAGGAGTGTTCGTTCCTCTTTCTCCACATCCTTGCCAACACCTGCTGTCTCCTGAGTTTTAATCTTAGCCATTCTGACTGGTGTGAGGTGAAATCTCAGAGTTGTTTTGATTTCCATTTCCCTGATGACTAAGGATCTTGAACATTTCTTTAGATGCTTCTCAGCTGTTCAATATTCCTCAGGTGAAAATTCTTTGTTTAGCTCCACATCTCATTTTTTAATAGGGTCATTTGGTTCTCTTGCATCTAACTAGTTGAGTTCTTAGTATATCTTGGATATTATCTCTCTGTCAGATGTAGGGTTGGTAAAGATTTTTTCCCAATTTGTTGGTTACTATTTTGTCCTTTGACAGTGTCCATTGCCTTACAGAAATTTTGCAATTTTATGAGGCCCATTTGTCAATTCTTGATCTTAGAGCATAAGCTATTAGTGCTCTTTCCTGGAAACTTTCTCTATGCCCATGTCCTCAGGGCTCTTCCCCAGTTTCTTTTCAATTAGTTTCAGTGCATCTAGTTTTATGTGGAAGTCCTTAATCCCCTTGGACTTGACTTTAGTACAAGGAGATAAGAATGGATCAATTCACATTCTTCTGCATGCTGACCTCCAATTGAACCAGCACCATTGTTGAAAAGGCTATCTTTTTTCCACTAGATGTTTTCAGCTCCTCTGTTGAAGATCAAGTGACCATAGATGTGTGGGTTCATTTCTGGGTCTTCAATTCTATTCCATTGGTCCACTTGCCTGTCACTGTTCCAATACTATGCAGTTTTTATCACTATTGCTCTGTAGTAATGTTTGAGGTCTGGGATACTGATTCCCCCAGAAGTTCTGAGAATAGTTTTAGCTATCATGGGTTTTTGTTATTCCAGATGAATTTGAGAATTGCTCTTTCTAACTCTATGAAGAAGTGAATTGGGATTTTGATGGAGATTGTATTCAATCTCTATATTGTGTTTGGCAAGATGCTCAGTTTTGCTATATTAATCCTGCCAATCCAAGAGCATGGACAATTTTTCCACCTTTTCAGGTCTTCGATTTCTTTCTTCAAAGACTTGAAGTTCCTGTCATACAGATCTTTCACGTGTTTGGTCAGAGTCACACCACGGTACTTTATATTGTTTGTGGTTATTGTGAAGGATGTCATTTTTTCTAATTTCTTTCTCAGACTGGTTATCCTTTGAGTATAGGAAGGCTACTGATTTGCTTGAATTTATTTTCTAACCAGTCACTCTGCTGAAGTTGTTTTTCAGCTGTAGAAATTCTCTGGTGGAGTTTTTTGGGTCACTTAAGTATATTATCATATCTTCCGAAAATAGTGATAGTTTGACTTCTTCCTTTCCAATTTGTATCCCTTTGACCTCCTTATGTTGTCTAATTGCTCTAGCTAGTACCTCAAGTACAATATTGAAAAGATATGGAGAGAGGGGCAGCCTTGTTTAGTCCTGGATTTTAGTGTGTTTGCATCAAGCTTCTCTCCATTTAGTTTGATGTTGGCTACCGGTTTGCTGTATATTGCTTTTACTATGTTTAGGTATGGGCCTTGAATTCCTGTTCTTTCCAAGACTTTTAAGCATGAAAGAATGCTGAATTTTGGAAAATGCTTTTTCTGCATCTAATGAAATGAATGACCATGTGGTATTTTTACTTTGAGTTTGTTTATGTAGTGGATTGCATTGATGGATTTCCTTATATTGAACCATTCCTGCATCCCTGGGATGAAGCCTAGTTGATCATGGTGGATGATCATTTTGATGTGTTCTTGGATTCAGTTGGCAAGAATTTCATTGAGTATTTTTGCATGGATATTCATTAGGAAAGTTGGTCTGAAGTTCTCTTTCTTTGTTGGATCTTTGTGTGGTTTTGCTATCAGTGTAATTGTGGCTTCATAGAATGGGTTGGGTAGTGTTCCTTCTGTTTCTGTTTTGTGGGATAGTTTGAAGAGTATTGGTGTTAGGTCTTCTTTGAAGATCTGATAGAATTCTACCTGAAAATCATATGGGCCCTTGCTTTTTTTGGTTGGAAGTCTTTCAATGACTACTTTTGGTTATTTAGTTTTATGATACTATTTAGATTGTCTCTCTGATCCTGATCAAACTTTGGTAGTTGTTCCCTCTCTACAAAATTTTCCATTTTATTAAGATTTTCTAGTTTTGTTGAGTATAGTCTTTAGAAATAGAATCTTAAAATTTTGTGAATTTCCTCAGTTCCTGTTATTTTTCCCTTTGCATTTCTGATTTTGTTAATTTGGAAACTGTCTCTGTTCCCTCTGGTTAGTCTGGCTAAAGGTTTATCCATCTTGTTGATTTTCTCACAGAACCAGCTTCTGGTTCTGTTAATTTTTTGTATAGTTCTTTTTGTTTCTACTTGGTTGATTTCAACCTTATGTTTGGTAGTTTCCTGCCTTCTACTTCTCTCGGGGGTATTAGCTTCTTTCTGTTCTAGAGCTTCCAAATGTGCTGTTAAGTGTAGGCTCTCTCCAGCTTCTTTTTGGAGGCACTCCAAGTTATGAGTTTCCTCTTAGCACTGCTTTCATTGTGTTCCATAAATATGAATACGTTGTGCCTTCATTTTCATTAAATTCTAAAAAAGTTTTTGATTCCTTTCTTTATTTCTTCTTTGACCAAGGTATCATTTAGTAGAACATTTTTCAGCTTCCATGTGTATGTGGGCTTTCTTTTGTTTTTGTTGCTTTTGAAGACCACCCTTACTCCACAGTGATCTGATAGGAGGCCTGGAATAAGTTCGATCTTCTTATATCTGTTGAGTTCTCTTTTGTGACCAAATATCTGGTCAGTTTTGGAGAAGGTACCATGAGGTGCTGAGAAGATTTAGGATGAAATATTCTATACGTAAGTATTAAATACATTTGGTTCAAAAGATCTGTTAGTTTCACTGTGTGTCTCTTTAGTTTGTGTTTCCTTGATCTGTCCATTGAGGAGAGTGGAGTGTTGTAGACATCCACAATTATTTTATGGGGTGTGATGTTTGCTTTAACCTTTAGTAACGTTTCCTTTATAAATAAGGATACCCTTATATTTAGAGCATATATGTTCAGAATTGTGAGTTCATCCTGGTAGATTTTTTTCTTTGATGAGTATAAAGTGTCCTTCTGTTGTTTTTTATTCGATATATTTTTTATTTACATTTCTAATGATTTCCCCTTTTCTGGCCCACCACACTCCCTGAAAGTCCCATAAGCCCCCTTCCCTTCCCCTGTTATCTCACCCACCCCTTCCCACTTCCCTGTTCTGGTTTTGCCCTATACTGCTACACTGAGTCTTTCCAGAACAAGGGGCCACTCCTTCGTTCTTCTTGTACCTTATTTGATGTGTAAATTATGTCCTGGGTCTTCAAAGTTTCTAGGCTAATATCCACTTATTAGTAAGTGCATACCATGATTGATCTTTTGAGACTAGATTACCTCACATAGTATGATGTTCTCCATCTCAGTCCATTTGCCTAAGAATTTCATGAATTCATTGTTTCTAATGGCTGAATAGTACTCCATTGTGTTTTTATACCACATTTTTTACATCCATTCTTCTGTTGAGGGATACCTGGGCCCTTTCCAGCTTCTGGCTATTATAAATAAGACTGCCATGAACATAGAGGAGCATGTATCCTTATTACATGCTGGGGAATGCTCTGGATATATGCCCAGGAGTGGTATAGCAGGATCTTTCGGAAGTGATGTGCTCAGTTTTCTGAGGAACTGCCAGACTGATTTCCAGAGTGGTTGTTTCAATTTGCAACCCTACCATCAGTGGAGGAGTGTTCCTCTTTCTCAACATCATCGCCAACACATGCTGTCTCCTGATTTTTTAACCTTAGCCATTGTGACTGGTGTAATGTGAAATCTCAGGGTTGTTTTGATTTGCATTTCCCTAATGACTAATGATGTTGAATATTTTTTAAGATGCTTCTCCATCATCCAAAGTTCTTCAGGTGAGAATTCTTTGTTTAACACTGTACTGTAGCTGGCGTGGCCACCTGTGAACTGGAGACCTGGAAGAGAATTCTGGGGATAAACGGGAAGGGGACAAAAGAAAATTGAGTCAAGACGACAGTTTGCCGATCAAGCAAGGTCAAAGCGGCTGTATTGTTCTCAATGGAACAAGGGCCGGAGATAACACCAGCGGAAAGGTGGAGGCTGCCAGCCAGGAATGTCGCAGCTTGAATGGGCTGGGTAAGACCAGTGGAAGGGTGGGGACTGAGAAGTCTAGCTCAATGCTGTGGGCAAAGGGACACTGTACTGCATTTTTTAATTGGGTTATTTGGTTTTCTGGAGTCTAACTTCTTCAGTTATTTGTATATATTTGATATTAGCCCTCTGTCTGATGTAGGGTTGGTGAAGATCTTTTCCCAATTTGTTGGTTGCCGATTTGTCCTCTTGATGGTGTCCTTTGCCTTACAGAAACTTTGTAATTTTATGAGGTCAAATTTGTCAATTCTTTATCTTAGAGCATACGCTATTGGTGTTCTGTTCAGAAACTTTCTCCCTGTACCGATGCTCTCAAGGGTCTTCCCCAGTTCCTTTTCTATTAGCTTCAAAGTGTCTGGTTTTATGTGGAGGTCCTTGATCCACTTGGAGTTGAGCTTAGTATAAGGAGACAAGGATGGAACAATTCGCATTCTTCTGCATGCTGACCTCCAGTTGAACCAGCACCATTTGTTGAAAAGGCTATCTTTTTTCCATTGGATGTTTTCAGCCTCTTTGTCGAGAATCAAGTGGTCATAGGTGTGTGGGTTCATTTCTGGATCTTCAATCCTGCTCCATTGATCCACCTGCCTGTCACTGTACCAATACCATGCAGTTTTTAACACTATTGCTCAGTAGTATTGCTTGAGGTCAGGGATACTGATTCCCTCAGAATTTATTTTGTTGTTGAGAATATTTTTAGCTATCCTGGGTTTTTTGTTACTCCAGATGAATTTGAGAACTGCTCTTTCTAACTCTATGAAGAATTGAGTTGGGATTTTGATGGATATTGCGTTGAATTTGTATGTTGCTTTTGGCAAAATGGCCATTTTAACTATATTGATTCTACCGAGTGGATCAAGGACCTCCACATAAAGCCAGATACACTGAAACTAATAGAAAAGAAACTTGGAAAAACCCTTGATGACATGGGCACAGGGGAAAAGTTCCTGAATAGAACACCTATCTATGCTTATGCTCTAAGATCAAGTATTGACAAATGGGACCTCATAAAACTACAAAGTTTCTGTAAGGCAAAGGATACTGTCAAAAGGACAAACTGGCAACCAAGAAATTGGGAAAGGATCTTCATGAACCCTAAATCCTACAAAGGGCTAATATCCAATATATACAAAGAACTCAAGATATATTTGGTACCCCAGAGAACCAAATAACCCTATTGAAAATGGGGTACAGAGCTAAACAAAGAATTTCCACCTGAAGAAATTCGGATGTCTGAGAAGCACCTTAAGAATTGTTCATCATCATTAGTCATTAAAAAAATGCAAATCAAAACAACCCTGAGATTTCACCTTACACCAGTCAGAATGGCTAAGGTCAAAACTCAGGAGGTGTTGGCGAGGATGTGTAGAAAGAGGAAAACTCCTCCACTGATGGTGGGGTTGTAAGATGGTACAACCACTCTGGAAATCAGTCTGGCGGTTCCTCAGAAAACTGGACATGACACTTCCAGAGGACCCTGCTATAGTATATATATCCACACATACATACATACATACACCACACACACACCACACAGACACAGACACACACACACACACACACACACACACACACACACACACACACACACACACACACACACACACAAATCCAATTGGTCCAATGCTTCAATTAGTTTCACTGTGTCCCTGCTTAGTTTCTGTTTTCCTGGTGAGTCCATTGAGGAGAGTGGGGTGTTGAACTCACCAGGAATTATTGTGTTAGGTGCAATGTGTGCTTTGATTTTTTTCATTAAATTCTTTTATGAATGAGGGCACCGTTGCATTTGGAGCATAGATGTTCAAGATTGAGAGTTCTTCTTGGTGGATTTTTCCTTTGACCAGCAAGAAGTGTCCCACAGTGTCTCTTTTGATGACTTTGGGTTGAAAGTCAATTTTATCTTATGTTAGAATGGCTACTCTGGCTCGTTTCCCAAGACCATTGGCTTGTAAAATTGTCTTCCAGCCTTTTACTCTAAGGTAGTTTTTATCTTTGACACTGAGGTGTGTCTCCTGTATGCAGCAAAATGTAGGGTTCTGTTTCCTTATCCAGTCTGTTAGTCTATGTCTTTTTATTGAGGAATTGAGTCCAGTGATGTTAAGAGATATTAAGGAATAGTGATTAATACTTCCTGTCATTTTTTATGTTATTTTTTAAATTTGATTGGTTATCTTCTTTTGATGAAGGAAGGTAACTATCTTACTTTTTCCAGGGTATAGTTTCCCTCCTTGTATTGGTGTTTTCCTCCTATTATCCTTTGTAGGGCTGGGTTTGTGGATAGATATTAGGTAAACTTGGTTTTGTCATGGAATGTCTTGGTTTCTCCATCTATGGAGATTGAGAGTTTTGCTGGGTATAGTAGTTTTGGCTGGCATTTGTGTTCTCTTAGAGTCTGCATGAGATCTGCCCAGGACCTTCTAGCCTTCATAGTCTCAGGTGAAAAGTCTGCTGTGATTCTGATAGGTCTTCCTTTATATGTTACTTGGCCTTTTTCTCTTATTGCCTTTAATATTCTTTCTTTGTTTAGAACATTTGGTGTTTTGATTATTATGTGACGGAAGGTATTTCTGTTCTGGTCCAGTCTGTTTGGAGTTCTGTCGGCTTCTTGTATATTCATGGGCATATCTCTCTTTAGGTTAGGGACGTTTTCTTACATAATTTTATTGAAGATATTTGCTGGTCCTTTAAGTTGTAAATCTTCACTTTCATCTATGCCTATAATCCTTAGGTTTGGTCTTCTCATTGTGTCCTGGATTTCCTGGATATTTGGGGTTAAAAGCTTTTTGCATTTTGCATTTTCTTTGACAGTTGAGTCAATGGTTTCTATGGAATCTTCAGCATCTGAGATTCTTTCTTCTATCTCTTGTATTCTGTTGCTGATATTTGCATCTATGTCCCCTGATTTCTTCCCAAGGCTTTCTATCTCCAAAGTTGTCTCCCTTTGAGTTTTCTTAGTTGTTTCTACTTCTGATTTTAGAACCTGGATGGTTTTGCTCAGTTCCATCATTTGTTTGTTTGTGTTTTCCTGTAATCCTTTAAGCGATTTTTGTGTTTCCTCTTTCATAACCTCAGCCTGTTGACCAAAGTTCTTCTGTATTTCTTTAAGTGTTTTTTGCATTTCCTCCTTATTGGCTTTTGTATTCTCCTGAATTTCTTTCAATGATTTTTGTGTTTCCCTTGTAAGGGCTTCTAACTTTTGATCCATTTTCTCCTGAATTTTTAAAAGACATTTATTTATGTGCTTCTTGTGTTCCTCTAACAGCATCATGACCAGTGACGTTAAATCCAAATCTTGTTTTTTCTGTTGTGTTGGGTTATATAGGACTTGCTGTTGTTGGAGAATTGGGTTCTGATGCTGCCATATTGCCTTGATTTCTGTTAGTAACATTCCTACATTTGCCTTTTGCCATCTAGTTTTCACTGGTGTTAGTTGGTCTTGTTGTCAATGGCTGGTGCTTCAACCTCCTGTGAGTCTGTAAGGCTATTTCCACAACACTGGATGATTGGGTTTCCCCCGGCACAGATTGCTGATGTGCTGCCCTCCTCTTGGGTGCTATTGGAGCCCTGGTGTGTCCCGCCACAAGCAATGTTGTACTTGTGTTGTCTCAGTAGACTGAATCTGGTGCTTCCGATCTGCACTGTCAGGGAGTGAAGATGGCAGCGGGGATCCTGTAGTACACAGGCCCCATGCCTGGCTGGCATGCTTGGCATGGCCTGTCCCATCCTACTAGTGGCAAAGATGATGGTTGCCGACATTCTTTTGCAGCTAAATAATCCTACACATCACATGAAAGCATGTTCATAAATAGCTACTATTAAATACTTGATTTGTGGTTATAAAAAATGCAATGACAAGGCAAACATTAACCGAGGCTACCTGCTGTATTATAAACAGTAGGACAAGGAGGGACTACTTTCCAACTCTGCGAACAGCAAGGCTGAGTAAAGCTGATGGCTCACTGGCTTTCCTTTAAGAGGAGCGATGTCAACAGCTTCCCAGCAGCTGGAATCAATAATTAACAATAATAGTAATAGCAATAATAATAGTAATAATAGTAATAGTGATAGTAATAGAAATAATAATAATAATAATAATAATAATAATAATAAACCTAGCGATAAGGATTTTTGGTAACAATTATTACTCTACAGGGCCTTACCGGCTCAGGGATTTGCCTGGGTACCTATCATTTCTCTTTCCCTACCCCTTTGTTGCTTTAGAAGATTCGTTTCATCTAACATGTTAGTAAACTGCCTCTTTTGATTCTCATAAACCCAGTATTCCAACGTCTGTTAGAACTGGCTTGCAAGGGCATGCTGCACTATTAAGGGTTGACTTTTACTTTTATGTACATCACCCCAAAATGTCACATATTTCAAGTATAATTTACAATGCACGTTTATTTTTAATATTGGTAATAAAATTCTAAATATCAAGGTTTTTAGATCAAGAGGCATCTTTAGCATGTTTTTAAGTAACATTGAGCAGGGTAAGGGTATGTGGTATTCCCAGCAGTTGGGAAGCTGAGGTAAGAGTTACAATATGAAGCTCAAGGCTAACCTGGGCTATACAGTGGGACCCTGTCTCAGAAAATAAAATAACTGTATAATAAAAATTAGACCTTGCTGATTCCAAAACTCTAAACATGCCTTAGCTAAATAAACATTCAATTCATAACTAATGTAGCCAACTACCATTTAACAGCCTGCTGACTTCAGCAGATGCTCATCTCACTTCTATTATCCATTATGCTAGTTCCTATCGCAAGAAGCTGATATCCAATCATCAGTTAAAAAATATGAAAGAGAAAACTAAGAAATCACTAGCAACTTCTATAAGACATAAGCCCAAAGATGAGTTTCAAAAAAATGTAAAAACTAACGGCAGGTTTCATTACAAGCAACCCGTGCCAGGTGTGGACTGTAGCTTGCTTAACCTGCATCAGGTCCCACTCATAACTGTCCCCAGCATACCCACCCTTGGCAAAGGCAGCTGCACACTGACCACCTCATTGAGATGTCTGACTGTACACATAAAGAACAACACCATAGGATACATCCATGTGCCACAGGATAGAAACTATTTCAGGCTGGAGTATTTACAGCTGTAAAAGAAGAAACGATATGCTTTCTTTCTAGGAGGCTAGAAAGGGTACATATAGTTAAACGCTCTATTTACAAGGCTATTTACAAGTAATTCCTAAAAGGCTACTCAAACTATTATTTAAGTCAAGATGACTATCAATCAAGAAAGTACACGTATTTAATCCAGAAGAATATGGTCCCATCAATTTGAGCATTTTCTGTAAAAATGTTCAGTATTGCTTAACTAAATGATCTAATTACAAAGCATTTACAAGGCATCTTTGTTTTTCCCAACCTTGCAATCTGCAGCTTACAGATGCTTACTTGGTGAAATAAAGATTTTATACTGTCTATCCTACTATTATAATAGCAGTAGAAACATCACTTCTATATACACAGGAAGAAAATTTCTAAATCAAAAAAAAAAAATCTTACTATTCTGTTCCAAGGGAAAGGTAAGGGGGCACACTGTAGCAGCATTTCACAACTGCAGCCACGAAACTCTCATGTTCCTCGAAGTAAGACACATATACAAACCCTGAATTACCCTAGAACCTGCTAATAAATTCTATTAAAATAATATATACAAGAAACCTAACACACAAATATTCTCAGCATACAGTTGAATTATAATAAAGCACTCTTATTTAAGAGATCACCTGATGCCCTAATGCAATCTGAAACCACTTTTGGCACTTACCAAGTAGGATTCCTGTAATTACAGGTTGATTAATTACAGGAGAATTAATTAACAGTGAGAATTACATATTTTTTAATGTTAGCTTATACTTTTAGTATTTTTTAATTGCCTAATCAACTAGTAAATTTAGTAAAATGTATTAATTTCCAATGGTCATTTCTCTGATGATTATGGATATTAGCTCTCTTTTTTGAAAAATCTCCTGTTTAGTTTCATAGTATAATTTAATTTCCCTTTTTTTACATTTAATGTATTTATATTTATTTATATATGTATATTAAATGTGTATATACACATGAATATATATGATTATATTTATCTCCTATCTTCTACCAACTAACTCCTATAATATTAGGCTATACTTAATCTAATTTTGTAGGTGTTTTTAATGCATAAATATTTTACTTAATTGCAAATAGTAGATACTTGAATTTTGTATTACCTTTCTTGACTTAGTCTGCCTTTCCTCTCTATTATGTGTAATCGAGGTTTAGGCTTAGATGATGCCTTGTGTCTGTTCTTAAATATATTTCCATTTATTTGGTATTCCCTTCAGAAAACCTTTATCTGTGTAGTTTAAGAATTTTTTACCCTCCAACACTTAAAGGGTACAAAAAAGTTAGCAGCACATTTCCAAATTACTATTTGAAAGCATGTTTCTTCAGACTTATCATATTACAGTTTATACATGGAAGGCAAACATTTCATAGCAGAGGATTATAGCATTGGAAATTGGAAGTATCATTTACAAATAATGTCTGAACATTGCATAGCATAAGAAGATCTGCTAAACATTTTGACTGGCATTAAAAATAAAAGCAGAATATTTGACTGGATTTTCAAAGTAACTACAATTGTTCAGTTTTCAGATGAATTTCACACCACCTACTTGTGTGTTGTTTTAAAATTAATAGGAGTGAATGATCCATTAAGAATTCATGTATGTCATATTCTGTATTGCAATAATGACAGTGAAATATGGATCACCTTCCACACCAGGTAAGCTAAATATATTTAGCAACAAAAAAAAAATAAAATATTGAATTCTAATTAGTAGTGCATCCTTGACATTGTGTGAAAACAGTTCAGAGATAAGAGATGAATAATCACCTTAGTCCATCATGATTTTTTAGGATTAAGCTAAATGTATTATTCATCCATAAGAAAACTCAATCAGCTCCGTGTTTCCATCTGTGGTCAGAGCAGGTCCTGTGCATCACCTCTCCCAAACCAGGTGCTACCAGGATTGATCTGGTGTCCCAGCAGTGCCAGCACACCTGGGATCACAGGTAAGTCCTCCACTTCTGCTCAAATACTTGACCCAAGAGGGACCTACCAGAAGCCCTCAGGACACAGGAACAAAGGAACAGCCTAAAACAATATCCTTCAGGTTTCCACCCTAAGCAAAAGAAACCTTCCTAGCACCTCATGGTAACTTCTCCAAAACTGACCATATAATTGCTCACATTTTCTGTATCCATTCCTCCACTGAGGGACATCTGGGTTCTTTCCAGTTTCTGGCTATTATAAGTAACGCTGATATGAACATAGTGGAGCATGTCTCCTTATACATGCCAAGAATCCTCTGGGTATATGCCCAGGAGTGGTATAGCAGGGCCCTGTGCAAGTGTCATGCCCAATTTTCTGAGGAACAACCAGACTGATTTCCAGAGTGGTTGTACCAACTTGCAATCCCACCAGAAATGGAGGAGTATTCCTCTTTCTCCACTTCTCCAGCATTTGCTGTACCCTGAGTTTTTGGGTTTTTTTTAATCTTAGTTATTCTGACTGGTGTGAGGTGGAATTTCAGGGTTTTGATATGCATTTCCTTCATTATTAAGGATTTTATACATTTCTTTAGGTATTTCTCAGCCATCTGGTATCCCTCTGTTGAGAATACTTTGTTTAGCTCTGTACCTCATTTTTAATATGGATATTTCTTCTCTGAAGTCCAACTCCTTGAGTTCTTTGTGTAATGATCTTTGCCCAATCTGGTGGTTGCCATTTTGTTGAAGTGTAAATCAACCACATTTGAAAGTGCCTTTTGCCTTACAAAAACTTTGTAATTTTATGAGGTCCCATTTGTCAATTTTTGATCTTAAAGCATAAACTATTGGTGTTCTGTTCAGGAAATTTTTCCCACTGCCCATGTGCTCAAGGGTCTTCCCCAGTTTCTTTTCTAGTTTCAGTGTGTCTGGTTTTATGTGGAGGTCCTTGATCCACTTGGACTTGAGCTTAGTACAAGGAGATAAGAATCAATTGATTTGCATTCTTCTGCATGGTGTCCTCCAGTTGAGCCAGCACCATTTTTTAACATTTCTTCAGGTGCTTCACAGTCATTTGAGACTCTGCAATTGTGAAATCTGGGTTTAGTTCTATACCTTATTTCTTGGTTGAATTATTTGGGGTTTTTTGTTGATTAGATTCTTGAGTTCTTCATATATTTTGGATATTCGCCCTCTAACAGAAGTGGAATTAGTGAAGATTTTTTCCTAATTTTTGGTTGCTATTTTGTCCTAGCGACAGTGTCCTTTGCCTTACAGAAGCTTCCCAGTTTCAGGAGGTTCCATTTATGAAGTCTTGTTCTTAGAGCACGAGCTATTGGAGTTCTGTTGAGGAAATTTCTCCCTGTACCAATGAGTGCAAGGCTCTTTCACACTTTTACTTTTAATAGATTCAGTGTATCAGGTTTCAGGTTAAAGTCTGTGATGCACTCGAACTTAAGCTTTCTGTAAGGTGGCAAATATGTGTCTATTTTCATTGTTTCACATACAGACATCCAGTTAGATGAGCACCATTTATTAAAGATGCTTTCTTTTTTCCATTGTATATATTTTTTTTACTTCTTTGGATAAAAAATAGTTTTTAAGAATATGGTCTTGACCTTCCAGTTTCAAACTCTGGATTGGGAACAGCCTCGGCCATAGCATGCCATCTCCAAGCAGTGCAGGAAGCCAGCTCTATACCCAGCAGCCAGCTAGGCAGAGGCAGGCAGCACAGGTTGAGTCCGGACTTGCCGAGCAGAGGATCCAGTCCAGAGTCCTCTGGCAAGAGCCTTCTGGTCTCTGCCTCTGGATCAGGAATAGCTTGGGTCACAGTGTGCCATCTCCATGCAGTGCAAGAAGCCAGCTATACACCCAGCATCCAGTAAGGAGGAGACAGCCAGCACAGCCAGAATCCAGACCTGATTGGGCCACAGAGGTACACAACCAAATACAACTCCAAAGAGTGGGTCTTGACTGTCACCTTTGCTTCTGTGACTGTGCAACAGATTGGTAGGCAGGTGTCACCAGAGTAGAGGATCACGTGGGACACACCGGTCCAGGACTTCACCTGCACCCAGGAACTCTGCAGAACCACAGCAATTTGTGCCAGGAGAAAGCCACTCACCCAAGGTTGCTGAGATAGGCCTATAGGCATACATACAGGAAGGGCAAGCTCTAGCCAGTGACAGCAGGCCCAACTTACACAGGAGATAGCCAGATGGCAAAAGGCATACATAGGAACGTTGCTAACAGGAATCAAGGCAATATGACACCATCCAAACAATTCTCCCACAACAGCAAGTCTTAGATACCCCAACAAACCAGGAAAGCAGGATTTGAATTTGAAATCACAGGTTGCTGATGGAGGGCATCATGGAGGGCTTCAAGAAGGACATAAATAACTCCCTTAAAGAAATACAAGAGACCATAAGTAAACAGCGAGGAGCCCTTGAAAAACTAAGGGGAAAACAAAAGAAAACACGTGAAGGAATTAAACAAAACCATTCAGGATCTAAAGAAGGAGGTAGAGACAATAATGAAATCACAAAGTGATACAACTCCGGACGTAGAAAACCTAGAAAAGAAGTCTGGAATTATGGATCCAAGCATCAATAGCAGAACAGGAGATGGAGGAGGCAATCTCAGATGCAGAAGATACCATAGAAAGCATTGACACAACAGTCAAAGAAAATGCAAAATGCAAAAAGATCCTGACCCAAAATATCCAGGAATTCCAGGACAAAATGAGAAGACCAAACCTAAGGATTATAGGCATAGGAGATAGTTAAGATCTCCAACTGAAAGGGCCAGTAAATGTTTTCAACACAATTATAGAAGAGAACTTCCCTAACCTAAAGAAAGAGATGCCCATGAACATACAAGAAGCCTACAGAACTCCAAATAGATTTGACAAGAAAAGAAATTAATCCCATCATATAATAATTAAAACGCCAAATGAACTAAATAAAGAAAGGATATTAAAAGCAAAAAGGGAAAAAGGTCAAGTAACATATAAATGTAGACCTAGAAGAATTACACCGGATTTCTCACCAGAGACTATGAAACCCAGAAGATCCTGGGCAGACGTCATGCAGACCCTAATGGAACACAAATGCCAACCCAAACTGCTGTATCCAGCAAATCTCTCAATTACCCTAAATGGAGAAACCAAGGTTTTTCATGACAAAAACAAATTTACACAATATCTTTGCACAAATCCATCTATTCAAAGGATAAAGAATGGAAAACACCAACAAAGGGAAGGAAACTATACACAAGAAAAAGCAAGCAAGTAATTTCCCTTCAGCAAAGCTAAAAGAAGATAACCACAAAAACATAAAAATTACATCAAAAACAGCAGGAAGCAACAATCACTATTCCTTAATATCTCTTAACATCAATGGACTCAATTCCCCAATAAAAAGACATAGATTAACAGACTGGATTGGTAAACAAGACCCAACATTTTTCTGCATACAGGAAATGCATCTCAGTGACAAAGACCAACACTACCTCAGAATAAGAGGCTGAAAAACAGTTCTCCAAGAAAATGGTCCCTGGAGTAGCCATTCTAATATCAGATAATATAGACTTTCTATCTAAAGTCATCAAAAAAGATACAGAAGGCCACTTTACACTCATGAAAGGGAAAAATCTACCAGGAAGGACTCTCAATTTTGAACATCTATGCCCGAAGTAAAAGGGCACCTGCATTTATAAAGGAAACCGTACTAAAGCTTAAAGCATTCATCATACCCCAAACAATAATTGTGGGCGACTTAAACACTCCATTCTTTTCAATGGACAGATCAGGGAAAGGCAAGCTAAACAGAGTCACAGTGAAACTAACAGAAGTTTTGGACCAAATGGACTTAATAGATATAGAACATTTCATCCTTAATTAAAAGGATATACCTTCTTCTCAGCACCACATGGTACCTTCTCCAAAATAGACCATATAATTGGTCACAAAACAGACCTCAAGAGATATAAGACAATCAGACTAATTCCATGCCTCCTGTCAGATCACTATGAAATAAGGGTCGTCTTCAATAACAACAAAAACAACAGAAAGCCCACTTACACATGGAAGCTGAACAATTCTCTACTCAATGATACCTGGTCAAGGAAGAAATAAGGAAAGGAATCAAAGTCTTTTTAGAATTTAATGAAAATGAAGGCACAACATACCCAAATTTATGGGACATAATGAAAGCAGTGCTAAGAGGAAAACTCATAGCTCTGAAGGCTTACAAAAAGCAGCTAGAGAGAGCATACACTAGCAGTTTAACAGAACACATGAAAGCTTTAGAACAAAAAGAAGCTAATACACCCAAGAGGAGTAGAAGACTGGAAATCATGAAACTCAGGGCTGAAATCAACCAAGTAGAAACAAAAAGAATTATACAAAGACTCAACAAAAGTAGGAGCTAGTTCTTTGAGAAAATCAACAAGATAGATATTGCTTTAGCCAGACTAACCAAAGGACACAGAGACAGCACCTAAGTTAAGGAAATCAGAAATGAAAAGGATGATATAACAACAGAAACTGAGGAAAGCCAAAAATTATCATATCCTACTATAAAAGCCTATACTCAAGAAAACTGGAAAATCTGGATGAAATGGACAATTTCCTAGACTGATACCAATTACCAAAATTAAACCAGGATCAAATAGACCATCTAAACAGACCCATAACCCCTCACGAAATAGAAGGGGTCATAGATAGGCTTCCAACCAAAAAAGCACAGGACCAGATGGTTTCAGTGCAGAATTCTATCAGAACTTCAAAGAAGACTTAACACCAATACTCTTCAAACTTTTCCACCAAATAGAAACAGAAGGAACACTACCCAACTCCTTCTTCGAAGCCACTATTACGTTGATACCAAAACCACACAAAGATCCAACTAAGAAAGAGAATTTCAGGCCAATTTCCCTTATGAATATTGATGCAAAAAAAAAAAACTAAATATAATTCTTGCCCACTGAATCCAAGAACACATCAAAACAATCTTTCACCGTGATCAAGTAGGCTTCATCCCAGGGATGCAGGAATGGTTCAATACATGGAAATTCATCAATGTGATCCACTGCATAAACAAACTCAAACAAAAAACCCACATGGCCATTTCATTAGATGCTGAAAAAGCATTTGACAAAATTCAGCATCCTTTCATGTTAAAGATCTCGGAAAGAACATGAATTCATTGCCCATACATAAACATAATAAAAGCAATATACAGCAAACCAATAGACAGCATCAAGCTAAAAGGAGAGAAACTTGAAGCAATCCCACTAAAATCAGGGACTAGACAAGGATGCACCCTCTTTCCATATCTTTTCAATGTAGTACTTGAAATTCTAGCTACAGCAATTAGATAAAATAAGGAGGTCAAAGTGATACATATTGGAAAGGAAGAAATCAAACTATCACTATTTGCAGATAATATGATAGTAGATTTATGTGACCCAAAAAACTCCACCAGAGAACTCCTACACTGATAAACAACTTCATCAAGGTGCTTCTTATAAAATAAACTCAAGCAAATCAATAGCCTTCCTATACTCAAAAGATAAGCAGCCCGAGAAAGAAATTTGGGAAATGATAGCCTTCACAATAGCCACAAAGAATATGAAGTATCTTGTTGTGAGTCTAACAAAACAAGTGAAAGATCTGTATGACAAGAACTGCAGGTCTGTGAAGAAGGAAATTGAAGACCTCAGAAAATGGAACAATCTTCCATGCTCTTGTATTGGCAGGACTGATATTGTAAAAAGAGACATCTTGCCTAAAGCAATATATAGATTCAATGCAAACCCCATCAAAATCCCAACTCAATTCCTTATTGACTTAGAAAGAGCAATTCTCAAATTCATTTCGAATAACAAAAAACCTAGGATAGCTAAAACTATTCTCAACAGTAAAAGAACGTCTGGGGGAATCAGTATCCTGGACCTCAAACAATACTACATAGCAATAGTGATAAAAACTGTATGGTATTGATGGAGTAACCGGCAAGTAGATCAATGGAATAGAATTGAAGATCTGGAAATGAACCCACATAATTATGATCTTTGATAAAGGAATTACAACCATCCAGTGGAAAAAATATAGCCTCTGCACCAAAAGTTGCTGGTTCAACTGAGGGTCAGCATGCAGAAGATTGCGAAGCAATCCATTCTTATCTCCTTGTACTAACCTCAAGTCAAAGTGGATCAAGAGCCTCCACATAAAACCAGATGCACTGAAACTAATAGAAAAAAAATTGGGGAGGACCCTTAAATACATGGGCACAGGGAAAAATTTCCTCAACAGAACAACAATAGCTTATGCTCTAAGATCAAGAATTGACAAATTGACCTCATAAACCTTACAAAGTGTCTGTAAGGCAAAGGACATTATCAAAAGGACAAAACGGCAACCAAGAAATTTGGAAAAGATCTTTACTAGTACTACATCCGACACAGGCCTTATATCCAAGATATAAAAAGAACTCAAGAAGTTAGACTCCAGAGAGCCAAATATCCCCCTTAAAAATGGGGTACAGAGGTAAACAAAGAATTTTTTTCCTAAGGAATATCAAATGGCTGAGAAGCACCTAATGAAATGTTCAACATCCTTAGTCATCAGGGAAATGCAAATCAAAACATCCCTGAGATTTCACCTCACAGCAGTCAGAATGGCTAAGATCAAAAACTCAGGAGAAAACCAGTGCTGGCAAGGATGTGGAGAAAGAGGAATAGTCCTCCACGGCTGATGGGGTTTTAAGCTAGTACAACCACTCTGGAAATCAGTCTGGCAGTTCCTCAGAAACCTGCGCATGACGCTCCCGGAGATTTCACCTTACAACAGTCAGAATGGCTAAGATTCAAAATTCAGGAGACAGCAGGTGTTGGTGAGGATGTGGAGAAAAAGGAACACTCCTCCACTGCTGGTGGGGTTGCAAATTGGTACAACCACTCTGGAAATCAGTCTGGCAGTTCCTCCGAAAACTGGGCACCACACTTCCAGAAGATCCTGCTATACCACTCCTGGGCATATACCCAGAGGATTCCCCACCATGTAATAAGGATACATGCTCTAATATGTTCATAGAAGCCCTATTTATAATTGCCAGATGCTGGAAAGAACCCAGGTATCCCTCAACAGAAGAGTGGATGCAAAAAATGTGGTATATCTACACAATGGAGTACTATTCAGCCATTAGAAACAATGAATTCATGAAATTCTTAGGCAAATGGATGGAGCTAGGGAACATCATACTAAATGAGGTAACCCAGACTCAAAAGGTGAATCATAGTATGCACTCACTAATAAGTGGATATTAACCTAGAAATCTGGAATACCCAAAACATAATCCACACATCAAATGAGGTACAAGAAGAAAGGAGGAGTGGCCCCTTGTTCTGGAAAGACTCAGTGAAGCAGTATAGGGCAAAACCAGAATGGGGAAGGGGTTGGTGGGAGGACAGGGGGAGGGAAGGGGGCTTATGGGACTTTCAGGGAGTGGGGGGGGCTAGAAAAGGGGAAACCATTTGAAATGTAAATAAAATATATATCGAAGAAAAAAAAAGAAAAAAAAAAGAACACTCATGGTATCACTCACTGATAAATGGATATTCACCTAGAAGCTCAAATGCTCAATACACAATGCACATAGAAAATGATACCCAAGAAGAAGAAAGGAGTGGCCCCTGGTCCTGGAAAACTCAGTGCAGTAGTGTTGGGGAATACCAGGACAGGGAAGTGAGAAGGGGTGGATTGGGGAACAGCAGGAGGAAAAAGGGCTTATGGGACTTTCGGCGGGGGTGGGGTGGGGTGGGGGTGATCCAGGAAAGGGAAAGTCACTTGAAATGTAAATAAAGAATATATCGAATAAAAAACAAAACAAAATTTACTATCTCAGAATGTCCATAATTTTGTTCACTTAAGTCCTATCCAGCAATGTGCTTCTGTATGTTGTGCAGGAAATAATTATGCAGTGTAAGCTGCTGAATGACCCCAACTTTATTTCTTCTACAAGTCTTCTTTAGAGCCTCTGTCTCTTAGGAACCAAATGTAGACGTAGGACAATGCCCAATACAGGTATGACAATGTACTCCTAACAGGATATTACCTATAAACAGAGAAAGTCAAGTCACTTTGATATAAGCAAATTTGGTGTCTTCACAATAAAGAGCATTCCATAGTTCACCGAGAGAAAGAGGGATTTCAACTTGTCCTATGATTTCTAAAGTAATAGAGAATCATCAAAGTAAAGGACAAATAACCTCAAGCTAAAATCTGAGTCTGAAGAGAAGTACATTACATGCTTTGTATCAATTAGGTTAGTAAAGCTCTATCCATACATTAGAAAACAGACCTGCCAGATACCAATATCAAGATATGAATCTCTTTTCTGTTAGGAATACTCTCAGGTTGAAAGGGAACTCTTGGGAAGTGTAACTGTCTCTCTCACACTTTGTAAATGTTATTCACATTACCCCTAAGGCATCCTGCTGATTAAAAAGCAGAAGGGTACAATTTGAGTGGCAGATTATCCATCCCAGAAATATTGAAAAGCACAAATAATCATTTTGTAAATGTTGGAGGTCCCTGGAAGGCACACACCAATAGAAGGCTGTATTTTTATGCTCCATGACTTTCTTGGCTGTTTCAATGCTATCATCCACTAATGACTGTAAGTCTATAGTAAATAGAATTTGGCCTAAGAGATTAACTCACTCAGAGAGGAGAGCATCTCAAGAAAAAAGAGCATGTAAGCTTAGGCTATTTCATTGATGACCACGCAAAAGAAGATGCTATTATTCTGATTCTTCTATAATGTGAAATTGTGATAGTTTTCATTGTTATTCTGGCTTACAGCAGCAGAATCTATGTTACAGCTAGAGGTTATCTGGCTGCTAGTCTTACTAATAGAACAGTATGGGAAGTCTAATCTATTAGGTCTTCAAGAGTCTAGTACCCAGGTCTTTGCAAAACAAACCAAATTACTTAATTTCTACTGTATTCACAACAGAAATTATATATAACTGATACCTATTCATGAAGTGGTATACATTGCAAACAATTCTGAGGAGGAGACCAAATAGCAAATTTTAAAAACTGCCCAAGGGATAGTAAATTGACTATAATGTGACCACAGGGGCAGAGTAGTGATGTGGAAAGTGCGTCTCCCAGTCCTCAGCCTCAGCCTCAGCATTTTCTAGGAAGAGTGAGGTACACATATACTCTCCTCAAAATGGAGATATCTAGAGCCTTATTTGAAGGAAACACAACATGCAAATGTGTATCAATACACACTTTGGAAAGAAGGCAAGATATTGAAAGAGAGAAAGGAGAAAGAGATATGCAGTGACATAGAGAGACATATGATATAATGAACATTAGGATCAGAATGACCTTAATCCTTCTAGGCATTCATTGTTATGTAAACCTGAGAATAGTGCAAATGCACTGCTATCATGTTATAGCACCAGGTCATCTGACAGAGAAGCAGAAAGAATCATTAGCCACTCTCAACACCTAGAATTACAAACAAGTCACTGCTTGTGAAGATCTTTCACAATATATTCTGTGAATGTATGACTTTCTACTTTAATCCATGAGTTCTCTTTCACAGATTTTGTCTTTCATTAGAGGAAAAAGAAGAATCCATATCCCATTTAACTCCTGAGCAAGCTTCTGGTTATACCTACCCAGAGCTGATTTTCAAAGGTAAGAATGGAAGCAGGAAAAACCTGAAGTGATTCCCTAAATCCTTAATGTAAGAAGATGGGTTAGTCTTTGAAGACCTAACATTGGTATCATGGAGTGTGACACACTACATATTTATTATCCAATGTACAGGCATCTTTAAGTATTTAATCTCAATTATTCATTCTCTTGATGGTCATCAGCTTCTGTTTAGTCAGCCTCAACATTCAATTCTTCACCTGTGTCTTGTGAGAAGAAATATTGGCAGTTTTGACTGTCAACCCTACAAGATAGAAGAACACATGTAAGCTTTCATAAAATTTCACAATGAGAACTCATAGAAGATTGACAGACAACCCAGATTTACAAAAAGTTAAAGCATATGCCTAGAAAAGCGTGAAGTACTAAGATTTTGCTCATTTATTGAGATGTCAAAAATCTATGGATCTAAGCACTCACATCTCTTTGTCGATGTGAAGGTACCTAAGTAGCTGGGAGTTTCTCTGCCTCCTTACATGCTTAGACTGACTACATTGTTCACATGATTATTAACAAACTCAATCCATGTAACATGGCTTAAAGGAATCCCAGATTCTGGTTTCAAAATTAAAGAAAAATTGGCTGTATTTAGCACTCAGTCACTGTGGAGAGAAAGTTAGGACTATTAGAGTGTTACTCTAGGCCCAGGAATGATGAACAAAAACTCATCAAGTGATCAGAAGTATAATCTTTTTGGTCCAATTATATGGCCAAAAACCTTTGAGATGGCAAAAGGATAAACTGATTTTCCACTTCCTCTAACTATTGCATAGTGGTATTAGAGAAATTCTCTAGAATACCCAAAATATTGAAAGAAGGAATTTGTTATGTCATTGCCTTATTCTATTGTTTACTGACCAGGATCAAATTTACCCATTATAGGAAACTCTCTTGCAACATTATAGCTCTTCTAAATTGTAAAACTAAATGTTAGATTTTTTTAAAATTTACCAGAAGTATCTCACTCCTTTCTAAGAATACTCCCATACAGCAATTTCAGCATTTAAATTCTACTGAAAATCACACTAGTGTGAACATGGAGGTGAAATCACAGCTTCCCCTTAATCTACAAAGAAATAACCAATACAGCTGTCTGTATATACACTGAGATACAGAAGGCCTACGGGAAGTGTATGGACATAATGTATTATCAGAAGAGATACAGATTAATGGACACAGCATTAAATTAACATATTTTTCAGGTGATGATTTGAGGTTGTGTTTAAATGTTTCCTTACTTGTGGATCAATCTCTAAATAAAAGTAAGTCTCTGAAATTGCACAAATACTAAAATATTTGCATTAGAGCATCAGATAAAAAAATGAAGTAAGTATACAGACCTTGTAGGCTTTTCCATTCTAAAGCTCATATTACCAATTTGTAGTTGAAAAGGGGTGCCTCTCATGTCCTTACCTTAGTATGGAAAGGCTTTTACAATGAACAGCTGCTGACAACTTGAGGAGCATTACTTAGGGAAGCCTAGTGCATTGGCCCTTGTAAGGCTATGGAAAAGTCTGTCAGGACTCAAAGTAATGGTCAGGAATGGTCCATGGAACAATGTGGCCAGAATGAATATTATAAGAACCAGGGTGAGTGTTGGAGTCTGTAGAACCTGTAGACAACTGATCTTGGTTCCTGGCCAGCAGAGAACATCAAGTATACACTTAATCTAAGAATGCCAGTATGTTGTCTGGATTATGAAGAAAATCATATCACAGAAGGGCAACCAGGTGGTTTACTGTATAGAGTAAGCAAAGAATCTACCATATTTTATGGATGGTAATGTTTTAAAAAGTCCTAATTTGCCAGCTTAAAATGCACCTTCAACTCTCCCTCATATGTTCCAAACTTATACAGAAAGGCAGTCCAGCAGAAGTATTTTTGCCTCTGTCTTCTCTACCCATTGGAGCTACACAGAAATTTCCTGTCAACAAGCTTAATATTATTAGAGATTCTATGTCCTTGAAATTTATGGCAGTTCTAAAAATCTTTTTCCAGAAAGAATGCCACTGAAGAATGTCAGGTGGATTTTATTCTGTTTCCCTGAGCTCTCTCAGTAGGATTGGGGTGAAGACTTTTCTATTATATTATCAGTAGCACATACTTCAGGTCTTGGGACACACCAAACAACATTTCTGTTCTCCTGTTTTCTAGAAACCTGGGTAACTATTCCTGCAGAAGCAGATATTGCACATTTTCTAGGAATGAGGCTCTGTTGAAGGAAAGCTTTAAAAATTGCCAAGGCATTTCAAAGCTCATTCATTGTGATCACATGCACCAAGTATGGTGTTTTTTATTATGGGGTTCTGACAATTCAACACGCTACAAACCTTAAAAGTGTGCAAAAGAATAATTTCTTGTTCTTAACATGGACCACTCACTGTCAGATTCTGGGAGTATGTACATACATGAAAATGTATATCACAAAGCAAAGTGGAGAATAGTATACAAAGAGATTGAGAGCAGAGAGAGAGGGGGGGAGAGACAGAGAGACAGGGAGAGAGAGACAGAAAGAGACCAAGAAAGAGACAGAGAGAGAGAGAGAGAGAGAGAGAGAGAGACAGAGACAGAGACAGAGACAGAGAGACAGAGACATAGAGAGACAGAAACAGAGACACAGAGAGACAGACAGAGAGATATAGAGAGACAGAGAGAGAGAATGTAGCCGTGTGCTTAGAATGGGATGGAGAACACATGAATGGAGGAATATTGTCAAGGAATATAAGGCACAATGCAGGATTGGTGTACAGATCAAAGACTATGCATTATAGCTCTGGTTTTCAGTAGATGAATTTCAGTACCCTAATTCCAGTGGTCTGATTGCTCATGTATTTAAAAACACAAAATCAACTAAAGTAAAATATGAAATAAACAAGGCAGACTAAAGGATTTCCGGAAATATCTTCATGATAAGTAGGTTTGGACAAATTCAGTGAAAACAGATTTGGTTAACAGCATAGTTTCCAGAGTAATGTCAAATATTTATAGGCCTTGAACTCAGAACTATTGCTGTAATGAGAGTATATTAGTCTATGTGGCTTTAAAAACTCTGTATCATTTGAGTGATCTTGAGCTGCTCCTCAATCTGTGTAGGTGGTAGAGCTGTAGAGCATTGGCTAGTGCTATGTCTTATTTCTTTATGTGATTCAGATGTTTCTTCAACAGCATTACTCTCTGAACTGAGTCCATGGATTTTGTTAGTGGAAATGGGCTGTGGTTGCTCTTGTCTGGTAATGGGCACCCATCACCTCATCCAGAATGCTCCACTGCCTTAAGATTGGAGAATGGATAGGAAGATCTCCGAGGCACCAGTTTGAAGAAGGGAACTGCTAAGCTTGGGGACATGGAATCATGAGTGGCCACAGCATTCACGGGGGCATGATCTTCATTGCCGAGGCAGTGAGTTTGAGCTCTTCCACTTTGTTTCCCAGGTGTTGACCTACGCTCATTGGTATGTTCCCTAAAGTATCTACACCTCCGGTTCTTAAACCATATCAGGATCTGGTATTCTGTCACACAAATACTTTCTGCCAGTTCCTTACGTTGTTCAATGGAAGTATACTTGGAAATTTCCAAGAGGAATTTCTCCAGTTTATTCTTATGTTCTGTGCTATACCTGGTACGACCTCTCCAAGGTCTTAGAGAAGTCTTTCGAGGAACATGTCATCTTGGACAGACTTCCAGACCCACAAGTTGAACGAAGGGAGAAGTTAAAACCTGAAGGCCTTGATTCACTTTGGATCCTGGAGACATTTTTAGACCATCGAGTAATGGAAGCATTTGTGGTCTTTGGAGATAATGAGGCATTTGTGGATCTGGAGGCACTTGGAGACTTTGATGCAATCAAAGGCAATGGGGCATCTGGGGACACAGAGACAATATTAGAGCTGGAGGCATTTGAAGGTCTGAGGGTAGTGGAGAAACAGAGATCCAATTGTTAGGTAGGAATGTTGTGGGAGCTTTCTTCATTGGACAGGCTGGAAACCCAGTAGACTCCTGCATGTTGTCTTACTCTTTCCTGGTATTTCTTGTGTTCCTGTTTCTCTCTTCTTGTAGAGACTTCTGCCTTGAAAACATTGATATGGTTGAACCCTGTTGAGACTCAGTGATGCATAGGAACAGTTGACATTGCTACAACACTGGTGACAGCACAGGAGATGGTAAGAGTTCTCCAGGAAACAGTAGAATGTTCAGACTGGGGACTGCTTAAGTCACATGGAACTGTCTTTGCCTTCCTGCTAATGCTAGCCATGTAATGTCCTGTACTGAAGTGCTATTTTTTTAGGACTCTACTGATACCCAGGTATGGAAATCCTCTTACAGTCAAAGCTAGAGATCTTGGAAACAGAGCTTTTGCAATGTTCATACAATGGGAAAGTGATGTGTTTATTTTCTCTCCTACCACATTATTCTGTTGACTATCTTCTTTATTTACATTTCAAAAGTTAACAGACAAAAAATTAACCACAAAAGAGATCTCTGTCCCATGTCCCCTTCCCTATTACTATGAGTCACCAACTCCTGTCTTCCTACCTAACTTTCACAACTTGTGGCTTTCATAGGCCTTCAGCCTTCAAAGAACCAAGGGTACTATCTCACAGTGATAACCCATAATTTCATCCTCAGCTAAATATGTGGAACCATGGGATCCTCTCTGTGTACTCCTTGCTTTGGAGCTTAATGTCTAGGTATTCAAGATATGTGTGTGTGTCTGTTCTGGATGCAAATATGTTAACTAGGAAAGGCTGTGAAAGGATGGAAAGATAAGCCAACCCATCAATTTTGTTGCATAAGTCTAGTGATATTTTCTTTCTACCTGTGATTTAGCCAAAAAATTTTGTTGGAGAAGTGTTCAAGTTTCACTATACTCTGAATTGTAGAGATATCCAGCAAGGATAAACACATTGGGTCCAAATAAGAAAAATACAGATTGTGCCAACACATTGTGTTATTGTGGGTTATTGTGATTATGAACAAATTATAAATTTTGGTAATTATGCAGGCACCAACCATTTATATAGGATGAAATATCCCCCATCAATTCACTCACCTTGATTAATCCAGTAATCAGTAAGATGTTTTGCTGGTTAAAATATCTGAGTTTATTACGGGTGTAGTTTAAAATTCAATTGATGGTTGCAAATAATATTTCTCACTATACAAAGTCAAAGATATATTAATGAGGATTGGAACACTGAGAGAAATGTTCTTGAAGACTCTATAAAAAGCCATATGTATGATTTCTCTGTATGTACCAAACTGCAGGTGTTGCCGTACAACTTACCATACTCAAAAGCTTTCAAGGCATCAAGAGTCTTGCTTGAGCTCTTTTTTCAATCTTCCATGGTCTTGTTCAATCTCTTGATATTTAAATTTGAGACAGACAAGCATAACAGGATGACATCTGGCAAAATTTAAGTAAAAAGAGCAGCAAAATGTCATAGAAAATACAAGAATAATTCATTCCTTCTTAATACACTGTACTATCAGTTTGCTTGCAATTACATATAAGTTGAAGACATACTAGAACCACTATGTAAGGAAATATTTCATGAGAAAATGAACCATCTGTTTCTATTCAGTAATAGGTGTTCTTCTACTTCATTCATGGTCATTTATAAATGAAAAACAATATCAAACATTTTGACACATGAGTCTGTAGATTGTACCACAACACTGCCCCTTAGCATCTACTCTCCTACCAATAAGGTGACATTTCCTTCTGCTCCCAAACCATCCTCCCATGAAAGTTTTTCTCTCATCTCTGTTTATTGATGGGTTCAATAATCAGAAATAGAATTTCAACAACTTGCCACCTTGAAGAGATGAAAAAATTCTTCCATTGTCCACACTATATGCAAACATAAATCTTACTATGTCTCTTTGACCAGATAGTGATCTATTGCTTTTAATAATCTCTTCAATATGTATTAAATAATGCCAAATGATTTATGGGTATGATGGCAAACTAGGAAGAGAAAATCAATTTAGTAGTTGCAAAATTCAGTACCCAATTTCTTAAGTGAGAATGACAGGAGTTCTATTGCTTTTGACCAGATCCAAATCCTGGAGCTGAAGATCATGAAAACCACTAAGAGTACCTTGTTTACAAGAGAGGAAGCATAGAGCCTATAGTTCTCCACGCTAATGATATATTTAGATAGACCCTGAAGCTTATTCTATAAACTTCCCTTATTGGGAATTTCCCTCTGCAAAATGTGTTCAATGTCATGTTCATACTGAGTCGACCAGTGCATCCTTTTCAATGATAAATAACTTGTCAGGACAAGCAAGTTCTATGTCTCTCACTAAGAATCATAACACAGGGTGAGGGATAAAGGGAGTCTTCATCACACCATGTCATGCTGAGGTATTCATCATACCATTCTATGCCACTCTGAACCCTTGTAATATGTCCTGAGTTAAGCTAGACCACTGAAACCCTGTGCTATCATCAGAAGACTCCAAGGAACCATGACTGTCACCAGAAGAAACATGGGCTTGAACCAATAATTGAAGCTCTCTTTAATTTTCCCTGAGTGACTTATCTGCAGCATCTCACATGTATTGTACCATAAAGATAGTGAATAAGGAAGATAATGAAGGACCTCTGTGGTTAACCTCCCCCAGAAGAGAGGTGAACTGCAGAACTACATGCCCCTGAAAATTGTTATGAGAGAAGCTTAGTTCCAATATGGTGGCACTTAAATTTTACAAAACTTTTAGCTGATATAATTGATAAATCTAAGTAATGTGTGTATAAGGTTCTCATGGGAGGAATTCATTTGTATCAGAGAGTGTTGTTACAAAAGTTAGGACAAAAATTAATATATCCAAGTGGTACATACATGCAATTTTAGCATCGAGGAGATCACCATGAACTGTAGGCCAATATGGTCTCTACAAAAACAAACAAAATATAAAACAACACTTACATAGGCTTAGGTATCCTTTGTCAACATAGGTTCCTATGCAACCTGTAAACACGCGTTTAGATACAGTGGGAGAATGAATTTATATCAGTGGTGTTCAGGATATTTAAAACTTCACTCTAACTTCTTTACACATGCGATCAAACATGTACATGTACAAAGATATTTAAACAACAATAATGATAAATTAATTAAACCTTCAATAACAGAAAATTTAAATAAATAATTTTAAAAAGAATAAATTATGTTATAAGGAAGAGGTGATAAAATAGAGGAGTTGGTTATGGAGAATGGCATATTAGTCTGATCGGAATGTACTGAATATGTGTATGAGAGCATGAAGCATTTAATATTTTGTAATTTGTAATTTCTATAAATAAAGGGTGTTGACAATATGATGACTAAATTGTGCGTATAATAGAATTTATGGTTATTTTCCTTTTCTCTCTCTTTTTTCTTCTATTTAATTAGATATATTCTTTATTTAAATTTCAATGGATTTTGCCTTTTCTTTTTGACCCCCCCCCATCTGAAAGTAGCATAACCATCTTCCCTTTCCTCTTCTGAAATCAACCCCCTCCTGCTTCGCTGTCCTGGTATTCTCCTACACTGCTCCATCAAACCTTTCCAGGATAATGGGCCTCTCCTTCCTTTGATGTCCAACAAGTCCGTCCTCAGTTGGCTTTGAGTCTGGAGCCATGTCTAACACCGTGTGTTCTCTTTGGTTGATGTTTTTTACTCTGGGTGTTCTGGGAGTACTGGGAGGCTCATATTGCTCCTCCTATGGTGAGGCAAACCCCTTCAGCTTTTTGGGTCCTTTCTCTAGCAACCCCACAGGGTCCATGTGCTCAGTTCAATGGCTGGCTGAGATGGTCCTGCTCTATATTTTTAATGCACTAGCAGAGCCTCCCAGGTGACAGCTATATCCTTCTCCACTCAGCAAGTGCTTTGGGCATCATTAATTGTATTTGTGTTTTATACCTTTATATGGGATGGATCACTAAGTTGGGTAGTCTCTGGATTCCTTCACTCTGCTGCACAATTTGTCCCTGAATCTCCTTCTCTGGATATTTTGTTCCCACTTTTAAGAAGGTCCAGAGTATCCATATTTTCTCTTCCTTCAATTTGAGCTTAATTTTATATGTGAATTGTGTCTTGGGAATCCCAAGCTTCTGGGTTAATATCCGTTTATCAGTGAGTACATACCATGTGTGTTCTTTTGAGATTGGGTTCCCTCACTCAGGATCCTATTTTCCAGTTCTATCCATTTGCTGAAAAATTTCATGAGTTCACTGTATTTAATAGCTGAGTAGTATTCCACTGTGTATATATATCACATTTTTTTGTATCCATTCCTCAGTTTAGAGACATCAGGGTCCTTTACAACTTCAGAACATAGCAGAACATGTGTCCTTATTGCATGCTGTGGAATCCTCTGGGTATATTCTCAGGAGTGGTATATCAGGGTTCTCCAGTAGTATCATACCCAAGCATTTGATGTAGCTCCAGACTGATTTTTCAGAGTGGTTGTACTAGTTTGCGACCTACCAGCAGTGAAGAAGTGTTCCTCTTTCTCCACATCTTAATCGGCACCTCTTATCTCCTAAGTTTTTAATCTTAGCCATTTTGACTTGTGGGAGGTGAAATGTCAGAGTCGTTTTGATTTGCGTTTCCCTGATGACTAAGACTATTCAACATTTCTTTAGATGCTTCTCAGCCATTCCATATTCCTCAGGTGAAAATTCTTTGATCAACTCTGTTCCCTGCTTTTTAATAGGGTTATTTGATTCTCTTGAGTCTTAGATACTGGATATTTCCCTCTGTCAGTTTTATGGTTGATAAAGATCTTTTCCCAATTAGTTTATTGCCATTTTTTTCACATTGACAGAGTCCTTTGCTTTACATTAACTTTGTAATTTTTTAAGATCTCATTTGTCAATTCTTGATCTAAGGGAATAAACTATTGGTGATTTGTTTAGGAAAATTTCCCCTGGGCCTATGAACTCAATGCTCTTCCCCAGTTTGTTTTCTGTTAGCTTCAATGTGTCTCACTTTATGTGGAGGCTCTTGATCTACTTGGACTTGAGCTTAGTACAAGGAGATAAGAATCGATGTATTCAAAGGCTTCTGCATGCTGACCTTCACTTGAACAGCACAGTTTGTTGGAAAGGCTTTTTCTCACTGCATGGATTTTATTCTTTGTCAAAGATCAAGAGACCATAGTTGTGTGGGTTCATTGTTTGGTCATCAATTCTATTCCATTGATCTGCCTGCCTGTCACTGTACTATTACCATACAGTATTTAACACTATCATTTTGTAGTGTGGCCTGAAGTCCAGGATACTTTTTACCCTAGAACTACTTTTACTTTTAGACGAAATAAGTTTTACCTATATTGGGATTATTGTTATTCAAGAAGAATTTAAGAATTGCTTTACTAACTTGTGAGGACTTTAGATGTAATTTTGATGGGGATTGCACTAAAACTGTAGACTGTTTTTGGCAAGATGGACTTTATTCTCTCCAAACCAAGAAGATGGGAGATTTTTCCATATTATAAGGTCATCTTTGATTTCTTTATTCAGAGACTTGAAGTACCTGTCATACAGATCATTCACTTGTTTGCTTAGAGTCAAACCAAGGTACTTTATATTGTTTGTGACTATTACAAAGGGTGTCATTTCCCTAATTACTTTCTCAGCCTGCTTACCCTTTGATTATAGGAAGGCTACTGATTTGCTTGAGTTAATTTTAAGTCCACCCAATTTTCTGAAGTTGTTTATCAGCTGTAGGTGTTTTCTGGTGGAGTTGTATGGTTCCCTTAAGTAAACTATCATATCGTCTGTTAATAATGACAATTTTACTTCATTCTCTTGATTTCATACCCCTATGACCTTCGTTGGTTTTCTTATTGCTGTCACTAGAACTTCTAGTACTATATTAAGTAAGTACACAGAGAAAGAGAGAGGGCAGCATTGTCTGGTCACTTATTTTAGAGGAATTGCTTCAAGTTTCTCTCCATGTAGCTTGATGTTGGCTACTGATTTGCTCTATATTGCATTTACAATGTTTACTTAAAGGCCTTGAATTCCTGTTCTATCCAAGACTTTTTATCATGAAGGGATGCTGAATTTTCTCTAATGTTTCTGTAGCATCTAATGAAAAAAACATGTGTTTGCTTTTTCCTTCAGTTTGTTTATACATTAGGTTACATTGATGGATTTCCATATAATGAAGCAGCCCTGCATTCGAAGGATGAAGTATTAATCGAAATATTTGTCTTTGTGATACAAAAATCTTGTTTTGAGATTTATATTACAGAATATACCACTCCCCTTTATATCTCAACAGCCATATTCAGCTTGAAGAAGTTATGAAGAGTCATCTACCCTGAGGAGAGGGTTATTATTATTCTTAAAATTGTTTTTCTACAAAATATAAAAATGGTCAGATTTAAAACAGGGGAAAACAAAATAAATTATATAGACAAATTTTATTTGATAAAAATATTTATACTTGTTATTAAGTTCAAGTATAAAGTTCTTATTTGATACAGAATTTATTTTGATACAAAATCAAGGTTTTCATTGGTATAAATACTAAAAAATTAAGAGTACAGGATGTAGACTCAGTCCTTTTTTGCCGTTATTTTTACAGATTTGAGATGTTTACGCCTGTGAGTTTAGGGCCAAATAAAACATAGGGCTCTCAGTTTATTGTTAGGGTGTTTTCTAGATTTTAATCAGAACTAGCTAAAGATAGTTAATAGACAACAGTCCACATTACTTTACATAGATAGTTGGTTTTTAAAAATGTCAAAAATCCATGAAATGTGACTTTTAATGCTATTTATTTTTGCTATAGATACTAGTCTGCTCCTGAAGGCTTCCCTTTCTTAGATTTAAAGAAGAAACTATGCATCTATAGAGCTGCTTCTATTGTCATGAGACAGCCATGAGGCAAAGATTGCCCCTCTTCATCTACAGATAAATAGTGTCCAGAAAAAGGGACACTTTGACAGGTTGGGACAGATTGATTTCTGCCAAAACAGAATGGCTCATCCTTAATAATTTCTGATTCTTTAAGTCTGTCAGATGTTCTTGCACCAGAAGGCTGAAGAGTGATGCTCCAAGGTTTTGAAGTATAAACTGATTAGCAGTCTCTATCATTTGCCTAATTCTTAGAAGCTGTGTTAAGCTCCTTATATATTTTCAGTTAATATTAGTAACTCTTGGATTTCTGACAGGATTGAAGACTGTTAGTCTCATAGGCAGCCCAAGCTGTTTAATTTTGAGAAAGCTGATACATATTTAAATAGATGATTTTTGGATGGTTAATATTTATAACTAAGACATGAGTCAGGTATTAATTCTTAGTCTTTAAGATAGTAAAGATGACAAAAGTTCTGTTTGATTGACAGAGCTGATAGACTGGGTGTTAGGTTTATCTTACAGTTTATAATTTACAAAATGGTAATAGTTATGCTCAGTTTATATTTAGAAAAGACCACAGGAGTGGAACAGTAGGAGATCTGAGCTCACCTACCCTGATACCATGGTGGCTCTCTCACTAAGGACATATTTTCCCAAGAGACTGATTAATCTCTTTGAGGCTGTTTTATTTTTAATACAGGAATCCAAGAAGAATACCTCTTCAGTCTTGGGGGGTGCCATCGATATACCAGGCTCTCGTGAACAGGAACAGTAGACATTCCCTGGCTAGACTTGACTGGGACTTTAATATGAAAAAGGTAAGAGTCACCTAAATGTCCACAACCAGACTCCATTGCCAGGTCTCAAAGGCATGGCATCCCCCAAAATTTGACCCGTGAGGTTAAGCATGGACTAGATGTGTCACCTGTAGCCTTTCTAGAGTGGCACATAGAGGCATTCTGCCAATATAAACCCTATGACCCCATGGGCAAGGAATATATAGCTAAAGTGACAATGGCTTTTAGAGATATCAGGGCTAAAAAGCTTCAGAAGGTAGAGGGATTTAGTGTAGGTTGCTGAGAAGGTCTGTAGAGGAATTTAGTGTAGGTTGTTGAGAAAGTCTATAGAAAGATTTAGTACACTTTGCTGAGACAGAAACAGAGGAGGAGAAGAAACAGGAAAAATATCAGAGAAAGAAGTTACATAAAGTCCTGCCTGTAATAGTTAGAAAAAGCACAGAAGAGAGACAGAAAAGGGCCAGTGTACATACTGCAAGGAGAGTGGCCACTGACCCAAAGTGTACTAACAAATTGAAGCCGGGAGCAGGAATTCCAAGGCCTTGTGTAAATTGCCCCCAGATAGCAAAAGTGTTAGCCCTGGGTGAAGACAGTGACTAGGGGAGATGGGGTTCTGACCACCTCCCCCAACCCAAGGTAACTCTGAGAGTGAACTTGAAACCCACCCAGTTCTTGGTTGACAGAGGTGTTCAGCACTCGGTTCTCCAAGCCAATCGACCTGTTTTCAAGAAACATTTTGGGTCCAAGAAATCACTGGCACCCAAATATATTCATGGACTACCTAAAGAACAGTGGAACTAGGGATGGGATGATTAGCCCATTCATTTAGGGTCATCCCAGATTGTCCCTATGCTGTGTTGGAGCAACATATACTGTCCAAAATGGGGGACCAGATACACTTCCTGCCCAATTGACTAAAGCTAATGGGCCCAAGAAAAGAGACTGATCCCTGCTGAAAGTTGCTGCAGACTGGAGCAGTTTTCTCCATGAAGGTCAGAGATGAGCAAGTGCTGCTGTGGTGGACAGCACAAGTGACATCCAGATAGAGCCTCCACTCCCTGGCACATCAACGCAGAAAGTGGAGCTAGTTGTCCTCACCAAAATCTTGGAACTTGGAGCCAGCAAGTAAATTAACATCCACATGGAAAACAGGAATGCCTTTGCCACAGCCCATGTCCAAAGGGATATATGCCAAGAAGATAGCTCACACCAGAGGAAAGCAAAAAGAATCTTTAACCTCTTAAATGCTGTAATGAAGCCAACAACTGTGAGTATTACTCACTACACAGCATATCAAAAGGGAAAAGACTCAGTGGACAATAACCAGGCAGACCAAGTGGAACCAGGAGTGGATATGCAGAAGCCTATACTGGTTATGAGCCTACAAGAGATACCCACTGGGAAATGGGACTGGAGTAAGGAAAGGCCTCACTTAGAATATACTGAAGAAAAAGGGACTCAGATTGCTAGCCACCATACCAACTATTACCAAGAGAAGGTGCACACAAGAAGGGAGAACTATACTCCCCCCAAAAGTAAGCCAAAGACTCACTAGGCCAAATGCACAGATAGACTCATTTAGAGAGATTAAAAATCTTTTCCAAGCAATTAAGGGACTTAGAGTATATATGTCTGACTCAGGTTTTGGGCCAGAGAGATAATAGAACAGTGTAAGATATGCCAGCAAGTAAATGCTTATGCAGCAAAGAGTCATCAGGGCAAAAGACCTAGAAGAAATCAGCCTGAAATATATTAAGAGCTTTTATAACAGATAAGGCAGAAGAATATGGTTACCAATACTTTCTAGTGTTTCTCCTGCTTCCCCACCAAGCAGGAAACAGCTGCTATGATTAGAAGAAACTCTCCCAAGTTTCAGAGTGACCAATGTAATTAGATAATGGTCCTGCTTTTGTTTCTAAGGTAGGCCAGGGTGTGACAGATAAACTGGGGAGTAATTAGAAACATTATTGGACGTACTCTCCCCAGAACTCAAGACAGATAAAGAAAATTAACAAAACCCTATGATAGACCTTAACTAAACTGATCTTAGAGACTGGCTGAGGCTGGGTGGTGCTTCTTTCCTTATTTCTAAACAGCCCCATCCATTTTAACCTGATCCCCTTGATATCATCTTTGATATACCAACTCCTTTGGTGTCCACTGAGCCCTCCCAGGAAGTATCCCACAACATGAGATTTGGCTCAGAATGTTTGCCTTAAATGCTCCAAGGATGCCAGAGACTTCTCACAGCTTCCAGACTGGCGACTGGTGACTGGAACTATGTAAGGAGGCTTTGGGGACAACTGCTAGAACGCTGATGGAAGGGACCCTTCCTGGAACTGGTAGCCATTCCCACATGCCTCAATGTAGACAGTACAGTGGCTTGGGTGCAAACTTCTCATGTGGAACCTGAAGATGCCCCATTCTCCAGAGATCCCTGCTGGATAGTACAGAAGATAGACAACCTGCTCAAGCTCATGATCACTTGAGCTTAATCATGACTGCCTGGTGTTATCCTTGGTTCTGACACCTTCTGCCCCCTCCCCATGTGTCTGTTCACCAAACCTATTATGACACTCACTGTCTCCCTTCTGTTGGGATTAGAGATGACTGTGGCAGCCACCAAGACTTCTACTCTGGTCTTATTAAAGATCAGAATACCAACAAATTGCTTCAGGAAAAGGGGGGAGAGAATGAAAGAGTTAACTCAGGAACATTAAAAAGGTCAGAAGCTGGGTAGCATTCCTCTAACCACAAGGGGGAGGAGGAGGCTGACCAAAGGGTGGGGACACATTCCAAAGCACTGATTTTTGGTCACCTACCTCAACATCTAGCAACCAATTAGTTTGAATATAAAACTGTTCTTCCAATTACATTGTGCTTAATGCTGGCAGCCCTGAGGAGGGTATAAAATTCCAAACAGCACAAGATGTGGTGTCACTCACTATTCATATACAGAGTGACCCTAATGTGCTAGCATTTTTAATAAAGTTCCTCATGCATTTTGCATAGAAAAAAAAGAATTGAAGACCCAGAAATGAACCCACACACATACAGTCACTTGATATTTGACAAAGGAGCTAAAAAAAAATGCAGTGGTAAAAAGACAGCATCTTTAACAACTTGTGCTGGATCAACTGGAGGTCAGCATGTAGAAAAATGCAAATTCATCCATTCTTATCTCCTTGTACTAAGCTCAAGTCCAAGTGAATCAAGGACTACACATAAAACCAGACAAAATGAAACTAATAGAAAAGGAAATGGGGAAGAATCCTGAGAGCATAGGCACAGGGGAAAAGTTTCAGAATAGAACACCAATGGCTTATAATATTATCCTAAACAAGAATGGACAAATGGAACCTAATAAAAGGGCAAAGCTCCACTGATGTCCCTCAAAGGTGGAATGGATACAAAAAAAATGTGGCATATATACACAATGGAGTACTGTTCGGCCACTACAAACAATGCTTTAGTGCAGAATTCTATCAGACATTCAAAGGAGACCTAATGCCAATACTCTTCAAACTATTCCACAGAATAGAAACAGAAGGAATACTACCCAACTCATTCTATGAAGCAACAATTTCGCTGATATGAAAACCACAAAAAGATCCACCGAAAAAAGAGAACCTTAGGCCAATTTCCCTTATGAACATCGAGGCCAAAATATTCAATGAAATTCCTGAAAACTGAATCAAAGAACACATCAGAACAATCATTTACAATGATCAAGTAAGCTTCATCTCAGGCATGCAAAATTGGTTCAATGTAAAGAAATCCATCAATGTAATCCACTACATAAACAAACTAAAAGAAAAAAACAACAACAACATGGTCATTTCATTGCAAGCTGAAAAGACATTTGATAAAATTGAGCATCCTTTCATGTTAAGGGTCTTGGAAAGAGCAGGAATTCAAGGCCCAAACCTAAACATAATAAAAGCAATATACAGCAAACCAGTAGCCAACATCAAACTAAATGGAGAAAAACTTGAAGCAATCCCACTGAAATCAGGGACTAGACAAGGCTGCCCTCTCTCTCTCCATATTTATTCAATATAGTACTTGAGGTTTTAGCTAGAGCAATTAGACAACACAAGGAGGTCAAAGGAATACAAATTGGAAAAGAAGAAGTCAAACTATCACTATTTGCAGACAATATGATAGTATACTTATTCGAGCCAAAAAACTCCACCAGAGAACTCCTACAGCTGATAACTTCAGCAAACTGACTGGATAGAAAACTAACAAAAGTAAATCAGTAGCCTTCCTATACTCAAAGGATAAGCAGGCTGAGAAAGAAATTAGGGCAATGACACCCTTCACAATAGCCACAAGTAATATAAAGTATCTTGGAGTGACTCTAACCAAACAAGTGAAAGATCTATACGACAAGAACTTCAAGTCTGTGAAGAAGAAAATGAAAGAAGATCTCAGAAAATGGAGGATCCAGCCGAGAGGCATCTGGGAAGAGCCTTCTGGTCTCAGCCTCTGGATCAGGAAGAGTCTTAGAGCATGCCATCTCCAAGCAGTGAAGGAAGCCAGCTATACACCCAGCAGCAAGCTATGAGGAGGAACCCTACACATGTTGTGTCTGGCCTTGCAGAGCAGAAGATCCACTCCAGGTTCCTCTGACAAGACCCTTCCAGTCTCTGCCTCTGGATCAGGAACAGCCTTGGTCACAGTGTGCCATCTCCATGCAGTGCAAGAAGCCAGCTATACACCCAGCATCCAGTAAGGAGGAGACATCCAGCACAGCATGCATCTAGAGCTGATCTGGGCAACAGAGGTACACACCCAAATACAACTACAAGAGAGTGGATCTCGACTGTCCTCTTTGCTTCTGTGACTGTGAAACAGATTGATAGGCAGGTTTCACCAGAGTAGAGGATCACTTGGCACACACCCAATCAGGACTCCACCTGCACCCAGGAACTCTGCAGCACCTAGCAATTTGTGCTAGGAGAAAGCCACTCACCCAAGTTTGCTGAGATAGGCCTACAGGCACACACACAGGAGGGGCAAGCTCCAGCCAGTGACAGCAGGTTAACTAACGCCAGAGATAACTAGATGGCAAAAAGGCAAACATGGAAACATTGCTAACAGAAATCAAGGCAATATGGCACCACCCAAACACAATTCTCCCACAACAGCAAGTCCTGGATACCCCAACACACCAGGCAAGCAAGAATTGGATTTAAGATCACAGGTCATGATGATGGAGGGCATCATGGAGGGCTTCAAGAAGGACATAAATAACTCCCTTAAAGAAATACAAGACAACACAAGTAAAAAGTGGGAAGCCCTTGAAGAACTAAGGGAAAACAAAACACGTGAAGGAATTAAACAAAGCCATCCAGGGTCCAAACAAGGAGGTATAAACAATAATGAAATCAGAAAGGGAGACAACTCGGGACATAGAAAACCTAGAAAAGAAGTCTGGAGTCATGGATCCAAGCAACAACAACAGAAAACAGGAGATGGAGGAGACAATCTCAGATGCAGAAGATACCATAGAAAGCATTGTCATAACAGTCAATGAAAATGAAAAATGCAAAAAGATCCTGACCCAAAATATCCAGGAATTCCAGGGCAAAATGAGAAGACCAAACCTAATTATAGGCATAGAAGAGAGTGAAGATCTCCACCTTGAAAAGCCAGTAAATGTCTTCAACAAAATTTTAGAAGAAAACTTCCCTAACTTAAAGAAAGAGATGCCCATGAACATACAAGAAGCCTACAAAACTCCAAATAGATTTGACAAGAAAAGAAATTTATCCTGTCATATAATAATTAAAATGCCAAATGTACTAAACAAAGAAAGGATATTAAAAGTAGTAAGGGGGAAAAGTCAAGTAACATATAAATGTAGACCTAGAAGAACTTCACTGGATTTCTCACCAGAGACTATGAAAACCAGAAAAGCCAGGGCAGATGTCATGAAGACCCTAAGGGAACACAAATGCCAATCCAAACTGCTATATCCAGCAAATCTCTCAATTACCCTAAATGAAGAAACCAAGGTTTTTCATGACAAAAACAAATTTACACAGTCTCATTGGACAAATCCATCTCTTCAAAGGATAATGTATGGAAAACACCAACAAAGGGAGGGAAACTACACACAAGAAAAAGCAAGCATGTAATCTCCTTCAACAAACCCAAAAGAAGATAACACAAACATAAAAATTACATCAAAAACAGCAAGAAGCAACAATCACTATTCCTTAATATCCCTTAACATCAATGGACTCAATTCCCCAATAAAAAGACATAGATTAACAGACTGGATTCATAAACAAGACCCAACATTTTGCTGTATACAGGAATTGCATCTCAGTGTCAAAGACCAACACTACCTCAGAATAAAAGGCTGAAAAACAGTCCTCCGAGCAAATGGTACCAGGAAACAAGCCAGAGTGGCCATTCTAATATCAGATAAAGCAGCCTTTCAACCAAAAGCCATCAAAAAAGATACAGAAGGCCACTTTATACATGTCAAAGGAAAAATCTACCAGGAAGGACTCTCAATTTGAACATCTATGCCCAAAGTACAAGGGTGTGGGAAGCCATCCTGAGCTATCTGGACTAATGCTTACTCATGGCCCTAAGGTGGTGACTGCTAAAATATAAGAACAATTAACTAGAGCCTTCTCCTTGAGCTATCGGTGTGAGAAGATTCTCAGAATACCACAAGATGTTCCTGCCCTAACCACGGAATGTACCTGCCGGTGTTAACTCCGGGTGTCCTCTCCAGATGACCAGATGACCTCCTCACTTGCTTCCTGCTTCGACCCCTAGGGATGTCTCTGCCCTTCCCTCCTTTGTCTCGTGTGAAGGTTATTTCCTTCTCTGTAAGCCTTAAAACCCACTTACCTCCCTGACATTAAATGAAGCCTTGACACAACCCAGACTGACTCTAATTTTGTTAGCATGCTTGGCTTCCCTTTTCTATTCCTCCCATTTTTGACCCTCAGGTAGTGCCCCTTTAGGACCAGGGAATAACTGGACCTGCTGGACGGGTCATAGTGGCACCTGAACAGGGACCTGAAGTATGGTCACCTACCGGACAACAGAGGAGAAATTCTGGGAAAAGGAGGACCCCACAGACCACATCACTCGTGCATCCCTGGAGGGGCAGGTAAGTGGTCAAACATTGTCGTCTGATTGTCATTGGGGAAAAAAAGAGGCTAAAGAGGCTTGATTCACAGGAGAAATCAAGCAATCATTCAGGGAGAGAGGAGTAAGAGTTAAGAAAAAAGATTTAATTAAGTTCTTTTGTTTTGTCATGAAAAAATGTCCTTGGTTGGTTTTAAGTGGACCTGATATTCACCCGCTAACTTGAGATAAGATTGGTAAGGAAATTAATAAAATTCTGAAAACCAGTAAACCAGTGTCTGATGCATTTTTTAGTTACTGGGGCCTTATACAGGACATAATAATAGATGCTGAGAATGGAGGGGAGAGTGCCCGTCTGTGAGTCGTTGCTGGCAACTTTCTGCAAGCCTCTCTGACCCATCTGCAGGGAATTGGACAATCAAAAAATACTCTCCAGAGCTCACAGTTGCTGATTGGGAGGACAGTGAGGGAAATACTGGCTCTACTCAGCCCTTCGTGGTTCCCAGTCTGCCTGTTAATCTCTGGGGAAGAGACATTCTCTCTCAAATGAAAGTCCTTATGTGTGATCCCAAAGAGGTTATTGCTCAACAAATGGTCTCCCAGGGCTATCTCCCTGGACAGGGATTAGGCAAAAATTGACAGGGGAGACCCATGCAGGTAGAAGTCAGAGACTGCTGCTGAGGCAGCCAGGGAGAAACCTCTCACGGGCAGCATGTGAGACCTGGACTGCAGAGAAATTCCTGGGCTCTCCTTCCCTCTCCACAGGTGTGTGTGTTCAACTAGGCATCCTCCTTCCCCCTCGTTAAATCTTAAACAAGAGAAAAAGCAGGTTTCAGAAAAGCAGTTTTTCCATGTGTAGGACACAGTATAAAAAAAAGAACGGTTGGAAGCTATTTCAAAACTCTCCTGATGAGGACAGGAAAGCGGGAGATGTCGTGTTTTCTCTCTGAAACCTACTGGTGATTTCCTTAGTTCAGGTTAAGATATTTGGATCTTTTGGGGACATCAAGTTCCCTCATTGTCTGTTGTTTGTCTTTTGGTGCACCAAAACTTGCTCATATGTGTGTCAATTTGTGTTGTCTATTGTTTTGTTTGGCTGAATGATTGGCCGTTTATGTTTAATGTTAAAAAGAAAAAAAATGGTAAAAAAGCTTTATTTGCTGTCAGTCCTGTCAGTCCTACTTTACACAGAGGAGGCTAATTTGAGGTGCCTCACATTCATAAGTAGGAGTAAAACACAGCTTATATATATATATATATATATATGCAGCAGCGGACAATGGTGGCGCACACCTTTAATCCCAGCACTTGGAGGCAGAGCACAGGGCAGCGCATGGTGCGCGGGCACAGGCAATAACAGCGGCCGCCAGAGAGTGCCCGGAACTCTGCGGGCCACAGACAATTGGCCCTGGGCAGCAGCTAGAGACAGAGTGCTAGCGCCTCAAAGTTACTTGGCCTTGCTCCGGCTTGGAGGGACCCCGAAATTCTGCGGGCCACAAGCAGGTAGACCTGGCAGCGGCAACGTGCTCAACTTTTTCTCTTAAAGGACCAATAATCTCCAGTTTGGGAAAATTCTGGTTTAACTCATAAGATTCGTGTACTCGCTTTATTCTTGTTTTTAATTAGGTCTTAATGGTATAAGTTTTTACATATCTTGACTATAGAGTTATAAATTAATTGGCTATGATTTAAAAGGTATAGTGTTATTAAGAAAAGGCTTGTTTAAAACTGGTGATTCAGTGTCAGAGCCATCTTAACTAGCTACACGTGGTATGACACAACCCAGGAAAGACAGGCCGCTAAGATGCTTCTAAATTGGCATGGTGTTTCATGTGAAAATCTTGGCCTGGAGATTGGACTTATAAGAAATATGATTTAAAATAATGTCTCTTTAATAAGTTACACTGTCATACACTTAAACATAAGAACAGGCAGACAAACCTTGTGCTGTAAAGATAATATGTTTGCCATTGATTTTAAAGAAAATAGATTGTTTAAAATTGGGACTTGCTTCCAAAGTTGCAGTTGTGCTCTAATTGCAAGGAAAAATTGAGTTATAATAAAAATTGCCAGTGTGTCATTGGCTGCCATTTTCAGTTTAGAGCCTGGTTAAAGGCTCACGATTCTTAACATATTTTGTAATTAAGATAGTTTTAAGAATGATACTGCTGTGGCCATTATAGACCCATTGCCACTTTTCCACAAGTTTATAGGCTACAATGTTAGAAGCAAAATTTAACCCTCCAAAATTAAAAGGGAGATCTCAGTGGAAATTTATTTGATATCAAACAGGCTCCTTTGACTACTATGAAACTGGGATCTTTCCCGGAATCCTGGAATTGCAGGTTCCTTTGGTTATTCAATCCTCAAGGTGTCCTTACTGGACTGGACCGGCGGGTTTGGGTCTAGTCTTAGATAAAAAGTTCAGATTAGAAGAAGGTTAAGTTTGAGGAACCGCAGAGAATGTCCTTGCCAAGGACTCAAGGTGGGTCCTAGGGCAAAAAAAAAAAAAAGGAATTTACATTTGAATTAATGTAAGGCTTGGGGCTGCCTCAGTGGAAGCTAGTAAGGAAACTTTTGCTTTACAGGCCTCAACTAGGGAATGCTTGGCTAAAAGAAAATTCTTGAAATATCCAGGTATGGTTTAAAAATGCAGTTAAAATCTATAAAAGGTCAACAAGGCATTAACATTTGGTCTGTGTTCTTTCTACAGGATGCTGCCTGAGTATGCTGATGCTGAGACTTCTCCCTGGCTTTTCACCTTGCTCCCTAGCCTTTTGGGGCCCCTCCTGGGTCTTTTTTGTTTCTGTCATTTGGCCCCTAGACTTTTAACAGATTAACCAGTTTCAGCCGAAAACCTCTCTTCCGCCAACACAGAGGTAGCAACCATCGGCCTTCAGTTCTCCACCCTTGCTGCAGGCACAGAGCTTTCTTTGTTCCATAAGCGGTAGAAATGTCAATGCCAGGGAGTGTGTCCTCCGGCTCCTAATAGTGGCTGAGGGCCTTAAACTGTGGAGTAGCCAATGACGGGAAATATTGTGGTGCCACAAGCCAGATGCACACCACCTATTGGCTGCAGGGTGACTCCATGACGGGATTATTGTGAGTCTGCTACCTGGATGCCCGTCACACCCACCAAGGGCCTGATTAAGTCATTGGAGTGGGATGTGATGCCAGGAGTGGATGCAACTTACATAGCCTAAGGCAGAGGCCCTGCCCTACTAGGATCTAAAAAGGCCTAGTTACTGCGGTGCTGGACGTGGGGGCAAAACCACATAGCCTAAAACAGGCTCTCCACCGACCCTCTTTCCATAGCCACCCCCCAACTTAAGAAAGAAAAAAGGAGGAGATGTGGGAAGCCATCCTGAGCTATTCGGACTAATGCTTATTCATGGCCCTAAGGTGGTGGCTGCTAAAGTATAAGAACAATTAACTAGAGACTTCCCCGTGAGCTATCGGTGTGAGAAGATTCTCAGAATACCACAAGATGTTCCTGCCCTAACCACGGAACGTACCTGCCGGTGTTAACTCCGGGTGTCCTCTCCAGATGACCAGATGACCTCCTCACTTGCTTCCTGCTTCGACCCCTAGGGGTGTCTCTGCCCTTCCCTCCTTTGTCTGGTGTGAAGGTTATTTCCTTCTCTGTAAGCCTTAAAACCCACTTACCTCCCTGACATTAAATGAAGCCTTGACACAACCCAGACTGACTCTGATTTTGTTAGCGTGCTTGGCTTCCCTTTTCTCTCCCTCCACCCCATTTTTGACCCTCAGGTAGTGCCCCTTCGGGACCTGGGAATAACTGGACCTGCTGGACGGGTCACAAGGGCACGTGCATTCATAAAGGAAGCTGTACTAAAGCTTACAGCATACATCACACCCCACACAATAATTGTGGGGGACTTAAACATCCCAGTCTCTTCAATGGACAGATCACAGAAACACAAACTAAACAGTCTTAGTGAAACTAACAGACATTTTGGACCAAATGGACTTAACAGATATTTATAGAACATTTCATCCTCAATCCAAAGGATATACCTTCTTCTCAGCATCTCATGATACCTTCTCCAAAATTACCATATAATTGGTCACAAAACAGACCTCAAGAGATATAAGACAATTGAACTAATCCCATGCCTCCTATCATATCACTATGGAATAAGGGTCATATTCAATAGCAACAAAAGCAACCAAAAGCCCACATACACATGGAAGCTGAACGATTCCCTACTCAATGATACTTTGGTCAAGGAAGAAATAAGGAAAGAAATCAAAGGCATTTTAGAATTTAATAAAAAAGAAGGCACAACATACCCAAATTTATGGGACATAATGAAAGCAGGGCTAAGAGGAAAACTCATAGCTCTGAATGCTTACAAAAAGAAGCTGGAGAGAGCATACAATAGTAGTTCAACAGAACGCCTGAAAGCTTTAGAACAAAAAGAAGCTAATACACCCAAGAGAAGTAGAAGGAAACTCAGGACTGAAATCAAAGTTGAAACAAAAGAAACTATACAAAGAACCAACAAAATCAGGATCTGTTTTTTTGTGAAAATCAACAAGACAGATAAATCTTTAGCCACACTAACCAGAGGGCACAGAGACAGTACCCAAATTGACAAAATCAGAAATGAAAAGGGTGATGTAACAATAGAAACAGAAAATCCAAAAAATTAGTATATCTAACTAGGAAAGCCTACACACAACAAAACTGGAAAATCTGGAGGAAATGGACAATATCCCAGACAGATACCAATTACTAAAATTTAATCAGGACCATCTAAGTGGACCCATAACCCCTAAAGAAATATAAGTGGTTATTGACAGTCTCCCAACCAAAAAATGCACAGGACCAGATGGCTTTAGTACAGAATTCTATCAGACATTCAAAGGAGACTTAATGCTAATACTCTTCAAACTATTCTACAAAATAGAAACAGAAGGAACATTACACAACTCATTCCATGAAGCTACAATTTTGCTGATACCAAAACCACAGAAAGACCCAAAAAAGAAAGAGAAACTTAGACCCATTCCCTTATGACTACTGATGAAAAAATACTCAATAAAATTCTTGCCAATCATATCCAAGAACAGATAAAAAAATTCAACACAATCAAGTAGGCTTCATCCCAGGGATGCAGGGATGGTTCAATACATGGAAATCCATCAATGCAATCCACAACATAAACAAACTCAAGGAAAAACACCACATGGTCATTTCATGAGATGCTGAAAAATCATTTGACAAAATTCAGCATCCTTTCATGTTAAAGGTCTTGGAAAGAAGAGGAATTCATGGCCCATACCTAAACATACTAAAAGCAATATACAGCAAACCGGTAGCCAACGTCAAACTAAATGGAGAGAAACTTGAAGCAATCCAACTAAAATCAGGGACTAGACAGGGCTGCTCCCTTTCTCCTTATCTTTTCAATATAGTACTTGAAGTTGTAGCTAGAGCAATTAGACAACATAAGGAGGTCAAAGGGATACAAATTGGAAAGGAAGAAGTTAAACTTTCACCATTTGCAGATGACATGATAGTCTACCTAAGTGACCCAAAAAACTCCACCAGAGAACTCCTACAGCTGATAAACAACTTCAGCAAAGTGGCTGCTTATAAAATAAACTCAAGCAAATCAGTTGCCTTCCTATACTCAAAGAATAATCAGGGTGAGAAAGAAAATAGGGAAATGACACCCTTCACAATGGCCACAAACAATACAAAGTATCTTGGGGTGACTCTAATCAAACAAGTGAAAGATCTGTATGACAAGAACTTCAAGTCTTTGCAGAAAGAAATTCAAGACCTCAGAAAATGGGAAAATCTTCTATGCTCTTGTATTGGCAGGATTGATATAGTTAAAATGGCTGTCTTGCCAAAAGAAATCTACAGATTCAATCAAAATTCCAACTCAATTCTTCATTGACTTAGAAAGAGCAATTCTCATATTCATCTGGAATAATAAAAGACCCAGGATAGCTAAAACTATTCTCAACAGTAAAAGAACTTCTGGGGAAATCAGTATCCCAGACCACAAACAGTACTACAGAGCAATTGTGTTAAAAACTGCATGACAAAGATAATGACAGCCAAGTAAATCAATGGAATAGAATTGAAGATCTGGAAATGAACCCACAGAATTATGGTCACTTGATCTTTGATAGAAGAGCTACAACCATCCAGTGGGAAAATGATAGACTCTTCAACAAAAGGTGCTGGTTCAACTGGATGTCTGCATGCAGAAGAATTCAAATTGATTCATTCTTATCTCCTTGTACTGAGCTCAAGTCCAAGGGGATCAAGAACCTCCACATAAAACCAGACACACTGAAACTAACAGAAAAGAAATTGGGGACAACCCTTGAGGATATGGGCACAGGGGAAATTTTCCTGAACAGAACACCAAAAGCTTATGCTCTAAGACCAAGAATTGACAAATGGGACCTCATAAAACTGCAGTTTCTTAGGCAAAGGACATTGTCAAAAGGACAAAACTGCAACCAACAAATCAGGAAAAAATCTTCACCAACCCTAAATTCGACAGAGGGTTAATATCCAAGATATACAAAGAACTCAAGAAGGTAGATTCCAGAGAGCCAAATATCCCCTTAAAAAATGGGGTACAGAGCTAAACAAAGAATTTTCTCCTAAGGAACAGGGAATGGCTGAGAAGCAACTAAAGAAATGTTCATCATCATTAGTCATCAGGGGAATGCAAACCAAAAGAAACAATCCTGGGATTTCGCCTCACACCAGGCAGAATAGATAAGATCAAAAAGTCAGGAGAAAACAGATGCTGGCAAGGATGTGGAGAAAAAGGAACACTCCTCCACTGCTGGTGGGGTTGCAAATTGGTACAACCACTCTGGAAGTCAGTCTGGCAGTTCCTTAGAAACCTGGGCATGACTCTCCCGGAGGACCCTGCTGTACCACTCCTGGGCATATACCCAGAGAAATTCCCCAGCATGTAATAAGGACACATGCTCCACAATGTTCACAGCAGCCCTATTTATAATATCCAGAAGCTGGAAAGAACCCAGATTTCCCTCAACAGAGGAATGGATATAGAAAATGTGGTATGTATACACAATGGAGTACTATTCAGCCATTAGAAACAATGAATTTATGAAATTCTTAGACAAATGGATGGAACTGTAGAACATCATCCTCAGTGAGGTAACCCTGTCTCAAAACAACACTCATGGTACGCACTCACTGATAAATGGATATTCGCCTAGAAGCTCAAATACCCAAGACACATACACATATGAAATGATGCCCAAGAAGAAGGACGGAGTGGCCCCCGCTCCTGGAAATCTCAGTGCAGCAGTGGTGGGGAATACCAGGACTGGGAAGTGGGAAGGGGTGGATTGGGGAACAAGAGGAGGACAAAGGGCTTATGGGAGTTTCATGGAGGGGGGGATCCAGGAAGGGGAAAATCACTTGTAATGTAAATAAAGAATATATCAAATTAAAAAAAATACTAGCTGGGACAACTTCTAAGAGGCCATGTTAAAAAAATGCGGTACAGAGCAATAAAAAAAAAATCACAAAAAGAAAACCCAGGCTACAGTAGCTTACTGTTTGCATATGATGAAGAAATCATACGAATTCCACAGAACCCTTTAGAAACTTTGAAAAGAAGGAATGATTTCAATGCTGAAATTATTCTGTAAAGCAGGGATGGTGGTTTGCACAGTTAATATAAACAGTGATATGTCCATTGTTTATGGGTATATACCCATAAAATCAAAGCCAATGTATACTGCATAAGGAGTTATAGGTATGCAATGCTACAGATGGCACCTTGTCTCAAAGAGCAAAAGGCAAGAGCTACAGAACAGCAGTGCAGCAGCTGATCTTGGTTGTCAGACTATGCCTGTGACCAACTAAATCCAAACATCTGGGCAGACCTATGAGAGGTTTTCTATATTTGATTACTTGGTGGAGAACCTGCACTAAATTTAGGCCAAATCGTCTTGTGAGAGGTTGGTAAAAAAAAAAAAAAAAAAAAAAAAAAAAAAAAAAAAAAGACATGAAAGAAGGATGCTTTTACTTTCTGCCTGCTTTCCTTCACTGTCATGGGCAAGTTTATCTGTCCTGCTGAAGCTGCACTCCCTCGCTCACTGGTATTACAATCGACAACTTTAGGATTCCAATGGAAACTGAAGACCAGCAACTCTCAAACAATACAGTACTGTAGGACCAGAATGGGAAGACTAAGACATCCAGTTCCATGAGCTAAACAACTACTTGATTCTTGGCCTTCCCAACAGGAAACAACTATTGTTGGACTGTTCAAAGCACAGTAGGTAAGACATTCTAATACTCCCCCTTTAGTTTATTTAGTGTATCACTTCTTTTCCTTCAGAAAAAGAATATAATATGTATTACATATAATATATATAATTAGAAGATCTATAGAGTAGTATATGTCATGAATTCAGATGCAAAAATTTTTAATAAATTATTAGCAGCTCCAACCTAGCTCTATATGCAAATGATAATATATAACACTCTAGTGTGATTTATTCTAAAAGTGCAATGTTGATTTGGAATATTAGCAGCCTGTATATGTCTCTACATGAGAAGACAACCTAATTTTTGAAATGGGCAAATGTCTCACTAGGTATATCCTAGAGAAACACATTGACAGCAAATAAGAACCCATTGTTTTTTAAAGAAGCAAGAAGCAAGAAGCAATCACTTTTAAAAAGTGATATAGATTTGTTCCAATTCTCCCTTAATTATAATCACATCATGAGTACATTGTTTCATTATTCTATGCTCCACTTCATGAAAAGTAACATAAATTACTTGGCCTGTTGTCTAGGGATATTTAGAAGCATCATAATATGTAAAATAAATCCTAAAAGACATGGGGAAATAAACCAAATAAATGGTAACCATAAAAAAAAATAGTATAGTCTTATTTCTGAAACTTCAATTCTATTCCATTAATCAAAGTGTCTGTCTCTGTACCAATTCCATGCAGTTTTTTTCACTATTGCTCTGTAGTGATAAAAAGCTTGAGGTCAGGGATGGTGATTACTCCAGAAATTAATTTCTTGTTGAGAATAGTTTTTGCTAACCTGGGATTTTTACTATTCCAGATGAATTTGCAAATTGCTTCTTCTAACTCTATGAAGAATTGAATTCGAAATTTGATAAGGATTGCTTTGAGTCTGTAGAATGCTTTCAGCAAGATGGCCATTTTTACTATATTAATCCTGCCATTCAATGAGCTTGGGAGATCTTTCCATCTTCAAAGGTTTTTTTGATTTCTTTCTTCAGAGACTTGAAGTTCTTGTCATACAGATCTTTCAGGTGTTTAGTCAGAGTCACACCAAGGTATTCTACATGATTTGTGACTATTCTGAAAGGTGTTGTTTCCCTAATTTCATTCTCAGCCTGTTTATCTATTGAGTATAGGAAGGCTAATGATTTTTGAGTAAAATTTATATCCAGCCACTTTCCTGAAGTTGTTTATCAGGTTTAGTTCTCTGGTGGATTGTTTGAAGTCCTTATGTATACTATCATATCATCTGCAAATAGTGATTTTCCAATTTGAATCCCTTTGATCTATTTATGTTGTCTAAATGCTATGGCTAGGACTTCAAGTACTATATTGAAAAGGTAAGGAAAAGAGTGGACAGTTTTATCTAGTCCCTGGTTTTATCGGGATTGCTTCAAAGTTTTCTCCATTTAGTTTGATGTTAGCTATTGGTTTGCTGTGTATTACTTTTACTATGTTTAGGTATGGGCCTTGAATTCCTGATTTTTCCAAGACTTTTATCATGAAGAGGTATTGGATTTTGTCAAATACTTTCTCAGAATCTAATAAAATGATGATTTTTCTTTGAGTTTGTTTATACATGTTGATGAATTTCGGTATATTGAAGCATGCCTGCATCCCAAGAATGAACCCTACTTGACCATGGTGATTGATTGTTTTGATGTGTTCTTGGATTCAGTTTGTGAGAATTTTGTTGAGCATTTTTGCATTGATATTTATATAATAAATTGGTCTGAAGTTCTCTTTCCTTATTGGACCTTTATGTGGTTTAAGCATCAGATTAATTATGGCTTCAGAGAATGAGTTGGGTAGTGTTCCTTCTGTTTCTGTTTTGTGGAATAATTTGAAAAGTATTGGTATTAAGTCTTCTATGAAAGTCTGATAGAACCCTTCACTAAACTAAGCTGGTCCTGGACTTTTTTCATTGGAAGACTATTAATGACTTTCTCTGTTTCTTTGGGGGTTATGGGACTGGTTGGATCATTTATCAGTTCCAAGTTTTACTTTGGTACCTTGTATTTGTCTAGAAAGTTGTCCATTTTATCCAGATTTTCCAGTGTTGTGGAATATAGGTTTTTGAAGTAGGATCTCATGATTTTGTGGATTTCCTCATTATCTGTTGTTATGTCTCTCTTTCCCTTTCTGTTTTTTTTTTTTTTTAATTTGGATACTGTCAGTGTGCCCTCTGTTTAATTTGGCTAAGAGTTTATCTTGATGGATTTTTAAAAGAACCACTCCTGGATTGGTTGATCCTTTGTATGATTCTATTTACTTCTACTTGGTTGATTTCACCCCTGAGTTTGATAATTTCCTTCCTTCACTCCTCTTGGATGTATCTGCTTCTTTTTGTTTGAAAGCTTTCAAATGTATGGTCATGCTGCTAGTGTATGCTCTCTCCAGTTACTTTTTGGAGGCACTCAGAGATATGAGTAGACTTCACTAACATCCAAAACAACAGAAAGCCCACATACACAGGGAAGCTGAATATTACTCTACTAAATGATGGCTTGGTCAAGAAAGAAATAAAGAATGAAATTAAAGACTTTTTAGAATTTAATGAAATTGAAGCCACAACATACCCAAACCTATGGGGCATAATGAAATCATTTCTAAATGAAAAAACCATATCTCTAAGTAGTAGCTTGACAAGAGCATCTTAAAGCTCTAGGACAAAAAGAAGCTAAGACACCCAAGAGGAGTAGACAGCAAGAAATCATCAAACTCAGGGATGAAATCCACCGAGTAGAAACAAAAATATTTACAAAGAATCGACCAATCTAGGACCTGTTTTGGTTTTGGTTTGCTTGTTTGTTTGTTTGTTTGAGAAAAATCAACAAGATAGATAAACCCTTAGCCAAACTAACTATGAAGACCCTAACTGGCCTTACTTTTTGTTTAGAATCCATTTTAAATATAGTCTTAGGTATGACTTCCCCTCAGCTACAGTCCTTGGAGAAATCAGGTGGTCGATGGTCACTGTGCCTTGCCAGCAGAAGAACATATTACAGTTGCCAGAGATTCACCTGACTGAATGCCCATGCTTTGTAGAAAATCCCATTTGCCTTGTTTCTTCCCCTGCCTGTATAAATTCCCTGAAATAAAACAGTTTGCTGGACCTTGATCAGAAAATGTGTCTTGGTCTCATTTTTCAAGTCTCCTGCTTCTTCCATTCTCTCCCCTTCTCTCTTAGGGTCCCCTCGATGAAGGCCCCTGCAGGCCAGGGAAACTAACCAGGGAAAATACAGTCAGTTTCCAAATTAACAAAATGAGAAATGAAAACAGAAACATAAAAACAGAAACTGGAAATACAAAAATATTACCAAATCCTACTACAAAATCCTTTACTCAACAAAATTGAAAAATCAGGATAAAGATGGGCAATTTACTAGACAGATACCAGGTACCAAAGTTAAATCAGAATCAGATAAATGATCCAAACAGTCCCATAAGCACCAACGATGTAGAAGCAGCCATCAATTGTCTCCCAACCAAGAAAAGGTGATGACCAAACAGGTTTAGTGCCGAGTTGTATCCGACCCTCAAGAAGACATAATACCAATACTCTACAAACTATTCCCCAAATAGAGAAAGAAGGAACACTACCAAAATTGTTCTGTGAAATCTCAATTACTCTGATACCTAAACCACACAAAGACCCTACAAAGAAGGAGAACTTCAGGACACTGAGGGTCTATGTCACACAAGTCAGAATGGCTAAGATCAAAACCTTGGGTGGCAGCAGGTGCTGGCGATGATGTGGAGAAACAGGAATACTTTTTCACTGCTGGTGGGATTGCAAGCTGGTACAACCATTCTGGAAATCATTTTGTTGGTTCCTCATATAATTGGACATAGTATTACATGAAGGCCCAGCTATACCACTCCTGGGCATATATGCAGAAGATTCTCCAATATGTAATAAGGACACATGCTCCACTATGTTCATAGCTGTTACAGACCAAAGTCTGCAGCAGGAAAACCAGGATTCTTTGGTCTGGGAAGACACAGATCTGGCAGAAATTACAAACTGACATGACCACAGAGGTGGTTTGAAATCTGATTGTATTTCTTGGGTATTATATTTCTCCCAAAGTCCAGTCAAGTTAACATCTCAAATTAAGCATCACATACATATATCTAGGCTTTCTCTGACAATGCAGGGTGTTTACCTAAAGTCCAGGGCGCATTTGGCTAAACTGCTTCTTCATCTTGGTCTCAATGTCATGCTGGCCTGGGAGCTGAAGAAGGATGATTCTTGTGTCTAGCCTCCTGGCGAAAATGGCGACATTGTAGAGCTTGGGAAGCTGTCTTTCAAGAGTCCTTCTGCATAGTCTGCCATTTGCATTCTTCTCTGTGCCAGGCCAGGGCCATCATAGGTCCCAGGCGATCAGTTCCAGTGATTAGCTCTGGTAGCAGCCTCTACCCTGGTAAAACTAACTGGCTGCAGCTTTTTGGGCCAGCCTGGTAAATTAATCAGCTGTTAGCCCTTAGGCCCAGTCTGAATGAATTAGCTAGCTCATTCCTCCTCTGAGTGTCTCTCTGAGTAACAAAAATCTACTGCCTCTCTGAGTAAAAAGTTTTCTACTGTCATTCTGAGACTGAATTGAGTTTCATGAGTGTTAAGTATATATTGTATCCTGAATCACACCTGGATAAGCTAAGAAAAGGTTGATTTTTTCTCAGGGACTCCCTAGGTCTGGTTTGTAACACAAAAGACCAATTCCTCATAACCTTTGCTTGCTATTCAGGTGGACCTGGGATAGCCTGTCTGCAAGCAAAATCAAGAGTTAAAGGCAGGGCTGGATTAAATTGTGGGGGAAGGTAGCTATGGAACTAACTCAAATATAAATTTTCTACCTTGCCCAATATCCATTTGTATGCCAGAGACCTCATAAGATTATTCAGATGTAAATAACCTTAGTCTGGGCCCATAGTTCCAGGATCCACCTGCCCTGAAAGGCAATGACTAGAAAAATCAAAAAAGGACTTGTGACTGGAATTTCTGGAATTTCTGGAATGCCTTTTATACCATAATAACATAAATGATTGGAGCAAAGCAAAGCAGAAGTTTTTGGCTACAAGATAGATTCTTACATATCTATAGTTGCTTGGTTATAACATGTCCCGGCCATCAGAATTTCCAGTTGAGATTTTCAGCTTCTAAATTTAAGAGAGAGTTCCGTTCTTCCCAGGCTATGTTTTCTCATCTCTGCCTATGAAATATCATCCTACAGGTTTTATTGGGCCACCACAGCACAAATCAGTACTATTTATATTAGCAAACAGCTGGAAAGAACCCAGATGTCCCTCAATGGAGAAATAGAAATAGAAAATGTGGTTATGGAATACTACTCAGCAATTAAAAACAATGAATTCATGAAATTATTAAGCAAATGGATGGAACAAGAAAATATCATTCTGAGTGAGGTAACTCAATTGCAAAAGAACACACATGGTATGTACTCACTGATAAATAGATATTAGCCCAGAATCTCGAAATACCCAAGACAATTCACAGACCAAACAAAGCTCAAGAAGAAGAAAAACCAACGTATGGATACAGTGGTCCTTCTTAGAAGGGGGAACAAAATACACATAGGAGGAGGTACAGTGACAAACTGTGGACCAGAGACTGAAAGAAAGATCATCCAGATACTTCCCCACCTGGAGTTCCCATGTACCACCAAATCCAGACACTACTGTGGATGCCAAAAAGTGCTTGATGGCAAGAGCCTTATAGGTGCTGCCAGTGCCTGACAAATACAGTGGGATGCCAGGACCCATTCTCATAGAGATCTCAAAAACCCCCTCCTCTCAACCATTTTTAGTTTGCTTTCTCTAGGCTGCTTTTAGAAGGAAATGTACTAGTTTAAAGATTAGCCAAGTAAGCTAGATGGTCCTTATGTACAGAGCTCAGCCTAGAGCGTTCAAACAAATGAAGCTCACCTGTGGTTAGGTTACCATAGCAACTCCTTTCTATTTCACCTCCTCATGATTGAAATATGATGTCAAGTTCCTACTGCACCTGCCAAATCTTCCCTGAGATCCTGAGAGACAATTCTGAGAAACTGTTCCTGAGATATGATGCTAGCCCCCTGAGTTGGTCCACAAATACAATGACTTTCCCCCTTCAACCCTCCCCACACCTGCTTGCTTGCCTTTAAAGTTTGACAGCTTGATTGGAGTACAGACTTGCTGTCCAGTTCGTCTCTTGCCTACCCTTAGGTGGTTCCAGGGACTCTGTTGACTGTCCTGGGGGTCGGGACACTCTGGCGCCCAGCCATGAGGCCCTATGGAGGCATCTAATGAGAAAGGGCCGTAGGAAAAAGAAAGAAGGGCCCTTCCAAGTACAGCTTCAAGAGCAGATGAGGTCAAGGCATGGTTGACCTGCCAGCGCTTGACCAGGGAAAAGTTGCCACAGCGACAATGTCTTGAAAGGTGAGACCCCATGGGACAGGCTTTTACTCAACAATCCGTGTTTATTTCAGGGCTAAAGGAATCTCTCAAGACACAATGGGCTAGGGTGAAGAAAAAGAATTTGAAGCCATATTTAGAATTTGTGGGACAAATTTGTTCCTGGTTACCAGCGGAAGGAACTATAGATAAGAAAACATGGGCTAGAGTAGGTGATTGTTTTAGAAAATACTATGCAAGCTTTGGTCCAGAAAAAATTCCGGTTACTGCCTTTAACTACTGGTCTTTGATTAATGACATTATTCAGAATTCTTACGGCTTCTGGAGGAGAACGCACTCTGAGAAAGCATTCATCCAAGGCACCGTCTCTGCATTCTCTCACCCCTGCCACCTATGTAATGATAAAAATGGAGAAGGGAAATTTAAAACGGTCTGTGTCTGCTCTTTCTTCTGATCTCTCAAAAGAACCATGAGGCAAGTTACATTTTCCCCCTCTGCAAACTCTAAAATCAGGTCATGGTCCTGAGGATGACAGTCTACCCCTAGAGAAGGAAGTTAACCTGGAAGAAGAGGCCAGCCTGAAGGAGGTAATGGTGATATCTCATAAGCCAAACCCACCTAAGGTTGCTGCTCCCACAACTACCATTGCCTTTGCTTCAGCAACCCCTGTATTAGAATTGCTTCTACCTTTTATTCCTCAACCATACATACCCTTTAATAAGGTTTTCACTGCCCCCCTCAGCTTCTGCTGCTTGCAGGAGAGCCACTGAGGAGATTTCTTCTCTCCACCAAATGGTTGAGAACCACAAGGAGCAAGTGGCCCTCTTAAAGGCACTGTGAGATTTAGAAGGACAGATGGTCACTTTAACTTCAGGATTCATTTCAAAGACAGAAACTCAGAAAAAGCCAGAGCAGAAACCCTCACAAAAAAGTCCAGTCCTGGCTTTCCCACTTTCTTTGCACAGTGGAGCCACTGTTCCTTGTACAGCTCCAGTCACTGCTAAGTAGGAGAATCCAGATGAATTAGAGGGAGAGGAGGAGGGAGAAATAAGAGATCAGCCTCTAAGTACTCCACCCACCTCCCTCAGATACTCTGAACCCGGATGAAGGTAGAGACGGATGTATCAAACTCAAATTATTCTTACAAGCCTCTTGACTTCAAAATCTTAGAAAAATTAAAGTCTGCAGTAACAGCCTATGGGCCCACAGCTCCCTTCACACTGGCATTGTTAGAGTCTTCCACTGAGGGCTGGCTCATACCCAAGAAATTTATCCAGCTTGCCCAAGCCATACTCTCTGGGGGTGAATTTGTCCTTTGGATGTCAGAGGCAGCTAAAGTAGCTAAAGAAATCAAAAGTAAAAACCACTCACGGACAGAATGTAAGTCCTGGACTGCAAAGAAACTCCTGGGTGAGTTTCCTTTTAATACATTAGAGGCCCAAAAGAAGTACCCCCCAGGACTTTTAGCCCAAGTTAGACAAATATTTCTCATGACATGGAGGCATCTACCCCCCACAACAGGGTCATCTGCCACTGTAACTAAAGTTTTCAAGGTCCAGACGAGCCCTGTAACTCATTCATCAGCCACCTCACTGAAACTGTGGAGCATATCTTTGGGCCCCAAGACCCAGAAAGTCCATTTCTCAAATAGCTTGCCTTTGAAAATACAAACCTATCCTGCCAGGATGTGCTTAAAAATCATCATTCTTGTACATTTGTTTATGTGCAGGCATGGGATCCAGCCATGCCATGGGGTTGGCAATAGGAGTTGTGCTTCAGAAAGCCAGCAATCAGACACAGCCAAATTGCTTTAATTGCAAACAGCCTGGTCACTTACAACATGACTCTCCTCATCCCAGAGCTGCCAAAACTTCTGTGCCCCAAACTTCAGCTCCTCAATCCACAGGTCCACCTGCCCTAAGGCAAAGACCTCCAACTATCCTTTGTCCTCTTGCAGCAAAGGTTATCATTGGGTCCGAGAATGTCATTCCAAGAGAGATAATCTTGGCTGACTTCTCCCTTCCCAGCCTTCAGGAAATGCCCTGCGGGGCAGCCACCAGCCCCCTACTTAGGGACCAACCCCAGGGCAATTGGATTTGTTCCACAACAACAGCAATCAGCAGTCCTTCTCGTCAACAGCCCAGGTCCATCTCCCAGCTGCAATGAGCCACCCCAGGCAGCACAGGCTTGGACTTGTGCACCACTACCAGCTCAATATTAAAGCCTGAGGATGGCATGCAGGTATTTCCAAGTAAAGTTTATGGTCCCCTACCACCCAGGATATTTGGCTTAGTCATAGGAAGGGCTTCTTTGTCTAAGGGACAATTTCAAGTTATTCCCACTCCTGTAGACTCACCTCATGAAGGTGAAATTGTAGTCCTAGCCAGGGTTCTGAAAGGACTTATGTCCATCTCTCCAGGACAGCCTTTAGCTCAATTACTCCTCCTTCCACAAGGTGCCTTCTACAACCCTGTTAATAAGGAACACAGGGATCAGGGAGAAATGGAAATAGCAGATGTTTTCTGGATACACAAGATTTCTCCTTCTTACCCCATGCTTACTTTAAAATTAAATGGTAAGGCTTTTACAGGTCTCCTCGACTCAGGAGCAGATGCTACTGTTATTTCCTTAAAACATTGGCCTAATTACTAGCCATTGACAGTCTCTATAACACATTTGCATGATATAGGTCACTACAATAACCCACAAGTCAGTGCCAAGACACTTACTTGGACAGATCAGGAAGGTAATTTGGGGACTGTCACCTCTTTGGCATCAGGGACCTCCCTGTTAATCTTTGGGGCTGAGATATTCTTTCTCAAATGAATGTTATCATGTGCAGCCCCAATGAGGTCATTACCAAACAAATGTTGGCACAAGGGTTCCTCCCAGGAGATTGCCCGAGTAAGGAAGCTCAAGATATTCGATGCCCAATACAAGTCCAACAGAGACCTAATAGACATGGACTAGGCTTCCCAGATTCGGATTTTCCCTAATGGTCACTGTCATGTCCCCACCCCCAACTCATGCAGATATCTCCTGGAGGGACACCCCCCACCCCGTGTGGGTTGATCAGTGGCCCTTACTCAAAAAACAAAAAAATGAAAAGTGGCTCCAGAGCTAGCGCAGGAGCAACTCGTCACAGGTCATATAGAACCTTCTTCTTCCCCTTGGAATACGCACATCTTTGTAATTAGGAAAAATTTGGTAGATAGAGACTTCTGTAAGATCTTAGGGCTGTTAATAAAATTATGATTCCTATTTGGGCTCTTCAGCCTGGTCGGCCTACCCTGGCAGCTATCTCCACAGGCCTTTTTAAAATTGTTATTGATTTGAAAGATTGTTTCTTCACTATTCCCTTAGATCCTGATGACTTGCCCTCATTTTGCTTTCAGTCTCCCACAAATTAATTTTCCGGGACCTATGGATAGGTTCCAATGGTGAGTACTTCCCCAGGGCATAGCTAATAGTCCTACCCTGGCCCAGAAGTTTGTTGCTCAAGCCATCTACCCCATTTGTAAAGCATGGCCACAAATTTATTTTCTTCACTACATGGATGATATTTTTCTTGGAATTCCTACTGAAGCTCAAGCCTTACAATGCTTCCACCAACTCCAGATAGCCTTGTCTGGTTGATGTTTGAAAATTGTCCATGATAAGATTCAATTCAAGCTCCTAACTCTTATTTAGGCTTTCAGCTTTCACAAGATCGTGTCTTTACCCCAAAGATAGAACTCCATTTAGCTTCCCTAAAATCTCTACATGACTTTCAGCAACTTTTGGGTAATTTGCAATTCCTTCTACCTTACCTTAAAATTTTGCCAGATGTTTTGCTTCCCTTTCATGATCTATTAAAAGGAGACACCCATCCACTTTCACGTCATTCACTTAACCCTCAGGCTTTAACTGCTCTTACACAAATCGGACAGGCTTTATCTTCACAGACCCCTTTTCAGTTTAACTCCGATTTTCCCCTACATTTTATTGTGTGTTCTAATTCTCATTCTCCTTTGGGTGTTTTTTGGCAAAGAGGTTCAGTAACTTCCTCAGGGTGCCCCCTGATGTGGGTCCCCCTCCATTATAAGTCTAGTACGATTTTAGCTACTGTACTGGCTAGTTTTGTGTGTCAACTTGACACAGGCTGAAGTTATCATAGAGAAAAGAACTTCAGTTGGGGAAGTGCCTCCATGAGATCCAGCTGTGGGGCATTTTCTCAATTAGTCATCAAGGGGGGAGGGCCCCTTGTGGGTGGTACCATCTTTGGGCTGGTGCTCTTGGGTTCTATAAGAGAGCAAGCTGAGCAAGCCAGGGGAGCAAGCCAGTAAGAAACATCCCTCTATGACCTCTGCATCAGCTCCTGCTTCCTGACCTGCTTGAGTTCCAGTCCTGACTTCCTTTAGTGATGAACCGCAATGTGGAAGTGTAAGCTCAATAAACCCTTTCCTCCCCAACTTGCTTCTTGGTCATGATGTTTGTACAGGAATAGAAACCCTGACTAAGACAGCTGCCTATTACTCCTTATCTGCCAGTTTAATTTTAAAAGGGAAACAACTGGCCAGGCGATATTTTGGTAAGGATCCTGACATCCTTATAGTTCCTTATACCTCAGAACAGGTTGACTGGCTTTTTCAGAGAGACAATGATTGGGTCATTGCGTGTGCTGCCCTTGCTGGCACTATTGACAATCATTTTCCTAATGACCCCCTTATACAGTTTGCTAGAATTCACCCATTTGTTTTCCCCAGAGTCACCTCCAAGCAATCACTTAAAGAGAGAGTTACAGTTTTCACTAATGCTTCCTCAAATGGACGTGCTGCTTATGTCTTAGGTGATGAGAATTTTGTGTTCCATTCTCCATATTCCTCAACACAGTTGAGTTATTTGCTGTATAACAGGTCTTTGAAAAATTATGTTCTTTCCCCTTTAACCTACACATGGACAGTGATTATTTAGCTAACTCCATTCCACTCGGTGAGATGGTCCCATATATACAGACCACCTCTACTGGCTCCCATCTATTTGCTAAGATTCAACAGCATATCCTTACGAGAAACACTCCCTTCTTTGTTGGTCATCTAAGAACACATACAGGCCTAAAGGACCCCCTCTCTGAAGTTAATGCTAAGGCAGATGAAGCCACTCACCTCATTTCTGCTATTCTGTCTACTCCTTTAATAAAGGCTCAACAAGCACATGCTCTCCATCACCTCAATGCCTCTGAGAGAGATATTTAAAATTTCTAGGGAACAAGCTCGATCTATAGTCAAAACTGCCAAGATTGTGTGTCTTTTATCCCCACTCCTCATTTAGGAGTTAATGCAAGAGGTCTGCTTCCAAATGAACATTTGCAAATGGATGTGACTCTCTTCCCTTAGTTTGGAAGGTCCAAATATGTTCATGTCACAATTGATACTTTTAGTGGGTTTCTCTTTGCTTTTCCCCTTTTGGGTGAGGCCTCTTTGGATGTTATTTTTCATGTTATTCAATATATAAGAATGGTTATGAGAAAACCTCAAGTCATTAAAACTGACAATAGGCCAGAATAAACAGGTAACAAGTTCCAAAAACTCTGCTCACTCTTTGGTATCAAACACATCACTGGTATTCCTTATAACCCTCAAGGTCAAGGAATTGTTGAAAGAGCACAACAGACTTTAAAAAATATGCTTCAACATCTTTCCACCTCCATGGAGACCATCATGACCCACTCACCTTGAAATAAACTTGCTCATGTCTTGTTTGTGCTTAATTTCTTGAGATTGGATAATGATAGATGTTCAACTGCTAATCGTCATTGGCATTCTGGTTCCAAACATTCTCATACCACAGTGCTTTGGAGGGACCCCCTTACCACTCAGGGGAAGGGACCTGATCCTGTGCTTATTTGGGGTCGTGGCTCAGCATATATTTATGATCAAAAGAACTCTGAGTCCCGATGGGTTCCAGAACGCCTTGTAAAACAAGTTAATCCTATGTCCAGAGTGGAACACTCTCCTCCCCCTGAGAATCATTCTCCTTCTCTTGAAGATGATGCTATCTCACCTGATTCAGATGCTTCTGATAACCCTACCATGGCAAAATGCACCGTTGATGGCAATCAAACTGCCCCATAAGCTCTCTTCAGGAGTGTCCTCTTGACACTTGGTTTGGAATTTTACATCGATGGTCCTCTCAGATAGGAAGGGCCCAGTCTGGTCTATCTCCAAATTATCTAAGCATGTTTGGTGGCCAGATGCTCTGATCCCTGACCTTCGCAAGCTGGCACTTAGTAGAGGAACACCTTGGGGAATCACACATCCTTTAGATATCTCCATCACCGCAGAATTAGCTACATGTGGCCATAATTTTAAGCCTGGATGTGGCAACTCACTTCGATGTACTTTATTGAAAAGAACTGAGTTTTGTGTCTGCCCTGGGTACCATCATGGAAGTTCTATAGATAAAAAGTGAGGAGGCAAAACAGACATTTTCTATGCCTCCTGGGCTTATGTAACTGCTAGAGATGCATCTTAAAATCCCAACTCCTCATGGGATTACATCCAAGTAAACCATAATGTTACACCCTCAGCTAGTTTTCAAAGATATGATGAGTTTTGCCAGGCCTCTAACCCCTCTACAAAGGGATGCTGCAAAACTTTAGGAATTACATTCACCACCCATGCAAAATCTCCCAATCTACATTGGCAAATAGGTTATGAATGGGGTCTTTGCCTCTATGTACTTGGCTTTGATCCAGGCATTATTTTCTCTATTATGCTCCTTAAAGAGCCTATATATCATGCCCAACCAGAACCAATGGAACCTAATCCTGTGTTGGTACCTCATCCTGTTCCTCCTAAAGGAACTGACTGGGGCACCACCCGTGCTCCTTCTCTTAAAGGCACCTCCCTACCTTCTGTATTTACCCTCCAGCAACCAGCTAAGCCATCAGACACTATTCTGCTTGTACACTCAGCTCCCACTAAGAATTTTGTGCTTTCTTTAGCTACTCAGACTTTTCTTACCTTACAGCAATCTCAAAAAACCCCTCCTCTGAACCATTTCCAGCTTGCATTCCCTAGGCTGCTTTTAGAAGGAAATGTACTGAGGCCCAGGCGGGAGCCTTCACGTGTCTGCCTAGGGATCTGAACAGCCTGGGCCACAGCACTTGGTCTCCAGGAAGTTCAAGAGACCTGATGTACACATGGAGGCAGACTTGGAGCACACAGCTTGCTCCGGCAGCACAGAGCTTAGTTTCCAGTCCCGAGGCCTCTGGCGGGAGCCTACACATCTCTGCTTCAGGATCCACAACAGCCTGGGCTGCAACACCACATCTCCAGGTCCTGCAAGAGGCCAGAGGGGCACCCGGGAGGCCAGCTGGGAGGAATCAGTGTGCTCTGGTGAATCCAGCAGGCCCAGACTGGAGCCTTCGGGTGCTGGCTTTGGGATCTGAACAACCTGGGCCACAGAACCCTGTCTTCAGGAAGTGCAGGAGGTCAGCTGTGCACCAGAGACCAACTGGGAAGGGGCAGCTTGCACTGGTGAGTCCAGCATTGACAAGACCAACTAACACCAGTGAGAACTAGATGGCAAAAGGCAAATGCAGGAATGTCACTAACAAAAATCACGGCAATATGACAACATCTGAACACAATTCTCCTTTACCAGCATGTCCTGGATACCACATCACACCAGTAAAACAAGATTTGGATTTAAAATCACTGGTCATGATGCTGGTACAGGAACACATGAAGGACATACTTAAAGAAATTCAGGAGAAAATGGATCAAAGTTCGAAGCCCTTGCAAGGGAAACACAAAAATCATTGAAAGAAATCCAGGAGAATACAAAAGCCAATAAGGAGGAAATGCAAAAATCACTTAAAGAAATACAGGAGAACTTTGATCAACAGGCTGAGGTCATGAAAGAGGAAACACAAAAAGCTCTTAAAAATTACAGGAAAGCACAAACAAGCAAGTGAAGGAGCTAAGCAAAACCATCCAGGATCTAAAATCAGAAGTAGAGACAACTAAGAAAACTCAAAGGGAGACAACTTTGGAGATAGAAAGCCTTGGGAAGAAATCAGGGGACATAGATGCAAATATCAACAACAGAATACAAGAGATAGAAGAAAGAATTTCAGATGCTGAAGATACCATAGAAACCATGGACTCAACAGTTAAAGAAAATGCAAAATTCAAAAAGCTTGTAACCCATACCATCCAGGAAATCCAGGACACAATGAGAAGACCAAACCTAAGGATTATAGGCATAGATGAGAGTGAAGATTTACAACTTAAAGGGCCAGCAAATATCTTCAACAAAATTATGGAAGAAAGCTTCCCTAACCTAAAGAGAGAGATGCCCATGAATATACAAGAAGCCTACAGAACTCCAAACAGACTGCACCAGAACAGAAATACTTCCCGTCACATAATAATCAAAACACCAAATGTTCTAAACAAAGAAAGAATACTAAAGGCAGTAAGAGAAAAAGGCCAAGTAACATATAAAGGAAGACCTATCAGAATCACAGCAGACTTTTCACCTGAGACTATGAAGGCTAGAAGGTCCTGGGCAGATCTCATGCAGACTCTAAGAGAACACAAATGCCAACCAAAACTACTATATCCAGCAAAACTCTCAATCACCATAGATGGAGAAACTAAGATATTCCATGACAAAACCAAGTTTACCCAATATCTATCCACAAACCCAGCCCTACAAAGGATAATAGGAGGACAACACCAATACAAGGAGGGAAACTTCACCCTGGAAAAAGCAAGATAGTAACCTTCTTTCATCAAACCCAAAAGAAGGTAACCAATCAAATTTAAAAAATAACATCAAAAATGACAGTAAGTAATAATCACTATTTCTTAATATCTCTTAATGTCAATGGACTCAACGACCCACTAAAAAGACATAGACTAACTGACTGGATGCGTAAATAGGACCTTACATTTTTCTGTATACAGGAAACATACCTCAGGGTCAAAGACAAACACTACCTTAGAGTAAAAGGCTGGAAGACAATTTTACAAGCAAATGGTCTCAGGAAACAAGCTGGAGTAGCCATTCTAATATCAGATAAAATTGACTTTTAACCCAAAGTCATCAAAAGAGACTCTGAGGGACACTTCTTGCTGGTCAAAGGAAAAATACAATAAGAAGAACTCTCAATCCTGAACATCTATGCTCCAAATGCAAGGGCACCCTCATTCGTAAAAGAAACTTTATTAAAGCTCAAAGCACACATTTCACTTAACACAATAATTGTGGGTGACTTCAACACTGCACTTTCCTTAATAGACCAATCAGGAAAACAGAAACTGAACAGGGACACAATGAAACTAATTGAAACTTTGGACCAATTAGATTTAACAGATATATATATATATATATATATAACATTCTATCCTAAACCAAAAGAATAAACACCTTTTCTCAGCATCTCATGGTACCTTCTCCAAAAAAGATCATATAATTGGTCACAAGACAGACCTCAACAAATATAAGAAGATTGAACTAATCCCATGCCTCCTATCAGATCATTGTGGAGTAAATTAAGTGGTCTTCAATAGCAACAAAAACAACAGAAAAACCACATACACATGGAAACTGAACAATACTCTACTCAATGATACCTTGGTCAAGGAAGAAATAAAGAAAGAAATTAAAGACTTTTTGGAACTTAATGAAAATGAAGACACAACATACCCAAATCTATGGGACACAATGAAAGCAGTGCTAAGAGGAAAACTCATAGCCCTGAGTGCCTCCAAAAAGAAAATGGAGAGAGCATACATTACCAGCTTAATGACACACCTGAAAGCCCCAGAACAAAAAGAAGCTATTTCACCCAGGAGGAATAGAAGGCAGGAAATCCTCAAACTCAGGGCTGAAATCAATCAAGTAGAAACAAAGAGAACCATATAAAGAATCCACAAAACCAGGAGCTGGTTCATTGAGAAAATCAACAAGATAGATAAACGCTTAGCCAGACTAACCAAAGGGCACAAAGACAGTATCCAGATTAACAAACTTAGAAATGAAAAGAGAGATATAACAACAGATACTGAGGAAATTCAAAAAACCATTAGATCCTACTACAAAAGCCTATACTCAACACAACTGGAGAATCTGGAGGAAATGGACAATTTCCTAGACAGATATCCGACACCAAAACTAAATCAGGATCAAATAGATCATCTAAACAGTCCCATAACACCTGAAGAAATAAAAAGGGTCATAGAAAGTCTCCCAACCAAAAAAAGCACAGGACCAGATGGCTTCAGTGCAGAATTCTGTCAGACTGTCATTGAAGACCTAACACTGATACTCTTCAAAATATTCCACAAAATAGAAACAGAAGGAACACTACCCAACTCGGTCTATGAAGCCACAATTATGCTGATACCAAAACCACACAAAGATCCAACAAAGAAAGAGAACTTCAGGCCAATTTCTCTTATGAATATTGATGCAAAAATACTTAATAAAATTCTTGCCAACCGAATGCAAGAACACATCAAAACAATCATCCACCATGATCAAGTAGGCTTCATCCCAGGAATGCAGGGATGGTTCAATATAAGGAAATCCATAAATGCTATCCACTACATAAACAAACTCAAAGAAAAAACCATATGATCATCTCATTAGATGCAGAAAAAGCATTTGACAAAATCCAGCATCCTTTCATGCTAAAAGTATTGGAAAGAACAGGAATTCAAGGCCCATATCTAAACATCGTTAAAGCAATATACAGCAAACCGGTAGCCAACATCAAACTAAATGGAGAGAAAGTTGAAACAATCCCACTAAAATCAGGGACTAGACAAGGCTGTCTTCTCTCTCCATATCTTATCAATATAGTACTTGAATTTCTAGCTAGAGCGATTAGACAACATAAGGAGGTCAAGTGGATACATATTGGAAGGGAAGAAGTCAAATTATCACTATTTGCAGATGATATGATAGTCTACTTAAGTGATCCGAAAACCTCCACCAGAGAACTCCTACAGCTGATAAACAACTTCAGGAAAGTGGCTGGTTATAAAATCAACTCAAGCAAATCAGTTGCCTTCCTGTACTCAAAGGATAAGCAGGCTGAGAAAGAAGTTAGGGAAATGACACCCTTCACAATAGCCACAAACAATATAAAGAATCTTGGTGTGACTCTAACCAAACAAGTGACAGATCTTTACGACAAGAACTTCAGGTCTCTAAAGAAGGATGTCAAAGACCTCAGAAAATGGAAAAATCTGCCATGCTCGTAGATCAGGAGGATTAATATAATTAAAATGGCCATCTTGCCAAAAGTAATCTACAGATTCAATGCAATCCCCATCAAAATCCCAACACAGTTCTTCACAGAGTTAGAAAAAGCAATTCTCAAATTCATCTGGAATAAAAAAAAAAAAAAAAAAAAAACCAGGATAGCTAAAACTATTCTCAACAACAAAAGAAATTCTGGGGGAATCAGTATCCCTGACTTCAAGCAATACTACAGAGCAATAGTGTTAAAAACTGCATGGTATTGGTACACTGACAGGCAGGAGGACCAATGGAATAGAATTGAAGATCCAGAAATGAATCCACACACGTATGGTCACTTGATCTTGGACAAAGGTGCCAAAAACATCCAGTGGAAAAAAGATAGCCTTTTCAACAAATGGTCCTGGTTCAATTGGAGATCAGCATGCAGAAGAATGCGAATTGATCCATTCTTATCTCCATGTACTAAACTTCACTCCAAGTGGATCAAGGACCTCCATGTAAAACCAGACACACTGAAACTAACAGAAAAGAAACTGGGGAAGACCCTAGAGGACATGGGAACTGGAGAAAAGTTTATGAACAGAACACCAATTGCGTATGCTCTAAGATCAAGAATTGACAAATGGGACCTCATAAAATTACAATGTTTCTGTAAGTCAAAGGACACTTTTAAAAGGACAAAACAGCAACCATCAAATTGGGAAAGGATATTCACCAACCCTACATCTGATAAAGGGCTAATATCCAATATATACAAAGAACTCAAGAAGTTAGACCCCAGGGAACCAAATAACTGTATTAAAAAATGGGGTACGCCAAGGACTGGGCGGCTTGGTGGGCCATCTGTGAGTCAACCCGCCCAGGGGATTGTTAGCACAGCAGACTCTCCCGGCGCTTTCAGGGGGCGCGGGCGCGCACGCCCGCCATCCTAGTCACCTGGCAGACCCAATTAACAGTCATAGCCCTAGGGGAACTTTGCTCTGACCTTGGCCTCCCAGGCTTTTGCCTGGACTCAGGGACTGGGCGGCCAGGCTAACCTTGTGTGCGACAGCCCGGTTGGCGGATCGGCTGCCCAGCGGAGTGAGCGGAACACAGGGGAGATCACAGCAGCATACATCATCGGCACTCCCTGGGGGTGCACACAGGCTCCATCTGGTCCACAGACACAATCTGGGGCAAGGCCTCAGGCTGAAGCCCTCAGCTCTACTCCCTCCGCTTCTGGATCCAGATCAGCCTGGGCGGCAGCACCACATCTCCAAGTCCTGCAAGTGGCTAGCTGGGCTTCCGGGAGGCCAGCTGGGAGAAGTCAGTGTGCTCCAGTGAATCCAGCGGGCCCCAGCGGGAGCCTTCGGGTGCCTGCTTTGGGATCTGAACAGCCTGGGCAGCAGCACCCTGTCTACAAGCAGTGCAGGAGGTAAGCTGTGCACCAGAGACCAACTGGGAAGGGGCAGCTTGCACTGGTGAGTCCAGCACTGACAAGACAAACTAACACCAGTGAGAACTAGATGGCAAAAGGCAAACGCAGGAACGTCACTAACAGAAATCAAGGCAATATGGCAACATCTGAACCCAATACTCCTCTACCAACATGTCCTGGATACCCCATCACACCAGTAAAACAAGATTTGGATTTAAAATCACTGGTCATGATGCTGGTACAGGAACACATGAAGGACATACTTAAAGAAATTCAGGAGAAAATGGATCAAAATTTAGAAGCCCTTGCAAGGGAAACACAAAAATCGTTGAAAGAAATCCAGGAGAATACAAAAGCCAACAAGGAGGAAATGCAAAAAACACTTAAAGAAATATAGTAGAACTTTGGTCAACAGGCTGAGGTCATGAAAAAGGAAACACAAAAATCTCTTAAAGAATTCCAGGAAAACACAAACATGCAAGTGAAGGAGCTAAGCAAAACCATCCAGGATCTAAAATCAGAAGTAGAAACAACTAAGAAAACTCAAAGGGAGACAACTTTAGAGATAGAAAGCCTTGGGAAGAAATCGGGGGACAGAGATGCAAATTTCAACAACAGAATACAAGAGATAGAAAAAAGAATCTCAGATGCTGAAGATTCCATAGAAACCATGGACTCAACAGTTAAAGAAAATGCAAAATGCAAAAAGCTTGTAACCCAAAATATCCAGGAAATCCAGGACACAATGAGAAGACCAAACCTAAGGATTATAGGCATAGATGAGAGTGAAGATTTACAACTTAAAGGGCCAGCAAATATCTTCAATAAAATTATGGAAGAAAACTTCCCTAACCTAAAAAGAGAGATGCCCATGAATATACAAGAAGCCTACAGAACTCCAAACAGACTGGACCAGAACAGAAATACTTCCTGTCACATAATAATCAAAAAACCAAATGTTCTAAACAAAGAGAGAATACTAAAGGCAGTAAGAGAAAAAGGCCAAGTAACATATAAAGGAAGACCTATCAGAATCACAGCAGACTTTTCACCTGAGACTATGAAGGCTAGAAGGTCCTGGGCAGATCTCATGCAGACTCTAAGAGAACACAAATGCCAACCAAAACTACTATATCCAGCAAAACTCTCAATCACCATAGATGGAGAAACTAAGATATTTCATGACAAAACCAAGTTTACCCAATATCTATCCACAAACCCGGCCCTGAAAAGGATAATAGGAGGACAACACCAATACAAGGAGGGAAACTTCACCCTGGAAAAAGCAAGATAGTAACCTTTCATCAAACCCAAAAGAAGATAAGCATTCAAATTTAAAAAATAACGGCAAAAATGATAGGAAGTAACAATCACTATTCCTTAATATCTCTTAACATCAATGGACTTAATGCCCCAATAAAAAGACACATACTAACTGATTGGATACGTAAACAGGACCCTACATTTTGCTGCTTACACGAAACACACCTCAGGGTCAAAGACAAACACTACCTTAGAGTAAAAGGCTGGAAGACAATTTTACAAGCAAATGGTCTCAGGAAACAAGCTGGAGTAGCCATTTTAATATCAGATAAAATTGACTTTCAACCCAAAGTCATCAAAAGGGACCCTGAGGGACACTTCTTGCTGGTCAAAGGAAAAATACAAAAAGAAGAACTGTCAATCCTGAACATCTATGCCCCAAATGCAAGGGCACCCTCTTTCGTAAAAGAAACTTTATTAAAACTAAAAGCATAAATTGCACCTAACAAAATAATTGTGGGTGACTTCAACACTGCACTTTCCTCAATGGACCGATCAGGAAAACAGAAACTAAACAGGGACACAATGAAACTAATTGAAGCTTTGGACCAATTAGATTTAACAGATATATACATAGAACATTCTATCCTAAAACAAAAGAATATACCTTTTTCTCAGCACCTCATTGTACCTTCTCCAAAATCGACCATATAATTGGTCACAAGACAGACCTCAACAAATATAAGAAGATAGAACTAATCCCATACCTCCTATCTGATCACTATGGAGTAAAAGTGATCTTCAATAGCAACAGAAACAACAGAAAGCCCACATACACGTGGAAACTGAACAATACTCTACTAAATGATACCTTGGTCAAGGAAGAAATAAAGAAAGAAATTAAAGACTTTTTAGAACATAATGAAAATGAAAACACAACATACCCAAATCTATGGGACACAATGAAAGCAGTGCTAAGAGGAAAACTCATAGCCCTGAGTGCCTCCAAAAAGAAAATGGAGAGAGCATACATTACCAGCTTAATGACACACCTGAAAGCCCTAAAACAAAAAGAAGCTATTTCGCCCAGGAGGAGTAGAAGGCAGGAAATCATCAAACTCAGGGCCGAAATCAATCAAGTAGAAACAAAGAGAACCATACAAAAAATCAACAAAACCAGGGGCTGGTTCTTTGAGAAAATCAACAAGATAGATAAACCCTTAGCCAGACTGACCAAAGGGCACAGAGAAAGTATCCAAATTAACAAACTTAGAAATGAAAAGGGAGATATAACAACAGAAACTGAGGAAATCCAAAAAATCATCAGATCCTACTACAAGAGCCTATACTCAACACAACTGGAGAATCTGGAGGAAATGGACAATTTCCTTGACAGATACCAAATACCAAAATTAAATCAGGACCAACTAGACCATCTAAACAGTCCCATAATGCCTAAAGAAATAGAAGGAGTCATAGAAAGTCTTCCAACCAAAAAAAGCACAGGACCAGATGGCTTCAGTGCAGAATTCTACCAGACCTTCAAAGAAGAGTTAACACCAATACTCTTCAAACTATTCCACAAAATAGAAACAGAAGGAACACTACCCAATTCCTTCTACGAAGCCACAATTACGCTGATACCAAAGCCACACAAAGATCCAACAAAGAAAGAGAACTTCAGACCAATTTCCCTTATGAACATCGATGCAAAAATACTCAATAAAATTCTTGCCAACCGAATCCAAGAACACATCAAAACGATCATCCACCATGATCAAGTAGGCTTTATCCCGGGAATGCAGGGTTGGTTCAATATACGGAAATCCATCAATACAATCCACTACATAAACAAACTCAAAGAACAAAACCACATGGTCATTTCATTGGATGCTGAAAAAGCATTTGACAAAATTCAGCATCCCTTCATGCTTAAAGTCTTGGAGAGAACAGGAATTCAAGGCCCATACCTAAACATAGTAAAAGCAATATACAGCAAACCGGTAGCCAGCATCAAACTAAATGGAGAGAAACTTGAAGCAATCCCACTGAAATCAGGGACCAGACAAGGCTGCCCCCTTTCTCCTTATCTTTTCAATATTGTACTTGAGGTACTAGCTCGGGCAATTCGACAACATAAGGAGGTCAAAGGGATACAAATTGGAAAGGAAGAAGTAAAACTATCATTATTTGCAGACGACATGATCGTCTACCTAAGTGACCCAAAGAACTCCACTAGAGAGCTCCTACAGCTGATAAACAACTTCAGCAAAGTGGCAGGTTATAAAATCAACTCAAGCAAATCAGTGGCCTATCTATACTCAAAGGATAAGCAGGCTGAGAAAGAAATTAGGGAAATGACCCCCTTCACAATAGCCACAAACAGTATAAAGTATCTTGGGGTGACTCTTACCAAACATGTGAAAGATCTGTATGACAAGAACTTCAAGACTCTGAAGAAGGAAATGGAAGAAGACCTCAAAAAATGGGAAAACCTCCCATGCTCATGGGTCAGTAGAATCAATATAGTTAAAATGGCCATTTTGCCTAAAGCACTATACAGATTCAATGCAATACCCATCAAAATCCCAACTCAATTCTTCACAGAGTTAGAAAGAGCAATTATCAAATTCATCTGGAACAACAAAAAACTCAGGATAGCTAAAACTATTCTCAGCAACAAAAGAAAATCTGGGGGAATCAGTATCCCTGACCTCAAGCAATACTACAGAGCAATAGTGTTAAAAACTGCATGGTATTGGTACAGTGACAGGCAGGAGGATCAATGGAACAGGATTGAAGATCCAGAAATGAACCCACACACCTATGGCGACTTGATCCTCGAAAAAGAGGCTGAAAACATCCAATGGAAAAAAGATAGCCTTTTCAACAAATGGTGCTGGTTCAACTGGAGGTCAGCATGCAGAAGAATGTGAATCGATCCATCCTTGTCTCCTTGTACTAAGCTCAAATCCAAATGGACCAAGGACCTCCACATAAAGCCATACACTCTGAAGTTAATAGAAAAGAAACTGGGGAAGACCCTTGAGGACATGGGTACAGGGAGTACTTTTCTGAACAGAACACCAATAGCGTATGCTCTAAGAGCAAGAATTGACAAATGGGACCTCATAAAATTACAAAGTTTCTGTAAGGCAAAGGACACCATCAAGAGGACAAATCGGCAACCAACAAATTGGGAAAAGATCTTCACCAATCCTACATCAGATAGAGGGCTAATATCCAATATATATAAAGAACTCAAGAAGTTAGACTCCAGAAAAACAAACAACCCTATTAAAAAATGGGGTACAGAGTTAAACAAAGAACTCTCACCTGAAGAACTTCGGATGGCAGAGAAGCATCTTAAAAAATGCTCAACTTCATTAGTCATTAGGGAAATGAAAATCAAAACAACCCTAAGATTTCATCTTACACCAGTCAGAATGGCCAAGATTAAAAATTCAGGAGACAGCAGGTGTTGGAGAGGGTGTGGAGAAAGAGCAACACTCCTCCACTGCTGGTGGGGTTGCAAATTGGTACAACCACTCTGGAAAGCAGTCTGGCGGTTCCTCTGAAAACTGGGCACCTCACTTCCAGAAGATCCTGCTATACCACTCCTGGGCATATATCCAGAAGACTCCCCACCATGTAATAAGGATACATGTTCTACTATGTTCATAGCAGCCCTATTTATAATTGCCAGATGCTGCAAAGTACCCAGGTATCCCTCAACAGTAGAGTGGATGCAAAAAATGTTGTATATCTACACAATGGAGTACTATTCAGCTATTAGAAACAATGAATTCATGAAATTCTTAGGCAAATGGATGGAGCTAGAGAATATCATACTAAGTGAAGTAACCCAGACTCAAAAGGTGAATCATGGTATGCACTCACTAATAAGTGGATATTAACCTAGAAAACTGGAATACCCAAAACATAATCCACACATCAAATGAGGTACAAGAAGAAAGGAGGAGTGGCCCCTGGTTCTGGAAAGACTCAGTGAAACAGTATTCGGCAAAACCAGAACGGGGAAGTGGGAAGGGGTGGGTGGGAGGACAGGGGAAGAGAAGGGAGCTTACGGGACTTTCGGGGAGTGGGGGGGCTAGAAAAGGGAAATCATTTGAAATGTAAATAAATTATATCGAATAAAAAAAGATATAAATATTCTATTAATTTTAATTTAAAATTAGAAATTTAAGTTTATGGTTATAGTAAATTTAGTTAAAAATCAACTTTAAGTACTGTTTAGTTATTTGTCCTAAAGAATGTGTTGACAATTGAGATAAAAATAAAATTTCCCCTTTTTAAATATATATTAAGTTTCAAAAGATGATTAACCTTTTTAACAGACCAGAATAAGTTTTTCAGTATTGAAATAATTATAAAAGTGTTAATATTTTTATTTAAAAATTGAATACTAATTTACAGCTAATATTATTATTTTCTTTTTAAGTATACTATTTAAATAATGTTGGTATAAGACTGAATGAGTCTGAATACAAATAATATCATCCTGAGTTTTGGAAAAATTTTACAAGTACAAACTGCATGAAAAAGTTAATTGCTATAGACCACATAGCAACTAACTCCTGTAACAACAGAAGTGATGGGTTTGTGATACTTTCCTGTCTGGAGCAATTAGAACTATCATTCTATAAAGTAAAACAGTGAATCAATGAGCTATTTAGAGCATTCTTGTTCAATAAATGTAAGAATTAAAAAAATGTTTCTTTAACATTAGAGATATTTATATAATATACAAAGTAAACCATGATCTTTTTAATTAGTTAAATCACGAAATATAATGATTTCCAACAGTGCTAAAAGACAAGATTTTAAAGATCTGTGCTTTATACTTTTATCTAAAGGTATATACTATGTCATGCCCATCATGAGAGATTTCCCAATGTGTTTTATTTTCATTATGCATAACATTGTAACTTTATTCATATAACTGTAATTTTTAACCCATTGTATAAAAATGGATTCACTTTCTTATAAAGTTCATTATACACTCAACACAGTTATGCAGCTCAAGGCCACCCATATCTAAATTGATGCCACACTCAGTGAGTCCATTGTGGCTTTACCATATCAATTAACAATAAAAACAGTCCTGAAGATATCAGACCAAACTGTTATAATAATATCTCAGTTAAGGATCTCTTCCCACATCATTGTTGGTTATATCAAGTTAAAAAGTTAAAAAAACAAAACAAAACAAAAACAACCATCAAAAGCAGACAGGACAATTTCTTTTTTGAACAATGTAATCTCTCACAACTGTTCAACTTTATTTTAGTGAATAAGAGGCATAAAACAAATAAAATGAATGAGCATATTTGTGGTTTAATAAAATTCCAATTGTAAAGACAGACTCTGTTGATAGTCACTAAATGATGCAGGGGAAAATATTAGAAAATGTAAAAAAATTCTGTTACATGCTGATGGCGTCTTGCTTGTTTATGTGAAGCATTATAGCACAGAAATCATGCTGGCTTAGTGAAGTGGATGTTGTAGACTGTGTTTTTCCAAGATCAGTGGCCTCGCTTGTCCCAGGAAGTTGGCTAGTCCTTACAACAACCTCTTCATTAAACACCATTTGTTGCCACATTCTAAATATTGTGTTTAAACACACACATAAGTGTAGTTCTCTTCCCTCATTCCATAAATTTCCTTTTATAACTGAGAAACACAATTACAGAAAAAGCACAACCTATCAAATGCAGGGAACACATGATAACATTTTACTCAGCCCCACATCCTACATGTAAAACACCTCTGGTACCTAAAGTCTAGGGAATAACTTAGAATATGGAAAAGAAAGATTGTAAGAGCCAGAGGATAAGAAGTCTGCTAAGAGGTTATGATTTTAGACATTTTGGGGAGGCTAAACCTACAAACTCTCAACATCATGGCTGCATAAACAAAATCTGAAATACAACAACAACAATAAACACGCCTTTTTTAAAAAGGCAATTTTCATGGAGTGTTAACGTAGATAAAGACCTTGAGGCAACTAGGGAGACTAGATTGAGAAAGAAAATCAGAGTTCTCTCAGTGACCTATTTAGTACCAAATGCTCAGACACAAAATTATATACCAAGCAAGCTTTCATGTATTGAATAGGATATATTTATATATTTAGTAACACGCGCGCACGCGCACGCGCGCGCACACACACACACACACACACACACACACGCTACTTAAAGAAAGAGCAGCCATGAGTTCAAAAGAAAACAATGGGATGGTTAGGATGAAGATAGATGTAGAAATGGGAAGAAGTAAAGTAAAGCAACTATAATTTTTATATATGTGTATGCATATATAAGCTACCACACACATCTACAATAAACTGGAGTCTTAATCAGCAAAGAGGCAGCGCATTTACCTATTCTTTCTCATATGCTGTCTTTAAGGAGGCAAGCTTCAATTTCATCACTTAATAAAGTCTGGGGCTTTAGCTGCCACTGAGGTTATCCCATCTCCAATGATCTTTTCTGACCACTCACACTGACAAGCCTCAACTGTCCTCCATGATATGTTAATTCCATCAAAACCATTTATTACCTGGCAGTTTTTAAAACATTACCTGGATCTCAGCAGGATGTCTTTCTCTGGAATACAGCTTCTTTGTGCTCTCAGGTAACACTTACCAGAAGATTTCATCACAGAGACCACTGGTCTCCTCTACTTCACTGACAATTTCTTTTCAATAGCTAACCAGAATCAGTTGTCCTAGTAACCTGTTCCTTTCTTGATTCTAAATACATACTTTGGTTCCCAAAACTGTAAAAATTTATTGGTTGCTGGTGCTGAAACATGCCCCCACACCACCAAGTTCAATTATATTTACACAAATTTCCTGATTTCTATGACATTCTCCACTATTTCTAACTGTTAAAGTACTAGCTCAGTAAACTGACTTGAACTCAGAAATCTGGATGGTTTTCACACCAGGGTGCTGGGATTAATGTTGTATGCCAACATGTCTGGACCTAAGCTTTTTTTACCTGGAACATGCTGTGTACCAAACTAGTATAGAATTCAGAAATGAACTACTTTTTTTCTACGGGGATTAAAGATGGGTTGCACCATGCCTGAAACGAAGCTTTTCATGGGGAATGTGCACCTAGATCTGAAATAAATCTTATGTCTTTCCAGGTCAAGATTTGGATCAAAATGGTGTGTTCATAAGCCTCAACATCTGAATCACAGTTATGACCTCCATTTCTGGATAAAGTTCACTACATTTTGATCCAATTGAGTACCATTTAATTCATTCCACTGCTTTGCATCATCACAAAATCTGCATTCCTCAAATCAAAATCAAGTTCACACCTATGCCTGTAATATCAGTGTGTGGCACCCATTTCTGTTTTAGTAAAGGTTCCATTGCCATATAGTCTCTATCACTAAGACAAATCTTACATAGGAAGACATTTAATCAAGACTGGCTTACAGTCTTAGAGCTTCCTTCTGTTTTCATCATGGGAAAAAGTACAGTATTATGAAGGAATATATGTTGATAAAGGAGCCAAGGGTCCTGCATTTTGGCCCTAAGGCACACAGAAAACTCTCCCACTGCCAGTCAGGAATACACTCTATACCCCACTGCACAGACTTGTGAATTTCATAAATTATTCAAGACCCACCTCCATTGTGGCATGCAGTGACATACTGCCTGTAAGAAAGGTATATCTTCCACAATATGGACATGTCTGATTATTCCACAATTCTCATGGGGTAAGCATATTCAGTCAACCACATTCCATTTCCTGAAAGCCATATGCTTATTCAAACACATGAATGTATTGGGGCTATACTTAGGTATATCCTTACACAAAATGAATTAAATACAACTCCACATGGTCTAGCAAAGGCTCATCAGTGTTTTAAAATAAATGTCTCTTTTAAGATTCATGAATTATCATAACTGTAAAACCTTAAAAATTGAAAGTGAAACAGTAGATCATATATTCCCAAAACTTCAGAGTGAGGTAATCCTGGACCAAATCAAGACCAAAAGCTTTCTGTGCAAACACCAGACTCTATATCTACATGTCTGGTGTCCTGTATTATTTCAGTTTGCTAAACTAATATCTACTTCTTTTACTTGCGCTGTTCTCCTTTCCAAAGCAAGTAAATGGGGTTCAGGCATGATTCTCTGGGTTCTTAAAATGGGCTTGGGTCACTCTACCAACTCTTCTCTTTTTATCACACTAGGCTCTGGATAACTTCACTCCATGGTTGCTGCTGTTCTTGGTGGTCATCCCATGGAACTGACATCTCCAATAAAGTGGCATCTTCTGCTGAAACTAGGAAGCAATTCCACCAATAGTCTCTTCTAAGCCAACATCAAGGTCCCAAATATCAGCTTCATTTCAAAAACCCTTCAGACTTAAACTGCCTCTGAGGCTGAGCTTTCTCCACTGATCTTTCCTGGTCACCCAAACTGGCAAGGCTCAACTGCTATTCATTACCCATTCAGTCTTCCAAAACTATTAACACCTGACAGATTCTTACATATTACCTGGCTGCCAGCAGGAGGTCTTTCTCTGGAATACAGCTTCATTGTAATCTCTAGCAACACTAAATAGAAGATTTTACCTCAGTGATGCTAGTCTAAACTACTAACATTTTCTGAGCTCTTGCTAAGCAACATATGTTGTAGAGGCACCCTGTTCTATTTTTCATTGTAAACCATTAGGGGCATTCCAAAATCTAACAAATTCTTTTGGATGTTGGTTCTGGAACTTTTACCCCTTGTTCAATTACATTGATAAAAGCTTCCTGTTTCAAGAGTATCCTCACTAACAAATGTTGGCTGTCAGAAAACTAGCTCTGAATTTCTTTAACTTGATGCAACTTGAACTCAGATCTGTATGGGTCTCACATCTGTGTACTGGGATGATGAAAGTCATATATCACTGTGCCTGGACCTAAGCATTTATTTACCTGGAAATTATTCTGTAACAGGATGGCCTGGAAATCATAAATCTGCCCTCTCCTTTCTCCTGTGATTAAGAATATCTACTGCCATGCCTGTACATAAGCTTTTTATGGCTAATGTGCTTCAAGGTCTGGATCTAAACCTGTGTTCTTCCATTTCATGATTTTGAATCAAAATCCTTTATTTTCCATCCTCAAAACCTGAATCACAGGTGTGCCCTCCACTATTGGATTGCAGTTCATGAGAGATGTAATCACATTGAACACTGAGACCAAACATCCAAATCCATTGCTAGTCAATTTGACACACAAATTGACTCTTTATGTCTCTTTATGTCCACATGAAAAGTGTAATCCAGTCATAATAAGGCCTAGCATGATATATCTCATGGTCTACTGAAAAAATATAAATAGCAAGCTTATACAGGTGGAATAGTACCCCTTCTATTATCTATTTGATTTTCTTCTATTATCACCTTTCAGGAAGTGTAGAGCAACATGCAGAAAGATACAGTACTGGAAGAGCTAATTGTCCTTCATCTTGACAGGAGATTCTCTCCCACAGGCCATTGAAAGAATCATCTGTAATACCCTGGCGAGATTTGAAAATTTCATGAAATCTTGAAGCCTCAACCTTATTTTGATACACATAGATATATTTCATCTCCTAGCCATACTTTTTCAATATGCTGGTGAGCCCTGATAATTATGTATCTTCAAACCATAAACTATGGTTTCCACTTGAAAGTTGACTTCATATTTTATCTCATGAGTCTCCTGCTTTCCCAAATTCCTGTTTCCTTTTATAGATTTCTAATAATTTTATATTATTAAGTATTTTCTATACATGATTCCCACTTTAGGCATCTTTTGTATTCTACTGATAAAGTCCACCAGACTACATCAATATAGTATATCATTGTCTAAAAAAGTGCCCATTTTCTCTGATTTTTTTGTTTGTTTTTCAGGGTTTTTTTATTTTTTTATACGATATATTTTTTATTTACATTTCAAATGATTTCCCCTTTCCTGGCTCTGAACTCACTGAAAGTCCCATAAGCTCTCTTCCCTCTGCCTGTGCCCCCATCTACCTCTTCCCACTTCCCTGTTCTGGTACTGCACTATACTGCTGTACTGAGTCTTTCCAGAGCCAGGGGATACTCAATACATCATTTGATATGTGAATTATGTCTTGGATATTCAACGTTTCTAGGTTAATATCCACTTATTAGTATGTGCATACCATGATTGATCTTTTGAGACTGGGTTACCTCACTTAATATGATGTTCTCCAGCTCCATCGATTTGTCTAAGAATTTCATAAATTTATTATTTCTAATGGCTGAATAGTGCTCCATTGTGTATATATACCACATTTTTTGTATCCATTGCTCCACTGAGGGACATCAGGGTTCGTTCCAGCTTCAGGCGATTATAAATAAGGCTGCTATGAACATAGTGGAGCATGTATCCTTATTACATGCAGGGAAATCCTCTGATTATATGCCCAGGAGTGGTATAGCAGAGTCCTCCAGAAGTGATATGCCCAGTTTTCTGAGGAACCGACAGACTGATTTCCAGGGTGGCTGTACCAATTTGCAATGCCACCAGCACTGGAGAAGTGTTTCTCTTTCTCCACATCCTCACCAACACCTGATGTCTCCTGAGTTTTTAATCTTAGCCATTCTGACTGGTGTGAAGTGAAATCTCAGGGTTGTTTTGATTTGCATTTCCCTAATGACTAATGAAGTTGAACATTTTTTAAGATGCTTCTCAGCCATTCAAAGTTCTTCAGGTGAAATTTCTTTGTTTAGCTCTGTACCCCATTTTATAAAAGGGTTATTTGGTTCTCTGGTGTCTATCTTCTTGAGTTCTTTGTATATATTGGATATTAGCCCTCTGTCACATGTAAGGTTGGGAAGATCTTTTTCCAATTTTTTGGTTGCCAATTTGTGTTTTTGACAATGATATTTTCCTTATAGAAACTTTGTAATTTTATGAGGTTCTATTCTTGATCTTAGAGCATAAGCTAATGGTGTTCTGTTCAGGAACTTTACCCCTCTACCAATGTCCTCAAGGGTCTTCCCCAGTTTCTTTTCTATTAGCTTCAGAGTGTCTGGCTTTACATGGAGGTTCTTGAACCACTTGGAGTTGAGCTTAGTACAAGGAGATAAGTATGGATCAATTCACATTCTTCTGCATGCTGATCTCCAGTTGAACCAGCATCATTTGTTGAAAAGGATATCTTTTTTTTCCACTGGATGTTTTCAGATCCATTGTTGAAGAATAAGTGGCCATAGCTGGGTGAGTTCATTTCTGGATCTTCAGTCCTATTCCACTGATCTGCCTGCCAGTGACTGTACCAATACCATGCAGTTTTTAACACTATTTTTTTAATATTTTTATTTTCTATATTCTTTGTTTACATTCCAAATGATTTCCCCTTTCCCGGATCCTCCCTCCCCATATGTCCCATAAACCTTCTTCTCTCCATCCATTCTCCAATCACCTCCCCCCTTTTTCTCTGTCCTTATATTCCCTTCCCATGCTAGATCAATCCTTTCCAGGATCAGGACCCTCTCCATACTTCTTCATGGGAGTCATTTGTTATGCAGTTTGTGCCTTGGGTATTCAGAGCTTCTGGGCTAATTAATATCCACTTATCAGAGATTGCATTCCATGTGTATTCTTTTGTGATTGGGTTACCTCACTTAGGATGATATTTTCCTGATCAAACCATTCCTAAAAATTTTGTGAATTCATTGTTTCTAATTGCTGAGTAGTATTCCATTTTGTAAATATACCACATTTTCTGTATCCATTCCTCCTTTGAGGGGCATCTGGGTTCTTTCCAGCTTCTGGCTATTATAAATAAGACTGCTATGAACATAATGGAGCATGTGTCTTTATTGCATGCCGGGGAATCCTTTGGGTATATGCCCAGGAGAGGTATAGCAGGGTCCTCTGGAAGTGTCATGTCCAGTTTTCTGAGGAACCTCCAGACTGATTTCCACAGTGGTTGTACCATCTTACAGTGCCGCCAGCAGTGGAGGAGTGTTCGTCTTTCTCCACATCCTTGCCAACACCTGCTGTTTCCTGAGTTTTTGACCTTAGCCATTCTGACTGGTGAAAGGTGAAATCTCAGGGTTGTTTTGATCTGCATTTCCCTAATGACTAATGATGTTGAGCACTTCTTAAGGTGCCTCTCGGCCATCCGAATTTCTTCAGGTGAAAATTCTTTGTTAAGATCTGTACCCCATTTTTTAATAGGGTTATTTGGTTCCCTGGGGTCTAACTTTTGAGTTCTTTGTATATATTGGATATTAGCCCTCTATCAGATGTGGGGTTGGTGAATATCCTTTCCCAATTTGATGGTTGCCGTTTTGTACTTTTAACAGTGTCCTTTGCCTTGCAGAAATTTTGTAATTTTATGAGGTCCCATTTGTCAATTCTTGATCTTAAAGCATAAGCTATTGGTGATCTGTTCAGAAACTTTTCCCCTGTGTCCATGTCCTCAAGGGTCTTCCCCAGTTTCTTTTCTATTAGTTTCAGTGTGTCAGGTTTTAAATGGAGGTCCTTTATCCACTTGGAGTGAAGTTTAGTACATGGAGATAAGAATGGATCAATGCACATTCTTCTGCATGCTGACCTCCAATTGATCCAGCACCATTTGTTGAAAAGGCAATCTTTTTTCCACTGGATGTTTTTAGCTGCTTTGTCGAAGATCAAGTGACCATAGGTGGGTGGATTCATTTCTGGATCTTCAATTCTATTCCATTGGTCCACTTGTCTGTCACTGTGCCAATACCATGCAGTTTTTAACACTATTGCTTTGTAGTATTGCTTGAAGTCAGGGATACTGATTTCCCCAGAATTTGTTTTGTGGTTAAGAATAGTTTTAGCTATCCTGGTTTTCTTGTTATTCCAGATGAATTTGAGAATTGCTTTTTCTAACTCTGTGAAGAACTGAGTTGGGATTTTGATGGGAATTGCATTGAATCTGTAGATTGCTTTTGGCAAGGTGGCCATTTTAACTATATTAATCCTGCCAATCCACGAGCATGGCAGATTTTTCCATTTTCTGAGGTCTTCTTCGATTTCCTTCTTCAGAGACCTGAAGTTCTTGTCATATAGATCTTTCACTTGTTTGGTTAGAGTCACACCAAGATACCTTATATTGTTTGAGGCTATTTTGGAGGGTGTCATTTCCCTAACTTCTTTCTCAGCCTGCTTATCCTTTGAGTATAGGAAGGCAAGTGATTTGCTTGAGTTGATTTTATAACCACCCACTTTGCTGAAGTTGTTGTAGGAGTACTCTGGTGGACGTTTTTGGGTCACTTAAGTAGACTATCATGTCATCTGCAAATAGTGATAATTTGACTTCTTCCTTTCCAATTTGTATCCCCTTGACCTCCTTATTTTGTCTAATTGCTCTAGCTAGAACTTCAAGTACTATATTTAAGATATATGGAGAGAGAGGACAGACTTGTCTAGTCCCTGATTTTAGTGGGATTGCTTCAAGTTTCTCTCCATTTAGTTTGATGTTGGCTACTGGTTTGCTGTATATTGCTTTAACGATGTTTAGGTATGGGCCTTGAATTCCTGTTCTTTCCAATACTTTTAGCATGAAAGGATGCTGAATTTTGTCAAATGCTTTTTCTGCATCTAATGAGATGATCATATGGTTTATTTCTTTGAGTTTGTTTATGTAGTGGATAGCATTGATGGATTTCCTTATATTGAACCATCCCTGCATCCCTGGGATGAAGCCTACTTGATCATGGTGGATGATCATTTTGATGTGTTCTTGGATTCGGTTGGCAAGAATTTTATTAAATATTTTTGCATCAATATTCATAAGAGAAATTGGCCTGAAGTTCTCTTTCTTTGTTGGATCTTTGTGTGGTTTTGGTATCAGCATAATTGTGGCTTCATAGAACGAGTTGGGTAGACTTCCTTCTGTTTCTATTTTGTGGAATAGTTTGAAGAGTATTGGTGTTAAGTCTTCTATGAAGGTCTGATAGAACTCTGCACTGAAGCCATCGGGTCCCATGCTTTTTTTGGTTGGGAGACTTTCTATGACCCTTTTTATTTATTCAGGTGTTATGGGATTGTTTAGTTGATCTATTTGATCCTGATTTAGTTTTGGTGTTGGATATCTGTCTAGGAAACTGTCCATTTCCTCCAGATTCTCCAGTTGTGTTGAGTATAGGCTTTTGTAGTAGGATCTAATGATTTTTTGAATTTCCTCAGTTTCTGTTGTTATATCTCCCTTTTCATTTCTAAGTTTGTTAATCAGGATACTGTCTCTGTGGCCTTTGGTCAGTCTGGCTAAGGGCTTATCTATCTTGTTGATTTTCTCAAAGAACCAGCTCCTGGTTTTGTTGATTTTTTGTATGGTTCTCTTTGTTTCTACTTGATTGATTTCGGCCCTGAGTTTGATGATTTCCTGCCTTCTACTCCTCCTGGGTGAAATAGCTTCTTTTTGTTCTAGGGCTTTCAGGTGTGTCATTAAGCTGGTAATGTATGCTCTCTCCATTTTCTTTTTGGAGGCACTCAGGGCTATGGGTTTTCCTCTTAGCACTGCTTTCATTGTGTCCCATAGATTTGGGTATGTTGTGTCTTCATTTTCATTGTGTTCTAAAAAGTCTTTAATTTCTTTCTTTATTTCTTCCTTGACCAAGCTATCATTTAGTAGAATATTGTTCAGTTTCCATGTGTATGTGGGTTTTCTGTTGTTTTTGTTGCTATTGAAGAGCACTTTTACTCCATAGTGATCTAATAGGAGGCATGGGGTTATTTTGTTCTTCTTATATTTGTTGAGGTCTGTCTTGTGATCAATTATATGGTCGATTTTGGAGAAGGTACCATGAGGTGCTGAGAAAAAGGTATATTCTTTTGCTTTAGGATAGAATGTTCTATATATATCTGTTAAATCTAATTGGTCACACGCTTCAATTTGTTTAATTGCGTCCCTGTTTAGTTTTTATTTTCCTGATTGGTCCATTGAGGAAAGTGCAGTGTTGAAGTCACCCACACTTATTGTGTTAGGTGCAATGTGTGCTTTGAGCTTTAATAAAGTTTCTTTTACGAAAGAGGGTTCCCTTGCATTTGGAGCATAGATGTTCAGGATTGAGAGTTCTTCTTGTTGTATTTTTTTTCTTTGACCAGCAAGAAGTGTCCCTCAGAGTCTCTTTTGATGACTTTGGGTTGAAAGTCAATTTTATCTGATATTAAAATGGCTACTCCAGCTTGTTTCCTGAGACCATTTGCTTGTAAAATTGTCTTCCAGCCTTTTACTCTAAGGTAGTGTTTGTCTTTGACCGTGAGGTGTGTTTCCTGTAAGCATCAAAATGTAGAGTCCTGTGTACATATCCAGTAGGTTAGTCTATGTCTTTTTATTGGGGCATTGAGTTCATTAATGTTAAGAGATATTAAGGAATGGTAATTGTTACTTCCTGTCATTTTTGTTGTTATTTTTTAAATTTGATTGTTTAACTTCTTTTGGATTTGATGAAAGGTTACTATCTTGCTTTTTCCAGGGTGAAGTTTCCCTTCTTGTATTGGTGTTTTCCTCCTATTATCCTTTTTAGGGCTGGGTTTGTGGAAAGATATTGGGTAAACTTGGTTTTGTCATGGAAAGAAAGGGAAAAAATTAGAATATCCAAGAGGTGTATCAATTCAATTGAACACTGAAGAGATCACCATGAGCTGTAGGCCAACATGGCCACTACAAAAAAAAAAAAAAAAAGAAAAGAAAAGAAAAAAAGAAAAAAAAAAGAAAATATAATCCACCACCTACATAGGCATAGGTTCCTACCCAACCTCTAAGTATTCTATGAATGTTTTCTTCATCTATATATCCTCTTGACAGTAAATAGGGCCTCAATAAAGTCTAAATATATTAGAGTAACTACATACTCTAACGTTGTGTAGAAGTACAGAGCTTACGAGTTGTCGCAGTGAGAAAAGATGGATATAATAAAATTAAAACTTATCAGATACTTGAGAAACACAGCTATTCCTTTTAATTAGATGATAATAAAGATATCAAGACACTCAATTACCTCAGAGACTGATTAATGCTCAAGTACCTACAGGTTGAGAAAATCAGTGATAGGCTAACATCTTGACTAGGTATAGTGTCCTTGTGTGCCACTCACAATAGAAGACTTAAGCACACAGTATGAAGATGTCCTTCCCTATAGCAATCCAAAACAATGGACACCATGACCCTCACTTCAACTAAATCACATTATAGTATGTGATGTTATTAATAGAATAGTTTAGATTAACAATGAAACAAAAAACACCATCTGACTTAGCTTAATATCCGTGATAGACTTGTACTCCAACATCCTAGGTCCCTTCAGTTTTAAGCAAAGTCTATATATTTGAGTAAAGGGAAATATCATAAAAGCCATGGCTGTACTTGCTTTAAAGGCATACTTTTATAAAGGGTCATCGAAAGTAGAGATTACAGGGAGCCCAGAACTATAGAGTGGGATTTGGCAATGGAATAAAATCAAATATCCAGAAATAAACTCACACAAAAATATTTAAATGATCTTTGTCAAAGAAGACAAAACCAAACATAAGAAAAAGGAAATCTTCTTCAACAAATGATGCTGGTCTAACTAGTATAAAAGCGATCAAATTGATCCATAATTTTCACCCTGAACAAAACTCCAGTCCAAGAAATTGCTTTATCATAAAACTTGATACAAAAAATTTAATAGAAAGCAAAGTGGTAAATAATCTTAAACACTTACTGCTCGGGTAAGATCAAGAATAAATAAATGTGTCCACATTAACCTGAAACACTTTTGTAGGAAAAGGTAGTCCTTCAATAGGACAATGCAGCAACTTGCAGATTAGGAAAACATTTTCACTAACAATATAACTATCAGAGTCCAATTATCCAAAATATTTCAGAATTTGAAGATCTTAGATTAAAAAAACAATTAAAAATGAACTAGAGAACTTGGAGAATTCTCAGTAGAGGAATCTCGGAGAGTCAAGAGGCAGTTCAAGGAATGCAGAATATCCTTAGTCACTGTCTTAGTCAGGGTTTCTATTCCTGCACAAACATCATGAACAAGAAGCAAGTTGGGGAGGAAAGGGTTTATTGAGCTTACACTTCCATGTTGCAGTTCATCACTAAAGGAAGTCAGGACTGGAACTCAAGCAGGTCAGGAAGCAAGAGCTGATGCAGAGGCCATGGAGGGATGTTCCTTACTGGCTTGCTCCCCTGGCTTGCTCAGCCTGCTCTCTTATAGAACCCAAGAAAATCTGCCCAAAGGTAGTACGACCCACAAATAGCCCTCCACACTTAATCACTAATTGAGAAAATGCCTCACAGCTGGATCTCATGGAGGCACTTCCCCAACTAAAGCTTCTTTCTCTGTGATAACTCCAGCCTGTGTCAAGTTGACACAGAAAACCAGCCAGTACAATTGACCCCTTGTCAACTTGACACACAAACACATCACTATTAAGCCTCAACCCTTACTTTCTTATTCATCCCCAAGATCTAAATTACTTTAAAAGTCCCACAGTCTTTACATATTAAAAGTTTAATCACCTTAAAATGTCCAATATCTTTAAAATTCAAAGTCTTTTAAAATTTCAGTCTTTTAACTGTGGGGTCCACTAAAATACTTTCTTCCTTCAAGGGGGAAACATATCAGGACACAGTCACAACAAAAAGCAAAACTCAAACTCCAGTGGTTCAATGTCTGGGATCCAACTCACAATCTTCCGGGCTCCTCCAAGGGCATGGGTCACTTCTCCAGCTCTGTCCTTTGTAGCACACAGCTTGTCTTCTAGGCTCCATCTTCCTGTACTCCACTGCTGCTGCTATTCTTGGTGGTCATCTCATGACACTGGCATTTCCAAAACACTGCTGATTTCTACTGTAAATTAGGTTTCACCAATAGCCTCTCATAGGCTCTCATCAGGGTGACAAGCCTCTGCTCCTATGCATGACCCCTTCAAGTCCTTGGCCATCAATTGCAACTGAAGATGCACCTTCACCAATGCTCTTCCGTAGACTCTCACTATGCCAAGAGCCTCAGCTACTCTTCATGACCCCTTCATGCCTTCAAAACCAGTAACATCTGGGTGTCTCTTACACAGTACCAAGTCCAGTCACAGCACAAAATACAACTGTGACTATCTCTGTGGCACACTCTCTGTGCTCTCAGAAAACACTTCCCAGAAGATTTCATCTAAGTGATGCTGGTCTCTTCTTTTTTTTTTTTTTTTTTTAATTCGATATAATTTATTTACATTTCAAATGATTTCCCCTTTTCTAGCCCCCCCACTCCCCGAAAGTCCCGCAAACCCCCTTCTCTTCCCCTGTCCTCCCACCCACCCCTTCCCACTTCCCCGTTCTGGTTTTGCTGAATACTGTTTCACTGAGTCTTTCCAGAACCAGGGGCCACTCCTCCTTTCTTCTTGTACCTCATTTGATGTGTGGATTATGTTTTGGGTATTCCAGTTTTCTAGGTTAATATCCACTTATTAGTGAGTGCATACCATGATTCACCTTTTGAGTCTGGGTTACCTCACTTAGTATGATATTCTCAAGCTCCATCCACTTGCCTAAGAATTTCATGAATTCATTGTTTCTAATGGCTGAATAGTACTCCATTGTGTAGATATACCACATTTTTTGCATCCACTCTTCTGTTGAGGGATACCTGGGTTCTTTCCAGCATCTGGCAATTACAAATAGGGCTGCTATGAACATAGTAGAACATGTATCCTTATTACATGGTGGGGAGTCTTCTGGGTATATGCCCAGGAGTGGTATAGCAGGATCTTCTGGAAGTAAGGTACCCAGTTTTCGGAGGAACCGCCAGACTGATTTCCAGAGTGGTTGTACCAATTTGCAACCCCACCAGCAGTGGAGAAGTGTTCCTCTTTCTCCACACCCTCTCCAACACCTGCTGTCTCCTGAATTTTTAATCTTAGCCTTTCTGACTGGTGTAAGATGAAATCTTAGGGTTGTTTTGATTTGCATTTCCCTAATGACTAATGAAGTTGAGCATTTTTTAAGATGTTTCTCCGCCATCTGAAGTTCTTCAGGTGAGAATTCTTTGTTTAACTCTGTACCCCATTTTTTAATAGGGTTGTTTGGTTTTCTGGAGTCTAACTTCTTGAGTTCTTTATATATATTGGATATTAGCCCTCTATCTGATGTAGGATTGGTGAAGATCTTTTCCCAATTTGTTGGTTGCCGATTTGTCCTCTTGATGGTGTCCTTTGCCTTATAGAAACTTTGTAATTTTATGAGGTCCCATTTGTCAATTCTTGCTCTTAGAGCATACGCTATTGGTGTTCTGTTCAGAAACTTTCTCCCTGTACCGATGTCCTCAAGGGTCTTCCCCAATTTCTTTTCTATTAGCTTCAGAGTGTCTGGCTTTATGTGGAGGTCCTTGATCCATTTGGAGTTGAGCTTAGTACAAGGAGACAAGGATGGATCAATTCCCATTCTTCTGCATGCTGACCTCCAGTTGAACCAGCACCATTTGTTGAAAAGGCTATCTTTTTTCCATTGGATGTTTTCAGCCTCTTTGTCGAGGATCAAGTGGCCATAGGTGTGTGGGTTCATTTCTGGATCTTCAATCCTGTTCCATTGATCCTCCTGCCTGTCACTGTACCAATACCATGCAGTTTTTAACACTATTGCTCTGTAGTATTGCTTGAGGTCAGGGATACTGATTCCCCCAGATTTTCTTTTGTTGCTGAGAATAGTTTTAGCTATCCTGGGTTTTTTGTTGTTCCAGATGAATTTGATAATTGCTCTTTCTAACTCTGTGAAGAATTGAGTTGGGATTTTGATGGGTATTGCATTGAATCTGTATATTGCTTTAGGCAAAATGGCCATTTTAACTATATTGATTCTACCAATCCATGAGCATGGGAGATTTTCCCATTTTTTGAGGTCTTCTTCCATTTCCTTCTTCAGAGTCTTGAAGTTCTTGTCATACAGATCTTTCACATGTTTGGTAAGAGTCACCCCAAGATACTTTATACTGTTTGTGGCTATTGTGAAGGGGGTCATTTCCCTAATTTCTTTCTCAGCCTGTTTATCCTTTGAGTATAGGAAGGCCACTGATTTGCTTGAGTTGATTTTATAACCTGCCACTTTGCTGAAGTTGTTTATCAGCTGTAGGAGCTCTCTAGTGGAGTTCTTTGGGTCACTTAGGTAGACGATCATGTCGTCTGCAAATAATGATAGTTTTACTTCTTCCTTTCCAATTTGTATCCCTTTGACCTCCTTATGTTGTCGAATTGCCCGAGCTAGTACCTCAAGTACTATATTGAAAAGATAAGGAGAAAGGGGGCAGCCTTGTCTGGTCCCTGATTTCAGTGGGATTGCTTCAAGTTTCTCTCCATTTAGTTTGATGCTGGCTACCGGTTTGCTGTATATTGCTTTTACTATGTTTAGGTATGGGCCTTGAATTCCTGTTCTCTCCAAGACTTTAAGCATGAAGGGATGCTGAATTTTGTCAAATGCTTTTTCAGCATCCAATGAAATGACCATGTGGTTTTGTTCTTTGAGTTTGTTTATGTAGTGGATTGTATTGATGGATTTCCGTATATTGAACCAACCCTGCATTCCCGGGATAAAGCCTACTTGATCATGGTGAATGATCGTTTTGATGTGTTCTTGGATTCGGTTGGCAAGAATTTTATTGAGTATTTTTGCATCGATGTTCATAAGGGAAATTGGTCTGAAGTTCTCTTTCTTTGTTGGATCTTTGTGTGGCTTTGGTATCAGCGTAATTGTGGCTTCGTAGAAGGAATTGGGTAGTGTTCCTTCTGTTTCTATTTTGTGGAATAGTTTGAAGAGTATTGGTGTTAACTCTTCTTTGAAGGTCTGGTAGAATTCTGCACTGAAGCCATCTGGTCCTGTGCTTTTTTTGGTTGGAAGACTTTCTATGACTCCTTCTATTTCTTTAGGCATTATGGGACTGTTTAGATGGTCTAGTTGGTCCTGATTTAATTTTGGTATTTGGTATCTGTCAAGGAAATTGTCCATTTCCTCCAGATTCTCCAGTTGTGTTGAGTACAGGCTCTTGTAGTAGGATCTGATGATTTTTTGGATTTCCTCAGTTTCCGTTGTTATGTCTCCCTTTTCATTTCTAAGTTTGTTAATTTGGATACTTTCTCTGTGCCCTTTGGTCAGTCTGGCTAAGGGTTTATCTATCTTGTTGATTTTCTGAAAGAACCAGCTCCTGGTTTTGTTGATTTTTTGTATGGTTCTCTTTGTTTCTACTTGATTGATTTCGGCCCTGAGTTTGATGATTTCCTGCCTTCTACTCCTCCTGGGCGAAATAGCTTCTTTTTGTTCTAAGGCTTTCAGGTGTGTCATTAAGCTGGTAATGTATGCTCTCTTCATTTTCTTTTTGGAGGCACTCAGGGCTATGAGTTTTCCTCTTAGCACTGCTTTCATTGTGTCCCATAGATTTGGGTATGTTGTGTTTTCATTTTCATTGTGTTCTAAAAAGTCTTTAATTTCTTTCTTTATTTCTTCCTTGACCAAGGTATCATTGAGTAGAGTATTGTTCAGTTTCCACGTGTATGTGGGCTTTCTGTTGTTTCTGTTGCTATTGAAGACCACTTTTACTCCATAGTGATCAGATAGGAGGCATGGGATTAGTTCGATCTTCTTATATTTGTTGAGGTCTGTCTTGTGACCAATTATATGGTCGATTTTGGAGAAGGTACCATGAGGTGCTGAGAAAAAGGTATATTCTTTTGTTTTAGGATAGAATGTTCTATATATATCTGTTAAATCTAATTGGTCCAAAGCTTCAATTAGTTTCATTGTGTCCCTGTTTACTTTCTGTTTTCCTGATCGGTCCATTGAGGAAAGTGCAGTGTTGAAGTCACCCACAATTATTGTGTTAGGTGCAATGTGTGCTTTTAGTTTTAATAAAGTTTCTTTTACGAAAGAGGGTGCCCTTGCATTTGGTGCATAGATGTTCAGGATTGACAGTTCTTCTTTTTGTATTTTTCCTTTGACCAGCAAGAAGTGTCCCTCAGGGTCTCTTTTGATGACTTTGGGTTGAAAGTCAATTTTATCTGATATTAAAATGGCTACTCCAGCTTGTTTCCTGAGACCATTTGCTTGAAAATTGTCTTCCAGCCTTTTACTCTAAGGTAGTGTTTGTCTTTGACCCTGAGGTGTGTTTCCTGTAAGCAGCAAAATGTAGGGTCCTGTTTACGTATCCAGTCAGTTAGTCTGTGTCTTTTTATTGGGGCATTAAGTCCATTGATGTTAAGAGATATTAAGGAATAGTGATTGTTACTTCCTATCATTTTTGACGTTATTTTTTAATTTTGAATGCTTAACTTCTTTTGGGTTTGATGAAAGGTTACTATCTTGCTTTTTCCAGGGTGAAGTTTCCCTCCTTGTATTGGTGTTGTCCTCCTATTATCCTTTTTAGGGCCGGGTTTGTGGATAGATATTGGGTAAACTTGGTTTTGTCATGAAATATCTTAGTTTCTCCATCTATGGTGATTGAGAGTTTTGCTGGATATAGTAGTTTTGGTTGGCATTTGTGTTCTCTTAGAGTCTGCATGAGATCTGCCCAGGACCTTCTAGCCTTCATAGTCTCAGGTGAAAAGTCTGCTGTGATTCTGATAGGTCTTCCTTTATATGTTACTTGGCCTTTTTCTCTTACTGCCTTTAGTATTCTCTCTTTGTTTAGAACATTTGGTGTTTTGATTATTATGTGACAGGAAGTATTTCTGTTCTGGTGCAGTCTGTTTGGAGTTCTGTAGGCTTCTTGTATATTCATGGGCATCTCTCTCTTTAGGTTAGGGAAGTTTTCTTCCATAATTTTACTGAAGATGTTTGCTGGCCCTTTAAGTTGTAAATCTTCACTCTCATCTATGCCTATAATCCTTAGGTTTGGTCTTCTCATTGTGTCCTGGATTTCCTGGATATTTTGGGTTACAAGCTTTTTGCATTTTGCATTTTCTTTAACTGTTGAGTCCATGGTTTCTATGGAATCTTCAGCATCTGAGATTCTTTCTTCTATCTCTTGTATTCTGTTGTTGATATTTGCATCTCTGTCCCCTGATTTCTTCCCAAGGCTTTCTATCTCCAAAGTTGTCTCCCTTTGAGTTTTCTTAGTTGTTTCTACTTCTGATTTTAGATCCTGGATGGTTTTGCTTAGCTCCTTCACTTGCATGTTTGTGTTTTCCTGTAATTCTTTAAGAGATTTTTGTGTTTCCTCTTTCATGACCTCAGCCTGTTGACCAAAGTTCTCCTGTATTTCTTTAAGAGATTTTTGTTTCGTCTTTCATGACCTCAGCCTGTTGACCAAAGTTCTCCTGTATTTCTTTAAGTGTTTTTTGCATTTCCTCCTTGTTGGCTTTTGTATTCTCCTGGATTTCTTTCAATGATTTTTGTGTTTCCCTTGCAAGGGCTTCTAACTTTTGATCCATTTTCTCCTGAATTTCTTTATGTATGACCTTCATGTGTTCCTGTACCAGCATCATGACCAGTGATTTTAAATCCAAATCTTGTTTTACTGGTGTGCTGGGGTATCCAGGACATGTTGGTAGAGGAGAATTGGGTTCAGATGTTGCCATATTGCCTTGATTTCTGTTAGTGACGTTCCTGCGTTTGCCTTTTGCCATCTAGTTCTCACTGGTGTTAGTTTGTCTTGTCAGTGCTGGACTCACCAGTGTAAGCTGCCCCTTCCCAGTTGGCCTCTGGTGCACAGCTTACCTCCTGCACTGCCTGTAGACAGGGTGCTGCTGCCCAGGCTGTTCAGATCCCAAAGCAGGCACCCGAAGGCTCCCGCTGGGGCCCGCTGGATTCCCTGGAGCACACTGACTTCTCCCAGCTGGCCGCCCGGAAGCCCAGCTAGCCTCTTGCAGGACTTGGAGATGTGGTGCTGCCGCCCAGGCTGATCTGGATCCGGAAGCGGAGAGAGTAGAGCTAAGGGCTTCTGCCTGAGGCCTTGCCCCAGATTGTGTCTGTGGAGCAGATGGAGCCCGTGTGCACCCCCAGGGAGTGCTGACGGTGTATGCTACTGTGACCTCCCCTGTGTTCTGCTCACTCTGCTGGGCAGCCGATCCGCCAACCGGGCTGTCGCACACAAGGTTAGCCTGGCCGCCCAGTCCCTGAGTCCAGGCAAAAGCCTGGGAGGCCAAGGTCCAAGCAAAGTTCCCCTAGGGCTATGACTGTTAATTGGGTCTGCCAGGTGACTAGGATGGTGGGCGTGTGCGCCTGCGCTCCCTGGAAGCGCCGGGAGAGTCTGCTTTGCTAACAATCACCTGGGCGGGTTGACTCACAGATGGCCCACCAAGCCGACCAGTCCTTGGGGTCTGTCCTGTGCCTTTTGGGGCCTGGACCCTCCGCTTTGTTAGCCTTAGGCTATGCCTGTTACAGGTCTGCCCGCCTGAGCTCTCTGTCGTCCTGCAGGCAAAATGGCGGCGGCGCGCTTGCAGGCCTGGGCAAAAAAACCTCCTGCCTGGGTTGGCACCCCGATGGCCCCCCGACCCGCCCAGGGCCTGGGTGCAGGCCAACGCCCGTCGGGCTCAGACCACCGCGGTGTTGGCCTTGGATTATGTTTGTGTACCTCAGTCTGTCCGATCCCTGGAGTACGGAACCAAGATGGATGCACCTCTCCTGACTGGTGGGAGGCCGAGTTCTGAAGTGGCCTCCGTGCAGGAAAGGCGCCGCACAACTGCAGCTGCTTGCTGCCCGGCTGGTCAGCGAAGGTCAGTGGTCGTGGGCGCAGGGCCTAACTGGTCCCTGTGACGCCTTGGTTCCACTGCTGATGGCCCTTCAGCTGGAGCAGCCACTGCTGCCGCTGCCACTGCTGCTGCCGCCGCCCCCAAATGCTGGTCTCTTCTTAATCACCACTAATTTCTTAACTCCAGCTAACCAGCATCAATAGTCCCAGTAACACAAAGGTTTGTTTTAGTGGTTCTGGTATCTTGTTACTCACAGATGATTCTTCAGCCCCAGCTAACCAAAACCACAGAATCTTCACAATCAAAACATGGCCACTGTAAGAGTCTTTTATTTTCCCTCTGAAATTTCATAAGCCAAGCCTCCATCTTCTGCACTGTTCTTAACATTGTCTTCCAAGCTCCTACAGAACTTTCCACCAAGCTCTTAATATTCTAATGGCTTTTCTAGCTCAAAGTTCCAAAGTCCTTCCACAGTCATCACCAAAACATGGTCAGGTTGTCACAGGAATACCCCACTATGCTGGTACCAATTTATCTTAGTCAGGGCTTCTATTCCTGCACAAACATCATGACCAAGAAGCAAGTTAGGGAAGAAAGGGTTTATTGAGCTTACACTTCCACATTGCAGTTCATCACTAAAGGAAGTCAGGACTGGAACTCAAGCAGGTCAGGAAGCAGGAGCTGATGCAGAGGCCATGGAGACATGTTTCTTACTGGCTTGCTTTCCCCTGGCTTGCTCAGCCTGCTTTCTTATAGAACCCAAGAGCACCAGCCCAAAGGTGGTACCATCCACAAGGGGCCCTCCACACTTGATCACTAATTGAGAAAATGCCCCACAGCTGGATCTCCTGGAGGCATTTCCCCAACTAAAGCCCCTTTCTCTGTGATAACTCCAGCCTGTGTCAAGTTGACAGACAAAAGTAGCCAGCACAGTCACCATGAAAATTCTTATCAAAATGACACTGAGATTCCACCTTACACCATTGAAAATGTCTAATGAAATAACCTCAAGAATCAGTATATGCTGGTGATGATGTGGAGAAAAGGGAACACTCATCCTTTGTTGGTAGTATTACAAATTGGTACAAACACCCTGACGCTCAATCCAGTGTTTCCTCAAAAAACTGGTACTAGTTCCTCCTATAGGAACAGCTATATTACATACCAAAAAGAAAGTCTCCAACACTGCAGGAACTACAAGACATTCTTAGCAGTCATATCCATAATAGTCAGAGAGTGGAACCAGTCTAGGTATCTCTCAAATGAAGAATTGATAAATTGTGTTTCATTTACACAATTGAATACCATTTAGATTCTAAAAATGAGGACATGACTTTTGCAGCCAATGGATTAAACTAAAAAATATCATCTTGAGTGAGAAACCCCATACAAAATAGATTTTAGCCTAAAAGGACACATTAGCCAGGCCAATCCACAGATGGTAAGACTTTTAACAAGCAATAAGGTGCAAGAAATATGCTTAGATCTTTTTTATAAAGGGAAACAAAATAATCAGAGAAAGCCTTGGGAACAGAATTGGGTGGGTGAGTGCGATGTGTGGGAAAACGTGTTTAAAGATCAGAAAATGGAGGAGAGAAAAGAAGCCCAGGAGACCAACAAAATTAATGGAAATTTAGAGATGAATATTTCCAACCCACCTCTATAATACATGGGTGTGGACATTTAGAAAGTCCCAAAGGGTGTTAGAGATTCCTAGAATTTAAGAGGGTGCACTTTGACAAAATTACCAACAGTGCAAAAATAGAATCTGAAGAGTCTACCTCCACTGGACAGACATGCTCCCCAACAGGGCAGATATGGGATAAACAACCCACCTTTGAAATTTCTGATTGAGAATTACACCTACCTAAGCAAAATGCAAGGAAATACAAACTAGAGAATGAAGGAAAGGCAAACACTGTTTTAGTCAAATAGGGATGAAGGAAGTGTGGATAAATTAATCCCTATTGGAAAGAGAAACAAACACACATGGCACACAGCAAACCAGTAGAATGAGAATATGATCCCCAAAGTAGCTGCAAGAGTGAAGACCTAAAGAGCTGAAGAGGTTTGCAGCTCTGAAATAGGGACAATAATATGCACCAACTACTACTCTCAGAGCTCCCAGGGACTAAACCAACAATCAAAGAGTTCACATGGAGTTTCTCATGGATCCAGACACATCTGTAGCAGATGAATATTTCTGACATCAATGAGAGGAGAGGCCACTGGTCTTGTGAAAGCTTGATTACCCAGAATAGGGGCATTCAAGTCAGGAAATGGGGGTTGAGCAGGGGAACTTTTTGTGGGGTAATGTTGAAAATGGATAATATTTGAAATGTAAATAAAGCAAATACCTAGAAAGAAAGAAAGAAAGAAAGAAAGAAACAAAGAAAGAAAGAAAGAAAGAAAGAAGGAAGGAAGGAAGGAAGGAAGGAAGGAAGGAAGGAAGAAAGAAAGAAAGAAAGAAAGAAAGAAAGAAAGAAAGAAAGAAAGAAAGATGGACAGAAGGAAGGAAGGAAGGAAGGCTTAGTCTGTGCTATGTCAGAAACATGAAAATATGTAGGCATATAAAAATAAACTGTGTGCAGTTAGTCTCTATGGTAAAAACCAGAAGAAAATTCACAAAATAGGAAGTATTTCTTTTCATATACTTCTAGTATAAATTTCTCTATTATTTTACTTTGAAGGGTTTTTAGTTGTATCTTTATGTCAATACAGGATGGTAAACGAATCAATAAATCTTTGAACTGACCTTGTTCTAGATATATCTTAATGGGGCTAGTGAGCTCTTTGCTCTGGAAAATATATGAATAGCTAAACCAATGGCTAAAGAGAACCACATCTTACCAGTTGTCCTCTGACTTCCATATGGACCCTTTGTAAGTGTGATTTCAAATATGTATACCTATTCACACACACACACACACACACACACACACACACACACACACATAACCTAATATAGAAATAATATATTTAAAATAAATTAGAAAGCACAAAAATGTTCTACTGTAAAATGAGTGTTGATGTGTCTTGCTTTTACATGTTATCCTTAAGACAAAATCAACCTGTTTCTTCTTCCCAAGTTCTAGGCATAGAAATGGGGCCGCCAAGAATAATGAGGAAAATACTAGTAACTTAGCTTTGGGCTTTGTTTATGCTATGTATTCAGTCTGTCAATTGACCAATCTCAACTCTATTGTTTCTTCAGGCAAACCCTAATTTTTTTCTGACTTAAAACAGATACTCATTATATAACTTACAGAGGCCTATATCCAGGCACACATTGATATATTTAGTGCAAAGAAGCGAAGAACTAATTCAGCTCAAGGATTTTTTTTTCTGTTCCTCCAGTACTTCATTTTCCTCTGCCAAGAATTAATTCCACTATGGCCAGCATCATCATGTCTGCATTTTATATCAGTTAAGGTAATTTGGGCATCTTTTAATGACTGAAGGCATGGCTTCTATGACTATTAGTCTATACAACATCCTAAACTGAAAAGTGTCCTGCCTGCTTTGCAAGGTAAGAAAATTGTACATGCTGAGACAGATGGTCTTTCCTCATCATTCAACCTGGTATGGATTTGTAACACTATTTAACAGTTTTTGTTGATTAATAGCTGATTTTTTAGGGAGGGATGAAACCGTCCTGGTCAGGTTTGTAACTAAGACTCAGCTACCAAATGACAGGTCATTGCCGATGACATCAACAGGACATCCTCTGAATTTCTCTTGTATCCTGGAAAACCATTGTCATCCACAGTGTTGTTACCAGTGTTATTGCAACAACAACAGCTCTTACAATTTTCAAACAGTGGTTTTTGGATACATGCATATACATGTTGAAAAGACTGTTTCTACTTTGGAGAAAAAATTTGGGGTGGAAAAAGTTGAACACGAGGCAGAGGTAAGTTTGTGTTCTCAGTTAAGCCAACAAGTAGGAAGTGGTACTTGTGCAGCTGAATGATGGGAAAGCAGGAATATGGAGCTTCGTGAAGAAAGTGTCCTTGCTCTGAGCATTCTAATGAAACTCAATAATTATAGCCTATCTAAATTAAATAGTTTTCCTTGCTTATCATAATTTCTGAATATTAAGGATTCAAGAATATTAGTTTTTGCATTCCCAAAAACAGAAGTTGACAAGTCAAAAGCTATTGTTCTTCAACTTTTACATTTTCTTTACCAAACGCAGGGGATGTAACTCGGGTATAAAGACAAATATTCAAGGCTTTTTCTAGTACATTCCCCTAGGAAACCATCATCAGTGAACTTTTTTTAAAAAAGATCAACTGGAGCTGAATTACAATCATTCTTGTGTTCTTCATATGCCCTACTTCAAATAGAGCGTTTGTCAAGAAAATTTTCTAATTTATAGTCTTGAATTTTGTCTAATTAACTTTCTTTTGCCTTGCAAGAACCTTGTAATTTCATGAGGTTCAATATATCTATTATTCATTTTACTACCTCAGCCATTTAGCTTCTGTTCAGAAAATTGACTCTTGCATCAATGCAATTTATTGACATTCCCATATTCTCTTGTATGAGATTCAAATTTTCTGATTTTATTTAAAGCTCATTTATTCTTTTAGACTTGACTTTTGTGCAGGGTGATAAATATTATATATTTTTATTCTTCTACATATGAACATTTAGATAGAGTAGAACAATTTGATGAAGATTCTTCATGTGTCAAATGAATTGCTGAATATTTTATTAAAATTGACATGTTTGTAAATGTGTTTATTTTTGGAACTTTTTTTTTCAATTCCATTTATCAACCAGCATGTTTCTTACAAATGTCATGCAGTTATTATCATTATTTTACTGTAGAACAACTAGAGGGAAGTGATGACAATTTCTCACAAAGCTCTTTGATTATTTTGCATTCTTTAAGTGATCCCAAATTTTTCTCCATATGATGCTTAGAATTGTAATTTTAAGATTTATAAAAAGCAGGTTGAAATTTTTATGGAAATTTACTTAAATTTGTAGATTCCTTTTTGTAAAACATCGATTTTCACTATGTTAATCATAATATTTATTTACATCTATCATAAATTTTCTTCAGGAACTTGAATTTCTTGTACTACAGATTAAACACTTGCTTATTTCAACTCATGCCAAGATATTTTTATATTATTTGTGGCTATTGTCAAGTCTGTTGTTTCCCTGATGTACTTCTCAGAACATATTTAATTTTTATTTTGATTGACAACTAATTTCTTAATCAGTTACTTAGTCGAGTTTTAAGTCTCCATTGTGTCAAAATTGCACTTTGATAAATGTTTTATCAGCTTCAGATATTCTCTGCTAAAATAAATGCATCAGTCAACTATACACTGATATCATTTGCAAATAGAGATTCTTTTATTTCTTCTTTTCTAATGTGTATTCCATGGATCTCGTTTAGTTATTTTCATGCTCTGGTCAGAAATTCATGATTTTTACGAAAGGGATATAATAGGCAGTTTTGCCTCATGCCTGAATTTGGAGGAATTGTTTTATATTCTCTGGACTTTGCTCAATATTGGCTACTGACTTGATCTATACTGCCTTGATTATCTTTATTTCTGAAACTTCTATTCCTCATTTATAAAATATTTTGGACAGTAAGTGGTATTAAATTTTGTCACAGTGTTTTCAGTATCAAGAGTTGATCATCTGATTTCATATACTTTGTTGATATGTTGTTTTCAAAGGATATTTTTTGTTTATTTAAACATCCCTACATCACTGAGATGAGGATATATTATGTTGGATGATGATTTTGATGTGTTTCTAGATGTAGTTTTTGAGCATTTTATTTAGTAGTTTTGCATCACTTTTCATAAGAGAACTCGTTCTGAAGTACTTTTTTTAAATTATTATTTATAGTCAAGATATCATCTTCTTCCCAGTCAGCCCCGTGAACAATCCCCATCTCTTACAGATCCCCTCTCAGCAGTCTCCAATGGATGACCTTATACCTCACTCTCGCCCCTCCAGACCTACCAACAGCCTTTGTCCTCATGGGTCTCAATGGTTAGCCACATTTTCCCACACTGTGACATAAGCAGGCACTGCTCTGCTGTATATGATTCCTGGAACTCCTATCAACCTGTTTATGCTGCCTGGTTGGTGGCTTAGTGTCTGAAAGATCTTAGAGACTGAGGTCAATTGAGACTGCTGTTCTTCTTCCCATCGGACTGCCCCTCCTCCTCATCTCCTTCTACATTTTTCTTAATTTAATCATAAGGTTTCCCAGCTTGTGTCCATTGTTTGGGTGCTAGTATCTTCATCTGACTTTTTGCTGCTCGTTGGACCTCTCAGAAAGCACCCATTTTAGGTCTGCAAGCACACCACAGCATCAGAAAAATATGTCAGGCCCCAGCCTCCAATCAAACTGGATCTCTATTTGGGCCTGTCGCATGACTTCCTTTGTCTCATGATCTTTTTCATTTGTACACCTGCAGATCTTGCAAACAGGAACATTTCTGGGTCAGAGTTTGAAGATAGAATTGCAACCCCATTACTACACTTGTTCTCCTTTCTTTCTGCTGGAGGTTTACTTTACATGTTTGCTCTGCCCACTTACGAGCATTTTAAGCAATATCCCTTGATGTGAGTCTGAAGAATCTCTCACATATGAGATCTCTTGCACATTCTGGAGTGTCCCATCTTTACTTACCAATGTTGTCTGTATTCATTCTTTCTGCTCTTCCTCCTCAGGACATCAGTCCAGTTCCTTCCTAATATCTAATTATGTCTCCTCTTTCACTAAATACCTTCCCTCCCACATATCCCACTTCACACCCATGGGTCTTTCTTTTATTCCCATGTTGATTTAGGCATTGCCAGTTGGGTCTTTGGTTTTTAAACGTCTTGAATCCTGTGGGTTATGTTCTAGGTTTTCAGTACATTTTTGACTAATAACACATATTACTGAGCACATTCCATGAATGTCCTTTTGGGATGGAGTAACTTCATTGTTTTCTAGTTACGTCCATGTGCCTGAAAAACTCCTGATATCCTAAATCGTAATAGCTCACTGATATTCCATTTTGTAAATGAACATGTTCTGTATTCATTCTTCCATTGTGGAACATGTGGTTTGTTTCCAGGTTCTACAATCACAAATACGATCACTATGACAATAAATCAATTTATTTTCCTGGTTTATGGAGGTGCAACATTTGCATACATGCCCAAGAATGGTATAACTGTGCCTTCTGGTAGAACTATATTTCCAATTTAATGAGGAACATCTAGATTGATTTCCCAAGTTGTTATCTGAGGGTGCAATCCTATCAGCAATGTAGGAATGCTCCTCTTTCTCTATATCATTTCTTTCAAGTGCTAGTAGGTGAGTTTTTGATCTTAGCCATTCTGATTGTTTTGGGATTTTTTTAAATTATTTTATTTATTTCTGTACAGAGCCACAATGAAGTGTCATGCCACATGGTAGAAACTTGACATTGGCCAATCTGATGATAGGGCATAATAGGGAAGTAGGTTACAGCAGGAATTTCTCCTAGGGTGGAATACTCAGAGAGAACTTGACATTAGTATAGGTGAACTTCTCCCAGCCTTTGTTGAGCAGGGATTCCTTTGCTATTCTGGATCCTGTTCCACATATGATGGAGTGATGAGAGTGAAGGTGAAGCTTATTATTCCTCTAGGTCTATGAATTCATGAACTAAGCAGTTGACCAACGCAGCTGCCTGAGCAATGTAGCCAAGAACCAACATACAACTTCCCAGAACTCAGCCTATCATCTCGGGGGAGGGGTTTTCCCAAACTATATTGGCTAACATTCATTAAAGTTTCAGCCTTGACTGGCAACTCTCACCCTAGCCCTCATTTTTTTTTCCACTGCCTTTCCATCTGTCCCCCAGCTTCTCTTCCAGGAACCAGTTTGCTTTAGCTGCAGGCAGGAAAAAAATGTCACCTAACCTGGGGCTGGACACATGATCTCCTGACATGACCCTGTCTTTGCAAAGCTTCACAGAAAATGGTAAAAGATGGTATCCCACATAGTGAACAACTATAGGTACAAAAGAATACAGACTAAGTGAGGCAGAATCAACCAAACGCTGAACTCTCTTTGGGGCAGACAGTAGAAAATGGGGCAGGAACTTTATAGGCATTTGTCCACAGCTTTTAAGAGCTGATTCAGGAAATAAAAGAAAAGGATTTAAAAATAATCATATGTCCCCAGACCCCAAGAACTGCTTTAGAAAAGTTTGAAAAATGAGAGAGAGAGAGAGAAGGAAAATGCATGGAATTGCATAACAAGCGCACTTCCCTTTCTATGTATCTTTGTTTGTCCTCAGTGTTCACTGTGTGTATACAGGTACATTTGTGTCCTCTTCATGTCTTTGTTTGAATGAGCATTTGTTTTATGTTAAAAACAAACTGGTAAATATTTCATCTGCTGGTGGTATATCTCTTAATCTAGCCACAGTTTATACAGCAGAGGTTGATTTAAGGTGTCCTGCACTCAGCTAGGAGTCAAATATAGTTACGGACAAAGTTGCTTTTAAAAAGGGTCAGCAGACTCTAGTCTGGGAGAGACGGGCTAATGGTTGTTTCTCCTAAAGAAAAAAATATCTACAATTGTGGGTTTTGGTTCAAAGTGCTTTTTATTGTCTTGAAATTACAGCTAGAAAAAGGGAAAAAAATTGCTTGGTTTAAATTTATGAGATTCGTGTAATCATTTTAATCTTGTTTATAATTGGTCTTAAATGTATAAGTCTATTTTGCATGTCTTGAATATAGGGAGTATTGGCTTATAAGTCATTGGACATGATCTAAAAAGTATAATGATGGTAACAAAAAGTTAGTTTAAGACTGGAGGATCAGGGTTGCAGCCATTTTTAAATAACAACACATGATATGACACAACCCAGGAAACACAGGCCTCTAAGATGCTCGAAAATTGGCATGCTATTTTGTGTGAATGCTATCCTAGCAATTAGACTTATTTTTTTATTTATTCATTTATTTATTTATTTATTCACCATTTAATCTATGTACTTTTTAAAAACTCAATATATTCTTCTTTTTTACTTTTTTTTATTCAATATATTTTCATTTACATATCCAATGATTTCCCCTTTTCTAGCCCCCCACACCCCGAAAGTCCCATAAGCCCTCTTCTCTCCCCCTGTCCTCCCACCCACCCCTTCCCACTTCCCCGTTCTGGTTTTGCCGAATACTGCTTAACTGAGTCTTTCCAGAACAAGGGGCCACTCCTCCTTTCTTCTTGTACCTCATTTGATGTGTGGATTATGTTTTGGGTATTCCAGTTTTCTAGGTTAATATCCACTTATTAGTGAGTGCATACCATGATTCACCTTTTGAGTCTGGGCTACCTCACTTAGTATGATGTTCTCTAGCTCCATCAATTTGCTTAAGAATTTCATGAATTCATTGTTTCTAATGGCTGAATAGTAAGATATACCACATTTTTTGTATCCACTCTTCTGTTCAGGGATACGTGGGTTCTTTCCAGCATCTGGCAATTATAAATAGGGCTGCTATGAACATAGTAGAGCATGTATCCTTATTACATGGTGGGGAATCCTCTGGGTATATGCCCAGGAGTGGTATAGCAGGATCTTCTGGAAGTGAGGTGCCCAGTTTTCAGAGGAACCGCCAGACAGATTTCCAGAGTGGTTGTACCAATTTGCAACCCCACCAGCAGTGGAGGAGTGTTCCTCTTTCTCCACACCCTCTCCAACACCTGCTGTCTCCTGAAGTTTTAATCTTAGCCATTCTGACTTGTGTAAGGTGAAATCTCAGGGTTGTTTTGATTTGCATTTCCCTAATGACTAATGAAGTTGAGCATTTTTTAAGATGTTTCTCCGCCATCCGAAGTTCTTCAGGTGAGAGTTCTTTGTTTAACTCTGTACCACATTTTTAATAGGGTTGTTTGGTTTTCTGAAGTCTAGAAAGAGCAATTAACAAATTCATCTGGAATAACAAAAAACCCAGGATAGCTAAAACTATTCTCAGCAACAAAAGGAAATCTGGGGGAATCAGTATCCCTGACCTCAAGGAATACTACAGAGCAATAGTGTTAAAAAACTGCATGGTATTGGTACAGTGACAGGCAGGAGGATCAATGGAACAGGATTGAAGATCCAGAAATGAACCCACACACCTATGGCCACTTGATCCTCGACAAAGTGGCTGAAAACATCCAATGGAAAAAAGATAGCCTTTTCAACAAATGGTGCTGGTTCAACTGGAGAAGAATGCAGAAGAATGCGAATTGATCCATCCTTGTCTCCTTGTACTAAGCTCAAATCCAAATGGATCAAGGACCTCCACATAAAGCCAGACACTCTGAAGCTAATAGAAACGAAACTGGGGAAGACCCTTGAGGACATCGGTACAGGGAGAAAGTTTCTGAACAGAACACCAATAGCGTATGCTCTAAGAGCAAGAATTGACATATGGGACCTCATAAAATTACAGAGTTTTTGTAAGGCAAAGGACACCATCAAGAGGACAAATCGGCAACCAACAAATTGGGAAAAGATCTTCACCAATCCTACATCAGATAGAGGGCTAATATCCAATATATATAAAGAACTCAAGAAGCAATTAGACTTATAAGGAATAATATTTAAAATAGTGACTCTTTAATAAGTCACACTGTCATATATTTGAACATACAAACTGGCAGACAAACTAGGTGCTGTAAAAATAATGTTTTTGTCATCAATTTGAAAGAAAACAGATTGTTTAAAATTGGAATTTGATTCCAGAGTTATACTTATGCTATAATTTTGCAAGAGAAAATTAAGAGTTATGATAAAAATTGCCAGTGTGCCTTTGGCTGCAGTTTGCAGTTTGGTTAAAGGCTCATGATTCTTAACTTTTCTTTAATTAAGATAAATTTAAGAGTGATACAGCTGTGGCTGTTATAGCCCTATTGCCACTTTTTTCACAAGTTTATTGGCTACAGTGGTAGAAACACAATTTAACACCCCAGGATTGAAAAGGAGATCTCTGTGGGAAGTTATTTGATATCAAAGAGGCCTCTTTGAGTACTAAGAAAAAAAAACTAGTAGAATTTTTTTCTGGAAGCCTGAAATCATGTGTTCTTTAGTTATTTTATCCTCATAGTGTCTTGCAGGACAGGTGGGTTTGTGTTTTGTCTTACACAAAATGCTCAGATTAAATGATATCTGCATATGAGGAAGCTCATACAATGTTCTTGCCAAGGACTGGTGGGTGTTGGGCAGATTAGAAAAAAAAATTACATTTGAATTAGTGCAAACCTCAGAGATTCCTCAGTGGAAGATTGTGAGGAACTGCGTTTGTCTTGCAAGCCCCATCTAGGGAGTGTTGGGCCAAAAGAATGTTCTTAACAGACTTATCCAGGTGTGGTTCAATGCAGTTCAAACTTATGAAAAGTTAATAAGGCTATGTAGAACTTATGAAGGCATTGAAATTTGGCCTGCCTACTCCATACAAAATTATTATAGCTTTAGGGTTGTTTTTTGATTTACATTCTGATAATTATAAAAGCATTTGCTTCTATGAGCTAACTTTAAAGAAACAGGAGTGTTCCTTTTTCTCCACACCCTCTCCAACACCTGCTGTCTCCTGAATTTTTAATCTTAGCCATTCTGACTGGTGTAAGATGAAATCTTAGGGTTGTTTTGATTTGCATTTCCCTAATGACTAATGAAGTTGAGCATTTTTTAAGATGCTTCTCCGCCATCCGAAGTTCTTCAGGTGAGAATTCTTTGTTTAACTCTGTACCCCATTTTTTTTCATTCTTTTTTTTTATTCGATATAATTTATTTACATTTCAAATGATTTCCCCTTTTCTAGCCCCCCCTCCCCGAAAGTCCCGTAAGCCCCCTTCTCTTCCCCTGTCCTCCCTCCCACCCCTTCCCACTTCCCCGTTCTGGTTTTGCCAAATACTGTTTCACTGAGTCTTTCCAGAACCAGGGACCACTCCTGCTTTCTTCTTGTATCTCATTTGATGTGTGGATTATGTTTTGGGTATTCCAGTTTTCTAGGTTAATAACCACTTATTAGTGAGTGCATACCATGATTCACCTTTTGAGTCTGGGTTACCTCACTTAGTATGATGTTCTCTAGCTCCATCCATTTGCCTAAGAATTTCATGAATTCATTGTTTCTAATGGCTGAATAGTACTCCATTGTGTAGATATACCACATTTTTTGTATCCACTCTTCTGTTGAGGGATACCTGGGTTCTTTCCAGCATCTGGCAATTATAAATAGGGCTGCTATGAACATAGTAGAGCATGTATCCTTATTACATGGTGGGGAATCCTCTGGATATATGCCCAGGAGTGGTATAGCAGGATCTTCTGGAAGTGAGGTGCCCAGTTTTCGGAGGAACCGCCAGACTGCTTTCCAGAGTGGTTGTACCAATTTGCAACCCCACCAGCAGTGGAGGAGTGTTCCTCTTTCTCTGCACCCTCTCCAACAACTGCTGTCTCCTGAATTTTTAATCTTAGCCATTCTGACTGGTGTAAGATGAAATCTTAGGGTTGTTTTGATTTGCATTTCCCTAATGACTAATGAAGTGGAGCATTTTTTAAGATGCTTCTCCGCCATCCGAAGTTCTTCAGGTGAGAATTCTTTGTTTAACTCTGTACCCCATTTTTTAATAGGGTTGTTCGGTTTTCTGGAGTCTAACTTCTTGAGTTCTTTATATATATTGGATATTAGCCCTCTATCTGATGTAGGATTGGTGAAGTTCTTTTCCCAATTTGTTGGTTGCCGATTTGTCCTCTTGATGGTGTCCTTTGCCTTATAGAAACTTTGTAATTTTATGAGGTCCCATTTGTCAATTCTTGCTCTTAGAGCATACGCTATTGGTGTTCTGTTCAGAAACTTTCTCCCTGTACCGATGTCCTCAAGGGTCTTCCCCAGTTTCTTTTCTATTAGCTTCAGAGTGTCTGGCTTTATGTGGAGGTCCTTGATCCATTTGGATTTGAGCTTAGTACAAGGAGACAAGGATGGATCAATTTGCATTCTTCTGCATGCTGACCTCCAGTTGAACCAGCACCATTTGTTGAAAAGGCTATCTTTTTTCCATTGGATGTTTTCAGCCTCTTTGTCGAGGATCAAGTGGCCATAGGTGTGTGGGTTCATTTCTGGATCTTCAATCCTGTTCCATTGATCTGTCTGCCTGTCACTGTACCAATACCATGCAGTTTTTAACACTATTGCTCTGTAGTATTGCTTGAGGTCAGGGATACTGATTCCCCCAGATTTTCTTTTGTTGCTGAGAATAGTTTTAGCTATCCTGGGTTTTTTGTTGTTCCAGATGAATTTGATAATTGCTCTTTCTAACTCTGTGAAGAATTGAGTTGGGATTTTGATGGGTATTGCATTGAACCTGTATAGTGCTTTAGGCAAAATGGCCATTTTAACTATATTGATTCTACCGATCCATGAGCATGGGAGGTTTTCCCATTTTTTGAGGTCTTCTTCCATTTCCTTCTTCAGAGTCTTGAAGTTCTTGTCATAGAGATCTTTCGCATGTTTGGTAAGAGTCACCCCAAGATACTTTATACTGTTTGTGGCTATTGTGAAGGGGGTCATTTCCCTAATTTCTTTCTCAGCCTGCTTATCCTTTGAGTATAGGAAGGCCACTGATTTGCTTGAGTTGATTTTATAACCTGCCACTTTGCTGAAGTTGTTTATCAGCTGTAGGAGCTCTCTAGTGGAGTTCTTTGGGTCACTTAGGTAGACGATCATGTCGTCTGCAAATAATGATAGTTTGACTTCCTCCTTTCCAATTTGTATCCCTTTGACCTCCTTATGTTGTCGAATTGCCCGAGCTAGTACCTCAAGTACAATATTGAAAAGATAAGGAGAAAGGGGATAGCCTTGTCTGGTCCCTGATTTCAGTGGGATTGCTTCAAGTTTCTCTCCGTTTAGTTTGATGCTGGCTACCGGTTTGCTGTATATTGCTTTTACTATGTTTAGGTATGGGCCTTGAATTCTTGTTCTCTCCTAGACTTTAAGCATGAAAGGATGCTGAATTTTGTCAAATGCTTTTTCAGCATCCAATGAAATGACCATGTGGTTTTGTTCTTTGAGTTTGTTTATGTAGTGGATTGTATTGATGGATTTCCGTATATTGAACCAACCCTGCATTCCCGGGATAAAGCCTACTTGATCATGGTGAATGATCGTTTTGATGTGTTCTTGGATACGGTTGGCAAGAATTTTATTGAGTATTTTTGCATCGATGTTCATAAGGGAAATTGGTCTGAAGTTCTCTTTCTTTGTTGGATCTTTGTGTGGCTTTGGTATCAGCGTAATTGTGGCTTCGTAGAAGGAATTGGGTAGTGTTCCTTCTGTTTCTATTTTGTGGAATAGTTTGAAGAGTATTGGTGTTAACTCTTCTTTGAAGGTCTGGTAGAATTCTGCACTGAAACCATCTGGTCCTGTGCTTTTTTTGGTTGGAAGACTTTCTATGACTCCTTCTATTTCTTTAGGCTTTATGGGACTGTTCAGATGGTCTAGTTGGTCCTGATTTAATTTTGTGTACCCCATTTTTTAATAGGGTTGTTCGGTTTTCTGGAGTCTAACTTCTTGAGTTCTTTATATATATTGGATATTAGCCCTCTATCTGATGTAGGATTGGTGAAGATCTTTTCCCAATTTGTTGGTTGCTGATCTGTCCTCTTGATGGTGTCCTTTGCTTTACAGAAACTCTGCAACCTTATGAGGTCCCATTTGTCAATTCTTGCTCTTAGAGCATACGCTATTGGTGTTCTGTTCATAAACTTTCTCCCTGTACCGATGTCCTCAAGGGTCTTCCCCAGTTTCTTTTCTATTAGCTTCAGAGTATCTGGCTTTATGTGGAGGTCCTTGATCCATTTGGAGTTGAGCTTAGTACAAGGAGACAAGGATGGATCAATTCTCATTCTCCTGCATGCTGACCTCCAGTACAACCACTCTGGAAAGCAGTCTGGCGGTTCCTCCGAAAACTGGGCACCTCACTTCTAGAAGATCCTGCTATACCACTCCTGGGCATATATCCAGAGGATTCCCCACCATGTAATAAGGATACATGCTCTACTATGTTCATAGCAGCCCTATTTATAATTGCCAGATGCTGGAAAGAACCCAGGTATCCCTCAACAGAAGAGTGGATGCAAATAATGTGGTATATCTACACAATGGAGTACTATTCAGCCATTAGAAACAATGAATTCATGAAATTCTTAGGCAAATGGATGGAGCTAGAGAACATCATACTCAGTGAGGTAACCCAGGCTCAAAAGGTGAATCATGGTATGCACTCACTAATAAGTGGTTATTAACCTAGAAAACTGGAATACCCAAAACATAATCCACACATCAAATGAGATACAAGAAGAAAGGAGGAGTGGCCCCTGGTTCTGGAAAGACTCAGTGAAACAATATTCGACAAAACCAGAACGGGGAAGTGGGAAGGGATGGGAGGGAGGACAGGGGAAGAGAAGGGGGCTTACGGGACTTTCGGGGAGTGGAGGGGGGGGGCTAGAAAAGGGGAAATCATTTGAAATGTAAATAAATTATATCGAATAAAAAAATTAAAAAGAAAAGAAACAATAGGCAGTTTCATTAGAAGGTTTTTTACTCAAGGAATGGCTAACAGCCTTACGTTGTGTGAGAAAAAGTTTGTCTGTGCTTCAATACAAGAAGCTAGGATCTTAAATTTTTCAGTGTATATTGTTCATAAAGTTTTATTACAGGCCTGTGCTCTTAACTGTGCGCTTTAAAATTTTTTAAGTAAATGATTTTCAAAGGTTGTTAGAATATATTAATTGGCTTTATCTTATATTAACCTCATCTTAAGCTTGTGACAGGAGCACTTAGAACTCTGTTTTCAAAGTAGATACAAATTAACTGACAAACGACAAATTACTTTACAGATAATAGGGAATATTACTAAAATCAGCTGTTTATGATATGTGTTCAATGCCATTCCTTGGCAAAGGGAACATTTTTCATCTCCATTTAGAGTTTCAACACCTTCCAATAAATATAATGGTGTGTTAGTAAAATGTTGTAAAATAATATTATGAATATATGTTAAAAGGAATATTTTAAGAGTCTGATAAAATGTTTGTTCATTTTTTTAAACAGCAAGCAAATTGGTTATTGCAAAATATTGGTTGTTAACCTATTACATGGCAAGCCTTTTTTGGCAAAATCAATAATTGTTATCCAAAAGATAATTTGTTGCAATTTACTTTTATATTTTTATTCATACATCCTATAAAGACTACAACTACTGTGGGACTGAAGCTCAAACAATTGGATCACATGCTTATTCTGTTGAGTTTCCCTCTGCTTCAGCACAATTGAGTTGGGTGTTATAGTGGCTATTTTTAAGCTATTAAATATCGTTTTTAATAATAGTAAATATATATCATAGTTTACAATTGCTTAAAATTGTTCCCTTTTTAATACTGCTAATCTTAATTTTTACAATTGTTTAGGCAAATGTAATTCAAGTTAAAAAAGATATGTTCTTTAAATGACTGTCCTCACGATATTTGACAGATGATCCAAAGGCTCTAAAAACAGCCATGGGTGCTGGGAGCCAATCTCTTTTATTTTATGGTTTGAGCCTGGAGAGATGGCTCAGAGGTTAAAGGGTAGGCCCTTAATCATGGAGTATGGGAGCTTGGATTCCAGGAACCACATGGTGGCTCACAACTGCCTGTGATGAGATCTGACACCCTCTTTTGGTGTATTTGAGGATAGCTACAATATGCTTATATATACTTAATATTTAAAAAGGTGCCTTGACAAGACCCCTTAATGCAAGGCACAAAAAATTTGTATCCCAGACAAACTATATAGAATTAACTGACTGTATAATCAAACAATTGATATATCTTTGACAATTTAATTCTTTTTATCCTCAAAGACAGGATAATATATGTTTTAAAACAATATCTTCTTAAAGAAGGAAAGGAGAAGGGGAATTGTATCCCCGTGTATATATTGAAATTATGCTTGTATGTTTTTAAAAAATTAAAATAAAATAAAATTTGGATGCCAAGAAACTCCTTGCTGAGTGTGTATGGCATCCTGTAACTAGGCATACTGATGCCTGGGTGAAATGAAAGAATTCACTTATTGACATATGCCATGATCTTGACTTAATATTGGGGAAGAAGACATGTCTATGTTTTTTCCACAGAATGCTGCAGAAGCATGCTAGCTGCTAGAGTAATTGGTGTGGCATGCTGAAGATATGCTGACAGTGTGCTTGCTGAGTGCCCTGACAGTGGTAACATAAGAGCTATATCGGGTATAAGTTCTTTACATACTTTGTCAAATGTCTCAGATTAGATAAATTGCCTTATTTCAATCTTTTAGACTTTGTTGGACAGATCATGGAGGCTGTTAAACTAGGTTAGAAAATATTAATCTAAAGAGGAGTTATAATGACTCCTATCTCTTTTAATGTGATCAGATGACTCAATTATAGACTGTTCTAGAAATAAATCCAATATTGGAGATTCCAATTATGAAGATGGCTAACAATCATCTTCAGCCAGCTGAGTTAATTTAAAATATAGTCTCTATTTTTCCTGAGAAGTAACAGCTTATCTCATGATTCTCAAGTCTACATCTCCCACCCCAGAGGCCAGGTTTTGCATCTTTTAAGTTTCTGATTTGTAACTGAACTGGATACCCTGGGGACATTTGCAGACAAGTTAAATATGCTCCACCTTTAACTCTTGACCTTGTTTGCTAAGCAGACTGGCTGTCTCCACCCAACTCACTTGGATGGAAAGATCTAGTGTCTGTTAAAGACACAGACGCCCCTGGCTTCAAAACTTATACAAGTGGATCTCCAAAAAGGGAGCCACATAGAACTCAGATCTATGTGTGTTTGCTAATCAAGCAAACATGGGCACCAGTGAGATGTGTGAGGAAAGGCACCACATGGGGAGGACGATGATTTTTGCCTCTGAGTCCCCAGGAAGTAAACCTAATTGAATAGGGGTTAACATTAACAGATTGTTCTTAAGATAATAAGGGAGCATCTTACATCTCCTCTTCAAAAGACATCATACAATATTTAAGAGTAATTACAGTCAATGCTTTCCCTCCCTGGTTAAGGCCCACCATCTTATGATGGATGTTTATCCACTTGTTTGTATCTCCTCATTTTCAAATTAATTAAAAAGGAGGAAATGTACATAGCCATAGCAAGGTGTCATGCCACAAGGTAGGAACTTGACATTGGCCAAGGACAAAGGTTTCAGGCAGGAATCTGACATTAGAGCATACTAGGGAAGTAGGTTAGAGCAGGAATTTTTGACATTGGTCAAGGTGAACTTCTTCTTTCAGCCTTTGTTGAGCAGGGACTTCTGTGCTATTCAGGATCCTGCTCCACCTATGGTGAGGTGCTCAGAGTGAAGGTGAAGTTCACTGTTCCTCTAGGTCTATGAATTCCTGAATTAAGCAGGTGACCCACCCAGCTGCCTGAGCAGTGGAACCAAGAACCGCCAGACAAATTTCCTGGAACTCAACCTGGAGTCTGGGGGGAGGTGTTTTTCCGAGCTGTGTATTGACTGACTTTTATTAAAGTTTTGGCCTCAACCAGCAACTGTCGCCCTGGCCCTCATTCTTTTTGTCACATCCCCATCCATCCCTCAGCTTCTATTCCAGGAACCAGTTCACAGTAGCTGCAGGCAGCAACATATTTACATTCCATGTATTGTCCCCTCTCCCAATCCTGCCTCCCATAGTTTGTCATCCCATTCTTCCTCCCGTTTGCATTCAAGAAGCTGATCACCCTATTCTCCTCATACCAAGCACCCCCTTCCTCGGGGCCTGAATTTCCTTGAGGATTAGGCACATCTTCTCCCACTGAGACAAGACAAAACACAACTCTGGTATGTGAGTCAAGGGCTTTTGACCACGTATTTCCCTGGTTGGTAGTGAAAGGAGAAAATAATACAGCCTAACTCTAATGACCCCAAGAAGTCAGAAGTTTAAAATGCTATCTCACTTTGTTAAAAACTAGGTAAAAGGTCATATTCCAAAGCCTGCTATTTGTTTAGATCTAGCAGAAAGGCCTTGAATAAGTGATCTGGGCCCCATAAGGTGACTGGAAATGGGCTAAGCTTATCTTGCTTATGTAAACTTACACCATTATCCCTATACAGGAGCTCACGCAGGTGTAGACATTCAAGAAAATAGGAAACTAAGTGCTCCACTGAGCGCAGGCTCCAATAATTTAAACTGATTGGCCTAAAAACTATGGAGTGGTACAAATTGATTGACTCACCTTTCGTGGGCTCTCCATGCTAAGAAATGATTGGTTTGTGATTCACGGGTTCTCTATGCTAAGAAATGATTGGTTTGTGATTCCCGGGCCCTCCATGCTAAGAAATGATTGGTTTATGATTCGTGGGCTTTGTTGTAAAATTATAAAAACTGTTGCTATTCAGCACTCGTGGTCCATAGTCCTCTAACCCTGTGCAGTGTATGGCTGTGAAACCCAGAATTCTAGAATAAAGAAATCCTCATGTTATTGCATCAAGACCATTTCTCGTGAGTGATTTGGGTGTCTCTTCTGGGACATGGGGTGCTAAGGCACCCTTGGCTTTATTGGGGTCTTACATTTTCTTGGTGCATGTGAGACTTTCCTTCACATGTGAGAACCAACTCGGAAGTAAAGGGGATCCGCTCTGGAATGTGTGTGTGCCAGCTGATGTCTGCATCCTGAGTGTCTGTACTGTTCTGTTTTCTGTATCTGAGGAGATGCGTGTTTTCGGTGGACAGCTGTCCTCTTGGGTTCGTGAGAATCAGAGGACTGTGGTGAGCAGACCTGCTTTGTACGACAGGTTGTGACCCGACCTGGGGAGACATTTCCCGGTATTTTGGGGGAACTCCAGAAAACCTGGAAGATTCCTGTCTGAATTTCGGAGAGGACACGATAGTTCTACTGAATTGGAGAACGTATACACCCTCCTGGCCATCTGGTTTTCTGATCTGGGTCTGTCCATCTCAGTGGAGGTGAATACTTGTCAGTTTTGTGTGTCTTTGTCTACAGTTTGACCACTAGATGGGTGCTGCAATTTGTTTTCTGTCTGTCTCACTCTGTGTCAAAGTCTGAGTCTATAAACCTTCCTGAAAATTTGGGTTTTGCTTGCAAGCTTCTGGTGTGGTGCGTTCAACTGGCAGCTGCTAGAGTCGAGACTGTCAGGGTCTGGAGGAAGCTTTAAGACCTGGGAAAAAGCTGAATAAGTCTCTCCTCTATCTGTAAACAGCAAGTCAGTAATGGTGGAAGCCATGCTTTCCTGAAATCTGTTTTATCTGATCCCTGCTATGTGTGCAGGGATGCCTGGTGTCTGAAACTGGGCCCCTCTATGGGTAAATTGTGTGATTTTCCTTGCTGTGTTCTTGGATCTAGAGGCCTATTGGTGGCAGGGTCAGGCTGTCTATGTGGTGTTGTTTTGTATCATGTTTTGTGTTCTTGGACTTGGACGGATGATATTATTTTGACTTTGACTGAAAACCAATTCTGTGGTGCCAAAATCAGGTCACATGACTCAAGCGTGCCAACTTAGAACAAAAGGAGAGACAAAATAACTTGGGCTCTGATACCTCCTGAAAAGGAAAACAAGTCTTAACAAGACACTCAATGTGGCAGGTGCGAGAATTTTGGGTTTAAGTTGGTACAAATGGTTTATTTCTTTTATTTTAACTTGCTTAAATTGTTATGATCAATGTGATGTTAAACTTTCTGGTTATATTGTTCCTCTGGAAGAGAGGTCAAAATAAGGGAGACCTCCAGAAAAATAGATTCTAAAATATTAAGTGAAAAAAAATCTGTCTTTGTGATACTAAAATCTTTATAATTGGTATTAAGTTCAAGGCATACGTTCTTATTTGATATAGGATTTATTTTGATAGAAAATCAAGGTTTTCATTGGTATAAATACTAAATTGAAAAGTACAGGATTTACATCCAGTTTTTTGTATTATTACTGATCTGAGATGTTTAAGCCTATAAGTTTAGGGCTAAATAGAAATATAAGGCTCAGAGTTTATTATTAGGGTGTTTTCTAAGTTTTAATCAGAAATAGCTGAAGATAGTTTAATAGACAACAGTCCACATTACTTTACATAGATAGTTGATTTTCAAAAACGTCAAAAATCCATGGTATATGATGTTTATGTCTTAAAAGCTATATTAAGCTTTCTCTATATTTTCAGATAATATTGGCCACTCTTAGATTTCTGATGGGGTTGAAGACTGTTAGTCTCACAGACAGCCCAAGCTGTTTAAACCTGAGAAAGCTGATATAGATTTAAATAAATGATTTTCAGGTGACATAAAATTTAAAGACAGGACATGAGTCAATTCTTACAATGTTAATTCTTAAGTGTTAATTCTGACAGTCTTTTAAGATAATACAGATGAAAAGGGTTCTGGTTAATTGACAGGGATGATAAACTAGGTGTTATGTCCATCTTATAATTTATAACTTACAAAATGGTAATAATTATGCTCAACTGATATTTAGAGAGGACCACAGAATGGAGCAGGAGAGGACCTGAGACCACATATCCTGATACCATGGTAGCTCTTCCACTAAGGGTATATTTCCCAAGAGACTAATTAATCTCTTTGAGACTGTTTTATTTGTAATACAGGAAGCCGAAAAGATTACCCCTCAGACAAATGGTAAGAGGCATCTGACAGACCAACACCAGACTTCATTGGCAGGTCTCGAGGGCATGGCAGTCCACGAGTTTGACCAAGGTATGTAAGGTTAAGCAAGGAACAGATAAGTCACCTGCAGCTTTTCTAGAGCAGCTCATAGAGGCATTCTGCCAATATAAATGCCATGAATCCAGGGGCTTGGAATATAAAGCTATTATGACAATGGCTTTTATAGACAGGGCTAGTAGAGATATCAGGAAAGAGCTTCAGAGGCTAGAGGTATTTGGTGCAGTTTGCTGAGATGGTCTGTAGAAGGATTTAGTAGTGTAGGTTATTGAGAAAGTCTGTAGAGAGATTTAGTAGTTTGCTGAGACAGGGAGACAGAGGAGGAGAAGAAACAGTGAAAAAGAAAGAAAATGACAAAGAAGCAAGGAAGATACAGAGAATCCTGGATATAATAGTTTAAAAAAAGCAAAAAAGGGAGACAGATAAGGTCCAGTGTGCATACTATAAAGAAAGAGGCCACTGAGCCACAGTGTGCCCTAAGAAATAGAAGTCGGGAGCAGGAATTCCCAGGTCTTGGGAAAAATGCCTCCAAATGGCAAACCCAGGTGCTAGCCCTGGGTGAAGACAGCGACTAGGGGAGATGGGTTTTCTGACCACCTCCCCCAACCCAGGATAATTGTGGGAGTGAAATAGAAACCCACTCAGTTCTTGGTGGACACAGGGGCTCAACACTCAGTCTTCCAAGCCAATGGCGCTGTTTCCAAGAAAAGATCTTGGTGTCCACTAGGCCATCCCTAGAGGTGTCCCACAATATGAGATTTGCCTTTAAAGCTCCAGGCATGCCAGAGACTCCTCACTGCTTCCAGATAGGTGACTGGATCTGTATAAGAAGGCTTCAGGAACTGTTGCTGAAACCCTGATGAAAGAAGCCCTCATCAAATTGACCACAGAGACTGGTGTTAATGATTAAATAGTTCTCCTACTCTTTGTGCTCTTAAGGCCTTTTTTCTCTGGGCTCAAGACCCTTGAGTTGGTGAGGCAGTGTGGAAGGCCTACTCAGGAGAAAGAGACTTGCAAGTCATTTCCAAGTTGAAGGTTTGGTCTATGTTGGACTCTACTGCACAGAATACCTTGATGGAAAGGCCCTTATCTTGTACTCTTGACCAACCTGCTTTCTGCTTTGATGAGATTACTTGTAATTTTACTCCTTTTGCTTACAATTGGAACCTGTGTGATTAATCAGTTAATAGTTTTTATTAGAGAACGAATAAGTACTGTGCAGATTCTTATGCTATGCCAACAGTATCAGAGATTTAGGGCAGGACAATCCCGAATATATAGAGTCAAAGATTTAGCTCTATAGTTCTAAGATTAGAACTATTAACAAGAGAAGAACTGGGGAATGAAACGATAGAAAATAATAAAGCCTAACTCTAATGGTCCCAAGAAGTCAGAAGTTTAAAATGCTATCTCGCTTTGTTAGAGACTAGGTAAAAGGTCACATTCCAGAGCCCACCATTTGTTTAGAGCTAGCAGAAAGGCCTTGAATAGGTGATCCTGGCCCCATAAGTTAACTGAAAATGGGCTAAGCTTATCTTGCTTCTGTAAACTTATGCCATTAACCCTATGCACGAGTTCACACAGCTATAGGCACTCAAGAAAATAGGAATCCAAATGGTCCACTGAGCGCGGGCTCTGATAATTTAAACTAATTGGCCTAATAACTATGGAGTGGTACAAATCGATTGGCTCGCATTTCGAGGGCTCTTCATGCTAAGAAATGACACAGGAACACTGCTAGCAGAAATCTAGGCAATATGGCAGCATCTGAACCAAACTCTCCAACATCAACAAGTCCTGGTTATGCCAACACACCAGAGAAACAAGATTTGGATTTAAAATCACTGTTCATGATGCTGTTAGAAGAACACAAAAAGGAAATAAATGAATCTCTTAAAGAAATACAGGGGAACATGAATAATCTAGAAACCTATATAGTGGAAACACAAAAATCACTTAAAGAAATGCAGGAGAATAAGGCCCAAGAGATAGAAGCCAATAAAGAAGAAAGGAAAAAAAAAAACTTAAAGAAATGCAGGAGAACTTGAGTCAACAGGCAGAAGTCATGAAAGAGGAAACACAAAAAGCTCTTAAAGGATTACAGGAAAACACAAACAAAGAAATGATGGACGTGAGCAAAACCATCCTGGATCAGTGGAAACAACTAAGAAATCACAAAGGGAGAGAACTTTGGAGATAGAAAACCTTGAGAAGAAATCAGGGGCCATAGATGCAAATATAAACAACAGAATACAAGAGACGGAAGAAAGAATCTCAGATGCTGAAGATACCATAGAAACCATTGACTCAACTGTCAAAGAAAATGCAAAATGCAAAAAGATTGTATCCCAGAACATCCAGGAAATCCAGGATACAATGAGAAGATCAAACCTAAGAATTATAGGTATAGATGAGAGTGAAGATTTACAACTGAAGGGCCAGCAAATATCTTCAACAAAATTATGGAGGAAAACTTTCCCAACTTAAAGAGAGAGGTGCCTATGAATATACAAGAAGCCTACAGAACTCCAAAGAGACTGGACCTGAGCAGAAATACCTCCTGTCACATAATAATCAAAACCCCAATTACACTAAACAAAGAAAGAATATTGAAGGCAGTAAGAGGAAAAGCCAAGTAACATATAAAGGAAGACCTATCAGAATCACACCAGACTTCTCACCAGAGACCATGAAAGCTAGAAGATCCTGGGCAGATCTCATGCAGACTCTAAGAGAACACAAATGTCAGCCAAGACTACTATACCCAGCGAAAGTCTCAATCACAATAGATAGAGAAACCAAGATATTCCATGACAAAACCAAATTTACACAATATCTTTCCACAAACCCAGCTCTGCAAAGAATAATAGGAGGAAAACTCCAATACAAGGAGGGAAACTACACCGTGGAAAAAGCAAGGTAGTTATCTTCCTTCATCAAACCTAAAAGAAAATAATCACTCAAATATAAAAAGAACATCAAAATGACAGGAAGTAATAATCACTATGCCTTAATATGTCTTAACATCAAAGGTATCAATTCCCCAATAAAAAGACATAGACTAACAGACTGGATAAGGAAACAGGAGACACACCTCAGTGTCAAAGATAAAAACTACCTTAGAGTAAAAGGCTGGAAGACAATCTTACAAGCCAATGGTCACAGGAAACAAGCAGGGGTAGCCATTCTAATATCAGATAAAATTGACTTTAAACCTAAAGTCATCAAAAGAGACACAGAAGGACACTTCCTGCTGGTCAAAGGAAAAATCGACCAAGAAGAACTTTCAATTCTGAGCATCTATGCGCCAAATGAAAGAACACACTCATTCGTAAAAGAAACTTTACTAAAGCTCAAAGCACACATTGCACCTAACACAGTAATTGTGGGGGACTTCAAAACCCCACTCTCCTCAATGGACCGATCAGGAAAACAGAAACTAAACAGGGACACAGTAAAACTAATTGAAGCTTTTGACCAATTGGATTTGACTGAGATTTATAGAACATTTCACCCTAAAGCAAAAGAATATACCTTTTTCTCAGCACCTCATGGTACCTTCTCCAAAATCGACCATATAATTGGTCACAAGAGAGAACTCAACAAATACAAGAAGATCGAACTATACCCATGCTTCCTTTCAGATCACTATGGTGTAAGAGTGGTTTTCAATAGCAACAACAACAACAACAACAACAACAACAACAACCAACAGAAAGCCCACATACACATGTAGGCTGAATAATACTCTACTCAATGACACCTTGGCCAAAGAAGTAATAAAGAATGAAACCGGAGACTTTTCAGAATTTAATGAAAATGAAGGCACAACATACCCAAATCTTTGGGACACAATGAAAGCAGTGCTAAGAGGAAATCTCATAGCCCTGAGTGCCTCCAAGAAGGAAATGGAGAGAGCACACACTACCAGCTTAATGACACACCTGAAAGCCCTAGAACAAAAAGACGCTATTTCACCTAGGAGGAGTAGGAGGCAGGAAATCATCAAACTCAGGGCTGAAAACAATCAAGTAGAAACAAAGAGAACCATACAACGAATCAACAAAACCAGGAACTGGTTCTTCGAGAAAATCAAGATAGATAAACCCTTAGCCAGACTGACGAAAGGGCACAGAGAAAGTATCCAAATTAACAAACTTAGAAATGAAAAGGGGGATATAACAAGAGAAACCGAGGATCCAACAAATCATCAGATCCTACTACAAGAGCCTGTACTCAACACAACTGGAGAATCTGGAGGAAATGGACAATTTCCATGACAGATACCAAATACCAAAATTAAATCAGGACCAAATAGATCATCTAAACAGTCCCATAACCCCTAAAGAAATAGAAGAAGTCATAGAAAGTCTTCCAACCAAAAAAAGCACAGGACCAGATGATTTCAGTGCAGAATTCTATCAGACCTTCAAAGAAGACCTAACACCAATACTCTTCAAACTATTCCACAAAATAGAAACAGAAGGAACACTACCCAATTCCTTCTATGAAGCCACAATTATGCTGATACCAAAACCACACACAGAGATGCAACAAAGAAAGAGAACTTCAGAACAATTTCCCTTATGAACATCGATGCAAAAATACTCAATAAAATTCTTGCCAACCTAATCCAAGAACACATCAAAACGATCATCCACCATGATCAAGTAGGCTTTATCCCGGGAATGCAGGGTTGGTTCAATATACGGAAATCCATCAATGCAAACCACTACATAAACAAACTCAAAGAAAAAAACCACACGGTTATTTCATCGGATGCTGAGAAAGAATTTGACAAAATTCAGCATTCCTTTCATGCTTAGAGTCTTGGGAAGAACAGGAATTCAAGGCCCATACCTAAACATTGGTAAAGCAATATACAGCATACCGGTAGCCAACATCAAACTAACTGGAGAGAAACTTGAAGTAATCCCACTAAAATCAGGTTACTAGACAGGGCTGCCCACTTTCTCCTTATCTTTTCAATATTGTACTTGAGGTACTAGCTCGGGCAATTTGGCAACATAAGGAGGTCAAAGCGATACAAATTGGAAAGGAAGAAGTCAAACTACCATTATTTGCAGACGACATGATAGTCTAACTAAGTGACCCAAAAAAACTCCACTAGAGAACTCCTACAGCTGATAAACAACTTCAGCAAAGTGGCAGGTTATAAAATCACCTCAAGCAAATCAGTGGCCTTCCTATACTCAAAGGATAATGAGGCTGGGAAAGAAATTAGGGAAATGACACCCTTCACAATAGCCACAAATAGTATAAAGTATCTTGGGATGACTCTTACCATATATGTGCAAGATCTGTATGACAAGAACTTCAAGACTCTGAAGAATGAAATGGAAGAAGACCTCAAAAATGGGAAAACCTCCCATGTTCATGGATCAGCAGGATCAATATAGCTAAAATGGCCATTTTGCCAAAAGCAATCTACAGATTCAATGCAATACCCATCAAAATCCCAACTCAATTCTTCACAGAGTTAGAAAGAGCAATTATCAAATTCATCTGGAATAACAAAAAACCCAACATAGCTAAAACTATTCTCAGCAACAAAAGAAAATCCGGGGGAATCAGTATCCCTGACCTCAAGGAATACTACAGAGCAATAGTGTTAAAAACTGCATGGTATTGGTACAGTGACAGGCAGACAGATCAATGGAACAGGATTGAAGATCCAGAAATGAACCCACACACCTATGGCCACTTGATCCTCGACAAAGGGGCTGAAAAATCCAATGGAAAAAAGATAGCCTTTTCAACAAATGGTGCTGGTTCAACTGGAGGTCAGCATGCAGAAGAATGCGAATTGATCCATCCTTGTCTCCTTGTACTAAGCTCAAATCCAAATGGATCAAGGACCTCCACATAAAGCCAGACACTGAAGCTAATAGAAAAGAAACTGGGGAAGACCCTTGAGGACATCGGTACAGGGAGAAAGTTTCTGAACAGAACACCAATAGCGTATGCTCTAAGAGCAAGAATTGACAAATGGGACCTCATAAAATTACAAAGTTTTTGTAAGGCAAAGGACACCATCAAGAGGACAAATTGGCAACCAACAAATTGGGAAAAGATCTTCACCAATCCTATATCAGATAGAGGGCTAATATCCAATATATATAAAGAACTCAAGAAGTTAGACTCCAGAAAACCGAACAACCCTATTAAAAAATGGGGTACAGAGTTAAACAAAGAATTCTCACCTGAAGAACTTCGGATGGCGGAGAAGCATCTTAAAAAATGCTCAACTTCATTAGTCATTAGGGAAATGCAAATCAAAACATCCCTGCGATTTCACCTTACACCAGTCAGAATGACTAAGATTAAAAATTCAGGAGACAGCATGTGTTGGAGAGGGTGTGGAGAAAGAGGAACACTCCTCCACTGCTGGTGGGATTGCAAATTGGTACAACCACTCTGGAAATCAGTCTGGCGCTTCCTCAGAAAACTGGGCACCTCACTTCTAGAAGATCCTGCTATACCACTCCTGGGTATACCCATCAAAATCCCAACTCAATTCTTCACAGAGTTAGAAAGAGCAATTATCAAATTCATCTGGAACAACAAAAAACCCAGGATAGCTAAAACTGTTCTCAGCAACAAAAGAAAATCTGGGGGAATCAGTATCCCTGATCTCAAGCAATACTACAGAGCAATAAAACTGCATGGTATTGGTACAGTGACAGGCAGGAGGATCAATGGAACAGGATTGAAGATCCAGAAATGAACCCACACACCTATGGCCACTCGATCCTCGACAAAGAGGCTGAAAACATCCAATGGAAAAAAGATAGCCTTTTCAACAAATGGTGCTGGTTCAACTGGAGGTCAGCATGCAGAAGAATGCGAATTGATCCATCCTTGTCTCCTTGTATTAAGTTCAACTCCAAATGGATCAAGGACCTCCACATAAAGCCAGAAACTCTGAAGCTAATAGAAAAGAAACTGGGGAAGACCCTTGAGGATATTGGTACAGGGAGAAAGTTTCTGAACAGAACACCAATAGCATATGCTCTAAGAGCAAGAATTGACAAATGGGACCTCATAAAATTACAAAGTTTCTGTAAGGCAAAGGACACCATCAAGAGGACAAATCGGCAACCAACAAATTGGGAAAAGATCTTCACCAATCCTACATCAGATAGAGGGGTAATATCCAATACATAAAAAGAACTCAAGAAGTTAGACTCCAGAAAACCCAACAACCCTATTAAAAATGGGGTACAGAGTTAAACAAAGAATTCTCACCTGAAGAACTTCGGATGGCGGAGAAGCATCTTAAAAAATGCTCAACTTCATTAGTCATTAGGGAAATGCAAATCAAAACAACCCTGAGATTTCATCTTACACCAGTCAGAATGGCTAAGATTAAAAATTCAGGAGACAGCAGGTGTTGGAGAGGGTGTGGAGAAAGAGGAACACTCCTCCACTGCTGGTGGGGTTGCAAATTGGTACAACCACTCTGGAAATCACTCTGGCAGTTCCTCTGAAAACTGGGCACCTCACTTCCAGAAGATCCTGCTATACCACTCCTGGGCATATACCCAGAGGATTCCCCACCATGTAATAAGGATACATGCTCTACTATGTTCATAGCAGCCCTATTTATAATTGCCAGATGCTGGAAAGAACCCAGGTATCCCTCAACAGAAGAGTGGATGCAAAAAATGTGGTATATATACACAATGGAGTACTATTCAGCCATTAGAAACAACGAATTCATGAAATTCTTAGGCAAATGGAAGGAGCTGTAGAACATCATACTAAGTGAGGTATCCCTGACTCAAAAGATGAATCATGGTATGCACTCACTAATAAGTGGATATTAACCTAGAAAACTGGAATACCCAAAACATAATCCACACATCAAATGAGGTACAAGAAGAAAGGAGGAGTGGCCCCTGGTTCTGGAAAGACTCAGTGAAGCAATATTCAGCAAAACCAGAACGGGGAAGTGGGAAGGGGTGGGTGGGAGGACATGGGAAGAGAAGGGGACTTACAGGACTTTCGGGGAGTGGGGGGCTAGAAAAGGGGAAATCATTTGAAATGTAAATAAATTATATCGAATAAAGAATTAAAAAAAAAGGTGGGCAAGATTGTAGAGAGCATTAGGTTGAAAACTTTTCTGTGATATTTTGCCTTTTGTATTAATCATGGTTAATGCACACATGAACTTTTGACATCAGTTCAAAATTCCTATATGGATAGTGGAGTAACTACTGAATTCATAATAGACAATAAGAGCTGCTCTAAATATTTATGTATTTTGAAATGAGAATCAATTGTAGGAGTGTACCGAGTGGTAGGAATCCCATAGTTTTTTGGATATCAGCATTTTTATATTTATAGTGACAGCACGAATTTAAATCGGTGCTGTCCAGGGAATCTAAAACTACACTAAAACTTCTTAAGACATTTGACTATAAGTTTACATATGCACAGATATTTTAATCCATAACTATAAAATTAAATATATTTTAAATAAAAGAAAACTTAAGTAATTTTAAAGGATTAAATGATGTTAAAAAGAAGAGGTGATTAAATATCTACAGGAGTAATGGAGATTAATTAATTAGATTTGAATATATTGAATATATTTATGAGTGAATGATTTATATTTTACAATTTGTAATTTGTTAAAAAGTTTGACAAAATAAATTGACAAAAGTTTGCTTAACTATTATAGAAGGTTATGCTTAATTTCTTATAATCATTAGAAATAATAAAAATCATAAACCTAATTACATAGAGAATTTTCCCTACTGCTTTTTCTTCATTACTACTTTAATAAGTAAATCTTATTAAAATTACACAAATTTTGAAAATAATCATGCAATAAAAACTGTAGAGCAAATTTTGCATTGTCTTCTACAATAGTTACAGTCTTCAATATGTCTGATTTTCATCACATGAAGTAAAAAAAAATGCTTACCTTAGAAAACTCATTTCTACTCTATAAACATTAAAGTAATAGATCACATTTTCACACTGTTTAAAAATGTTAAATATATCATAATCATTTTAGGCTGAAGAATATTCAGCTTTGTAGCTTTAATTTTTTCAAACCTAAATTATTTATGATTTTTAATGTGTTGAACTTCTTTCAATGCTCCCAATAACAAGTGATAGTGAAAAAGAAAGTTGACCTGTTTAAAAATGGTTCTTATATATATTATGGTCCACTGATCTACTCACAAACACTTCATTCATATATCATCAGGGCAGATCAGTAGATTCAGGATAACAAACAAGAATCATCAATGGTAGCACAACCTAGAAGATACTGCCAGGACTCAGCCTCATTACATGTTAGCGTGAGGAATTAGCAAGAACACCAAGAGTTTTTCTCAGCTCAGCTTCTCTCTGCAAAGTGAAAATCATTGAAGACATGAGACCTGTAATCTTTGCACAGCTTTCTCTATAAGCAATGCTATCTAAGGTTTAGTGAGTAAATTTTGAAGCCTTTTTATTCTCCCTCTAAATATTAATAGTATTCCACAGGTTCTGCAACAATACAGGTCTTACCACAGCATGGGACCTTGATTGATATGACATTCCTGCCAATCACCCACCATATGCTGAAACAGAAAGTAATGGGACACATCAGTAGAAATATTTTTAATGTATTCCTGATTATGGTGACACTACAAATGCATGTCAACTCTTCAATGTAAGGTGGACCAATGAATACATGTTATGAACAAAGAATCCTCCATTACCTTCTTCCTTTAACATACCATCACTTTTCCTGTGTATCTTCATGTGTTTGTCCCATCAAAACACTGTCCATCCCAACTGATTTTCTGTCAACTGAATGTTTAAGAAATATACATATTCTATAGTATGAGTTTGTATGTTCACTTTCATCATCCTATTTTTATTCTTCACAGAGTTCTAACTGAATGATAAGACTAGCATCAAAATTCAGTAGGACTGGACACGTGATCAGTTCTTCAAAATTACTTACATATATTGAAAGCACCCAATAAGATTATTTGAAAAATTACTCAAACTGCTACACATAATACATTTTATGCAAATATTTACAGAATTAAGAAAAATTGAAGAGTACAATCCAATGCATTCATATTTTGTACAACTCAACAAAAGTTGCATGTGAAATCTCTCAAAACACTAAGTTGTTTTCAGGACATATGTGCATATTAAATTACTTAAATGAAATGAACAATGCTAGTGAGTAAAAATTAATTTCATAAAATTAAATTTTGATTCCCATATCACAAAGAAAATGTAATTTAATAAATATGACAAATATGTAAAAAACAAAACATTATGAAACTACTGAAAAAAGCGATTCAAGGATCTCAAACACTCACATTTACTTATAAAACAAACATGATCAATACCCATAGCACTACAACCTAAACCTGGGGTAGCAGATTGATGGTGCCTCAAAGTGCTTTTGAGAAGCAGAATCTAAATACGCAATAGCTGGTAATAGAGTTGCTTTGGTCCATTCCCATTCTTGTCTTGCATCACACTATGGATATACAGACTCTGCAATTAGAATACTTTTAAGAAACTCTCTCTTTGTTTGACCATTAATCATTGACAGTGATGATTTGCCATCCTGTAAGTTTGATTTTTTCCAGTTAATCTTTCATAAAGTCAATGAAGATATATGTTTAACAACCAGTACATTATGATAAAAGACACCTGTAGTATATGAGGATTAATATGATGAAACTGATGAAACAATGTACAAACATAAATATATTATAGCTCAGCATTTTTGAATCATTTTTATATCCATTTTACTTTTTTTATTTTCTATATTCTTTGTTTACATTCCAAATGATTTCCCCTTTCCTGGTCCCCACCTCCACATATGTCCCATAAGCCCCCTTCCCTCAACTCATTCCCCAATCACTCCACTCCCATTTCTCTTTCCTAGTAATCCCCTACAATGCTGCATCAAGCATTTTCAGGACCAGGGCCCTCTCCTTCCTTCTTCTTGGGAATCATTTGATATGTTAATTGTGTCTTTAGTATTTAGAGCTTCTGGGCTAATATCAACTTATCAGTGACTGCATTCCATGTGTGTTATTTTGTGATTGGGTTACCTCTCTTGGGATGATATTTTGCAGTTTCAACAATTTGCCTAAAAATTTCATAAATTCATTGTTTCTAATTGCTGAGTAGTATTCCATTGTGTAAATATATCACATTTTCTGTATCCTTTCCTCCACTGAGGGACATTTGGGTTCTTTCCAGCTTCTGACAATTTCTTATAGAACCAGGTAAATGCTAATCTGTTTGGTAATTGATACATAATAATTAAAAATTCAGAAATATATGGTTGAGAGAAATGAGAATGGAAAGCATGCATGCTAATATTTTTCTATTTCAAAAGGAGCATGAAATAATACAGCATATATAACCATGAAATTTTGTTTTTATTTTGTTTAATAATTTTTCCTAGATATACAAGTATCCTTTTTTTTATTTAGTAAGGAGATCAGTATAGGAAGTATTGGTGACATTATACAGAGGAAAACCATTTGAATTGTTTCAAAATGCATCTTTATAAATCACACAGTATATGCAGACTCTAAGAGAACACAAATGTCAGCCAAGACTACTATACACAGTGAAACTCTCAATCAATATAGATGGAGAAACCAAGATATTCCATGACAAAACCAAATTTACTCAATATCTTTCCACAAACCCAGCCCTACAAAGGATAATAGGGTGGAAACACCATTACAATGAGGGAAACTATACCCTGGAAAAAGCAGGATATTAAGCTTCTTTCATCAAACCCAAAAGAAGATAACCATGCTAGTATAAAATTAACATCAAAAATGATGGAAAGCGATAACCACTACTTCTTAATATCTCTTAACATCAATGGACTCAATTCCCCAATAAAAAGACATAGACTAACAGACTGGTTACATAAACAGGACCCTACATTTTGCTGCATACAGGAAAAACACCTCGGTGTCAAAGACAAAAACTACCTTAGAGTAAAATGCTGGAAGACAATTCTACAAGCAAATGGTCTCAGGAAACAAGCCATAGTTGCCATTCTAATATCAGATAAAATTGACTTTCAACCTAATGTCATCAAAAGAGACATGGAAGGTCACTATTTGCTGGTCAAAGGAAAAATCCGACAAGAACTCCTCTCAATCCTGAACATCTATTCTCCAAATACAAGGGCGCCCTCATTCATAAAAGAAACTTTACTAAAGCTCAAAGTGCACATGGCACCTAACACAATAATTGTGGGTGACTTCAATACTCCACTCTCACCAATGGACTGATCAGGAAAACAGAAACTAAACAGGGAGGCAGTGAAACTAATTGAAGCTTTGAACCAATTGGAGTTAACAGATATATATATATATATAGAACTTTTCATCCCAAAGCAAAAGATTATATCTTTTTCTCAGCACCTCAAGGTACCTTCTCCAAAATCGATCATATAGTTGGTCACAAGACAGACCTCAAAAAATATAAGAAGATTGAAATAATCCCATGCCACCTATCAGATCACTATGGAGTAGCTTTCAGTGCCTCCAAAAAGAAATTCAAGAGAGCATACACTAGAAGATTAATGGAACAATTGAAAGCCCTGGAACAAAAAGAAGCTAATTCACCCAGGAAGAGGAGAAGACAGGAAATCATCAACCACAAATCAATCAAGTAGAAACAAAGAGAACCATGCAAAGAATCAACAAAACCAGGAGCTGGTTCTTTGAAAAAAATCAACAAGATAGACAAACCCTTAGCCAGACTAACCATAGGGCACTGAGAAAGTATCAAAATTAACAAAATTAGAAATTAAACGGGAAATATTACAACAGAAACTGAGGAAATTCAAAAAATCATCAGATCCTACTAAAATAGCCTGTTCTCAACACAACTGGAGAATCTGGAGGAAATGGACAATTTCTTAGACAGATAAGAAATACCAAAATTAAACCAGGATCAAATAGACAATCTAAACAGGCCCATAACCACTAAAGAAAGAGAAGGGGTCATAGAAAGACTTTCAACCAAAAAAAGCACAGGACCAGATGGTTTCAGTGCAGAATTCTATCAGACCTTTAAAGAAGACTTAACACCAATATTCTTCAAACTATTCCATCAAATAGAAACAGAAGGAACACTACTCAACTCCTTCTACGAAGCCATAATTACGATGTTACCAAAACCACACAAAGTTCCAACTAAGACAGAGAATTTCAGGCCAATTTCCCTTATGAATATCAATGCAAAATTAATCAATAAAATTCTTGCCCACCGAATCCAAGAACACATCAAAACGATCATTCACGAGGATCAAGTAGGCTTCATCCCAGGGATGTAGGGTTGGTTTAATATAAGGAAATCCACAAATGCTATCCATTACATAAACAAACTCAAAGAAAAAACACATAATCATCTCATTAGATGCTGAAAAAGCATTTGACATAATTCAGCATCCTTTCATGCTAAAAGTCTTGCAAAGGACAGGAATTCAAGTCCCATACCTAAACATAGTAAAAGCAATATACAGCAAACCGGTAGCCAACATCAAACTAAATGGAGAGAAACTTGAAGCAATCCCACTAAAATCAGGGAATGGGGATGCCAGGTAGATTAGATTGGGAGCAGCCTCTCACAGGCCAATGAAGGAAGGGAGGTGGAGAGAAATAATGGGAATGGTGGGAAATATTTTTAATACAAATATATATATTTAATAAACATTCACTTCATCATTTAATATTTCTGTACGCTTCCCAGAAGCCTCACCAAATTTAATAATAAATGCCAATTCTCACTATTTTCAGTTATTTCACATCATAATAAATCCCAAAAAACATTCAGGATATGGGTATTCATGAATACTCTTTTCCTACAGCCTTGTCTACAACATGGACAAGGAAATTTAATTATATATCATTCTCAACTTTAATGGAGAATATGGAATGTGGACAAATCCAGTTTTGTGTAATCCAAGAAAAATTTAAGACATAGCAAATAATATATTATAAAAATCTGTTTAATTGAATTCAGAATTAATTATAATATCCATTATTATGTGTTATAAACAAATAAAAATAATGTTAACATAGTGAATGTTGTACAGAAGGAATATCAGAAAATACAGAATCAGGGAAGAGGTAAAATTATGAAGCTATTTAACTTTTAATATTATTAAAATTATAAAAATGTTAATTATTAATTTGAAAACCACCTTGAAGGGACCTTTAAACTGCTTAGCACATGGATCTTTGTATATTTTAAAGGCACCATGCAGAAGAACTAAGTGTAATTAAAGAAATCCAGCTGAATTTTCTGATTCAAAGAACATTCTTCAGGTTTTCTTGGTTACTTCCTGTTGGATAAAGAAATGTGTCCATTTAATTAGAAAAAGAATGATTGTTGTGTTGGTTAATGGGAAATAGTAAGGATCAAAGTTTATCTTCAAAGGTAGTTTCATCAAAAATAAAATGTATTTTTACAATAAAATCTATTCTTTGAGCTATTTGAATGTAAAGGTGAATGAATACACACATGAAACCCCTAAAACTTTACAGATCATCAATTTTTGCTTTTGCAATACTGATCTTTTTGTTTGTAATGTCTATTATTAGATATGTACACTGCCCAAATTTCAATCATATTTAAGCTACACTTTAGAATTTAATTAGCTTACCTTTTAACTGTGATAGTAAGAGACTTTCTTTATGAATTCTTTTTCTTTAAAGACCTTCAAGCAAGCATTTTATAAATTTAGGTACATGAAACAATATCTTGTGTTCCTTCTCACAATTTATTATCTCAAAATCACATATGAAAACTTTTATTTTGATCATTTTGCTTAGTGAGAGAGTTTGTGAGATAGGGATAAATGGAAGAAAGGTTAATGTTTGTATTGTAATTCAAACAATAACTAAAATAAAAACACAAAGGAGATTGAATTTATATCAGTCCTCAGCTGTATAAAGTAGATTATAATCCATTATAAAATTCTCTTATTTTTATATACTTCTGTTGCAATATTCTATTCAAATTTTCCCTTTTGAATACATTGATATCTAATATTTTACCACTTGTTGAGAAATCAGAGAAAAATTAGTTTAAAAGAAAAATGTGAGGAACATTTTATATACAATTTTTGCAAATTCAATCCATGCAACAAATAACATTTTTCTCTGCTTCTTGGTGGTACCATAAAACATTTTTCTAGAGAACAAGGTGAATGGATTCAACCTGATTTTGAGTCAAGATCTTAAGCAAATGCGAAAGGTGAAACAATATGGATCTTGTTATGCATATAATTTTTTGAGATTACTTCTAACCTTATATTTTTAATCAGATATTTTCTTCATTTATATTCACATATTATCCCATTTCCTTGTTATCCCTCTGATAACACCAGATCCCTTCACTGCCTCCCAAATGGTCATCAATGGAACAAATTCTACTTACCTATCCCAACATTTCCATATAGGTTGTCATTGAGCCTTCATGGGACCAAGGTTCCTTCTTTCTTTTGTTGTCTAAGAAAGCCTTCCTCTACAATATATGCAGCTGGAACCACGGAACCATCCTTGTGTACACAAAGGTAACTGACTTAGTCCCTGGGAGATCTGGTATTATCTGATAGTTTCACTTCTTGTTAAACCTATGGGGTACAAGCTACTTAATCTCCGTGGGTCCTTCTCTAGCTCCACCATTGTAGAACTTGTACTCAGTCCAATGGGTGGCAGAGAGCACCCACCTCTGTATTTGTGGTAGCAAGAGACAGCTATATCATGCTCATGTTAACAAGTGTTTGTTGGCATTCACAATAGTGGCTGGTTTGGGGGACTGTATATGTGATGGATCCCAGGGTGGAGAAGGTTCTTTATGTTCTTCATTAGTATACCTTTCATTGCAAAAAAAATAATGTGCTTGGAAAAGTACAGTGTAGACATTAATTTAGACAACTAGACAAAATTTCCTGTGAAAATCTTTCTTTAAGATGGGCTATCAACATTTTTGTATCTTTGACCTTATGAAATTTCTGTTCTAAATGGAATCTCAGGGTGAAACTATGAAGTTCAACAGGAAAAGAACACTGGAGCTCTCTTAACTTGTTGACCATTTTTACTTTTCTTTTTTTTTCCTCCGATATATTTTTTATTTACATTTCAAATGATTTCCCCTTTTCTAGCCCCCCACTCCCCGAAAGTCCCGTAAGCCCCCTTCTCTCCCCTGTCCTCCCACCCACCCCTTCCCACTTCCCCGTTCTGGTTTTGCCAAATACTGCTTCACTGAGTCTTTCCAGAACAAGGGGCCACTCCTCCTTTCCTCTTGTACCTCATTTGATGTGTGGATTATGTTTTGGGTATTCCAGTTTTCTAGGTTAATATCCACTTATTAGTGAGTGCATACCATGATTCACCTTTTGAGTCTGGGTTACCTCACTTAGTATGATGTTCTCTAGCTCCATCCATTTGCCTAAGAATTTCATGAATTCATTGTTTCTAATGGCTGAATAGTACTCCATTGTGTAGATATACCACATTTTTTGCATCCACTCTTCTGTTGAGGGATACCTGGGTTCGTTCCAGCTTCTGGCAATTATAAATAGCGCTGCTATGAACATAGTAGAGCATGTATCCTTATTACATGGTGGGGAATCCTCTGGGTATATGCCCAGGAGTGGTATAGCAGGATCTTCTGGAAGTGAGGTGCCCAGTTTTTGGAGGAACTGCCAGACTGATTTCCAGAGTGGTTGAACTAATTTGCAACCCCACCAGCAGTGGAGGAGTGTTCCTCTTTCTCCACACCCTCTCCAACACCTGCTGTCTCCTGAATTTTTAATCTTAGCCATTCTGACTGGTGTAAGGTGAAATCTCAGGGTTGTTTTGATTTGCATTTCCCTAATGACTATTGCAGTTGAGCACTTTTTAAGATACTTCTCCGCCATCCGAAGTTCTTCAGGTGAGAATTCTTTGTTTAACTCTGTACCCCATTTTTTAATAGGGTTGTTTGGTTTTCTGGAGTCTAACTTCTTGAGTTCTTTATATATATTGAATATTAGCCCTCTATCTGATGTAGGATTGGTGAAGATCTTTTCCCAATTTGTGGCAGCTTTTGATCAGTCTTTTTTTTCTGGATGTCCGCCTACTTCTGCCTTTTTGGGTACTGCATACTTTCCTCCAGTCTTTCTCAGTAATCTTTATTAGAAGATGGTGTTCGTAGTAGAGGGTTGTACATGGACTTGTGAAGAAGTTAGTACAAGGGTAAAAAAGTACAATGGATCTGAAGGGATTGATGGTCTTTCAGGCATTCCATAACCTTCTTTCCAAGCTTCTGAGGAAGTAGCAAACATGTTCTATGACAGTCACTTAAGACAAAATAAAATAGAGTCCATTCATCAATGCACATATGTGCCCCAAACCAACCACAGATTCCATGCTAGATTTAGACCAAGTAAACAATATCTTTCAGAAGTGGTTGAAAATTTTACTATATTCCCCTTAAAATGAAAAATATCAGTGCAGAATGCACTTTGTTAGGGCAAAACAGAACATACTCTGATTGGGTATAAGTCTCCAGTTATCCATCAGTAAAATGTGCTTCACATATCCAAGGTCATGTACTCAGTTCCAGGATATAACGTTTATCATAATGAGGGTTTCTATTCCTGCACAAATCATAGGAACTCAAGGAGGCCAAGAAGCAGGAGGTGATGCTGAGGCTGTGGAGGAATATTACTTACTGACTAGCTTCTCCTGTCTTGCATTGCATGCTCTCTTATAGAACCCAAGTCTACCAGCCCATGGATGGTTCTATGCACAACAGACTCTCCCCACTTGATCAGTCATTGAGAAAATGACTTTCAGGTGGGTCTCATGGAGGCATTTCCTTTCCTGTACCTACTTTCTCCATTATAACTCCAGTTTGTGTTAAGCTGACACACTAAACCATCCAAAAAAAAAAAAACCTCAAAAATAAGAGAACTATACAGAAACCGTTACAAAATACAGAGATCAGGAGGTGCATCTCACACTTCTGGCTCTGTAAACCAAGAAATGGGAACAGAGATGAAACAAATTTCTGTTTCAAAGTGTCAGTAAAAAATTATAACTTACTGAAATTTTTGAGATTTGCACACCATCTATCATAAAGATATGAAGATATGTGACGTTATTTACTAATCTCATTTAACTATACCTTTGCTTTTAGCAGCAATATTATTGTCAATAAATCAGTTTTGCAGAAGATGCTAACTTCCCAGAATCCTAGTGCATATAAAGAGAAATGAAGAATCATGTTACATGAGGTGAATACCTATATGTGTGAGTGGATAAGTTGATCATTGAGTGCAGAATAATGGTTGTCTAAATCAGGATTTCTATTCCTGTACAAACATCATGACAAAGAAGCAAGTTGGGGAGGAAAGAGTTGATTCATCTTACAGTTCCAAATTGCTGTTTATCACTAAAGGAAGTCAGGACTCGGACTCAAGCAGGTCAGGAATCAGGAGCTGATGCAGAGGCCATGGAGGTATGTTTCTTACTGGCTTGTTCCCCCTTGCTTGCTCAGCCTGCTCTCTCATAGAATCCAGGACCACCAGCCCAGGGATGGTACCACCCACAAGGGACCCTCCACTTTGATCACTAATTGAGAAAATGCCCCACAGTTGGATCTCATGGAGATATGTACTCTACTGAAGCTCCTTTCTCTGTGATAACTACAGCTTGTGTCAAGTTGATACACAAAACTAGCCAGTACAATTGACACCTTGTCAACTTGACACACAAACACATCATTATTAAGCCACATCCCTTACTTTCTTACTCATCCCCAAGATCTAAATTACTTTAAAAGTCCCACAGTCTTTACATATTAAAAGGTCCAATATTAAAAGGTCCATATCAAAATATCCAATATCTTTTAAAATGCAAAATCTCTTAAAAATTCAGTCTCAATTGTGGTCTTCACTAACGTATGTTCTTCCTTCAAGAGGGAAATATATCAGGGCACAGTCACAACAAAAAACAAAACTCAAATTCCAATGGTTCAATGTCTGGGATCTAACTCACGATCTTCCGGGCTACTGCAAGGGCTTGGGTCACTTCTCCAGCTCTGCCCTTTGTAGCACACACCTTGTCTTCTAGGCTCCAGCTGCCTGTACTCCACTTCTGGTGCTGCTCTTGGTGGTCATCACATAGTACTGTCATCTCCAAAACACTGCTGACTTCTACTGTAATTAGGCTTCACCAATAGCCTCTATTAGGCTCTCTTCATGGTGACAAGCCTCTGCTCCTATGCATGACCCCTTCAAGTCCTGGGTCACCAATTACAACTGAGGCTGCATCTTCACCAATGGCCTTCCATGGCCTCTCACTGTGACAAGAGCCTCAGCTGCTCTTCATGACCCCTTCATACCATTTGAGTGACTCTTACACAGTATCAAGTCCAGCCACAGCACAAAATACAACTGTGGCTATCTCTGGAACACACTCTCTGTGCTCTCAGAAAACACTTCCCAGAAGATATCATCTCAGTGATGCTGATCTCTTCTTAATCACCGCTAATTTCTTAGGTCCCGCTAAAAAGCATCAATAGACCCAGTAACACAAATGTTCAATTTAGTGGTTCTGTTATCTTGTTAATCACAGCTGATTCTTCAGTACCAGATAACCAAAACCACAGAATATTCACAATCCAATCAGCAACAACTCTGATAAGAATCTTAAAATTTCCCTTTGAAATTTAACAAGCCAGGCCTCCATCTTTGGGACTGTTCTCAACATTATCTTCCAAGCTCCTACACAACATCCCACAGAGGTCTCAACACTGAATGGACCATCTAGCCCAAAGTTCCAAAGTTCTTCCACAGTCCTCCCCAAAACATGATCAGGTTGTCACAGGAATACCCTACTATGCTGGTACCAATTTGTCTTAGTCACGGTTTCTATTACTGTACAAACATCATGACCAAGAAGCAAGTTGGGGAGGAAAGGATTCATTCAGCTTACAGTTCTGCATTCTATTCATCACCAAAGGAGATCAGGACTGGAACTCAAGCAGGTCAAGAAGCAAGAGCTGATGCAGAGGCCATGGAAGAATGTTTCTTACTGGCTTGCTCCCCGTGGCTTACTCAGCCTGTTCTCTTATAAAACCCAAGACTGCCAGCCCAAAGGTGGTATCATCCACAAGGGGCCCCTCCCCCTTCATCACTAATTGAGAAAATGCCTCACAGTTGGAGCTCATGGAGGCACTTCCCCAACTGAAGCTCCTTTCTCTGTGATAACTCTAGCCTCTGACAAGTTGACACACAAAACCAGCCAGTACAAAGGTGGAAAGCAGATTGAAGTCCAAAGCTCAAATGGTGTTAGAAATTAGACTGACTCAGCTGCCTGGATTATAAAATTTACTCAAAAATCATTAGTGTTCATATACTCAATAGATAAACAGGCTGAGAATGAAATTAGGGAAACAACACTTTTCAGAATAGTCACAAACAATATAAAATACCTTGGTGTGACTTTGACTAAACATCTAAGTCTCTGAAGAAAAATCAAAAAAGAGCTCAGAGGATGGAACGATCTCCCAAGCTCATTGATTGGCAGGATAGATATAGTAAAAATGGCCATCTTGCTAAAAGCATTCAACAGACTCAATTCAATCCTTATCAAATTTCCAACTCAATTCTTCATAGAGTTAGAAAAAGCAACTTGCAAATTCATCTGGAATAGTAAAAAACCTAGGTTATCAAAAACTATTCTCAACAAGAAATGAATATCTGGAGTAATCACAATCCCTGACCTCAAGCTTCTTATCAGTACAGAGCAACAGTGAAAAAAAACTGCATGGAATTGGTACAGAGACAGACACTTTGATTAATGGAATAGAATTGACCATACTAATTTTTTTATGGTTACCATGTATTTGGTTTATTTTCCCATGTCTTTTAGAATTTATTTTACATATTATGATGCTTCTAAATATTCCTAGACAACAGGCCAATTAATTTAAGTTACTTTTCATGAAGTGGAGCATAGAATAATGAAACAATGTACTCATGATGTGATTATAATTCAGGTAGAATTGGAACAAATCTATATCACTTTTTAAAACTGATTGCTTCCTGCTTCTTGATTATTTAAGAAACAATGGGTTCTTATTTGCTGTCAAGGTATGTTTTTCTAGGATATGTCTATTCAGAAATTTGCCCATTTCAAAAATTAGGTTGTCTTCTCATGTAGAGACATATACAGGTTGCTAATATTCCAAATCAACATTGCACTTTTAGAATAAATCACACTAGAGTGTTATATATTCTCATTTGCATATAGAGCTAGGTTGGAGCTGCTAATAATTTATTAAACATTTTTGCATCTGAATTCATGACAGATACTACTCTATAGATCTTCTAATTAAACATTTTTGCATCTGTATTCGTGGCAGATACTACTCTATAGATGTTCTAATTAGATAGATAGATAGATAGATAGATAGACATATAGATGATATAGATAGATATAGATATAGATATAGATATAGATAGATAGATATAGATATAGATGATATAGATATAGATAGATATAGATAGATAGAGATAGAGATAGAGATAGAGATAGAGATAGAGATAGAGATAGAGATAGAGATAGAGATAGAGATAGAGATAGAGATAGAGATAGATATAGAGATAGATAGATACAGATACAGATACAGATAGATACAGATACAGATACAGATAGAGATACAGATAGATACAGATACAGATACAGATACAGATACAGATACAGATACAGATATAGATATAATTTTGCAGGAATTAGGGTTATCTGAAGGAAAAGAAGTGATACACTAAATAAACTAAAGGGGGAGTATTAGAATGTCTTACCGACTGTGCTTTGAACAGTCCAACAAAAGCTGTCTCCTGTTGGAAAGGCCAAGAATCAGGTAGTTGTTTAGCTCATGGGACTGAATGTCTCAGTCTTCCCAATCTGGTCCTACAGTACTGTATTGTTTGAGAGTTGCTGGTCTTCAATTTCCATTGGAATCCTAAAGTTGTAAATTATAACACCAGTGAGCGAGGGAGTGCAGCTTCAGCAGGACAGATAAACTTGCCCATGACAGTGAAGGAAAGCAGACAGAAAGTAAAAGCATCCTTCTTTCATGTCTTTTTTTTTTTTTTTTTTTTTTTTTTTTTTTTTTACCAACCTCTCACAAGACGATTTGGCCTAAATTTAATGCAGGTTCTCCACCAAGTAATCAAATATAGAAAACCTCTCATAGGTCTGCCAAGATGTTTGGGTTTAGTTGGTCTGACAACCAAGATCAGCTGCTGCACTGGTGTTCTGTAGTTCTTGCCTTTCGTTCTTTGAGACAAGGCGCCATCTGTAGCATTGCATACCTATAACTCCTTATGCAGTACACGCTGGCTTTGATTTCATGGGTATATACCTAACTTGGACATATCACTGTTGATATTAATTGTGTAAACCACCACACCTGCTTTACAGAATAACTTCAGCATTGAAATCATTCCTTCTTTTCAAAGTTTCTAAAAGGTTCTGTGTGGAATTGGTACGATTTCTTCATCATATGCAACCAGTAAGCTACTATAGCCTGAGTTTTCTTTTTGTGCATCTTTTTTTTTTTTTTTTTTGCTCTGTACCCCGTTTGTTTTAACATGGCCTCTTAGAAGTTGTCCCAGCTAGCGTTTTTTTTTAATTCGATATATTCTTTATTCATATTTTAAGAGACTTTCCCTTTCCCTTTCACCTCCCACCCCACTCCACTCCCACCGAAAGTCCCATAAGCCCCTTTTCCTCCCGCTGTTCCCCAATCCACCCATTCCCACTTCCCTGTCCTGGTATTCCCCAACACTGCTGCACTGAGTTTTCCAGGACCAGGGGCCACTCCTTTCTTCTTCTTCTTCTTGGGTATCATTTCATATGTGCATTGTGCCTTGGGTATTTGAGCTTCTAGGATAATATCCATTTACCATTGAGTGCTTACCATGAGTGTTCTTTTGAGACAGGGTTACCTCACTTAGGATGATGTTCTCCAGTTCCATCCATTTGTCTAAGAATTTCCTGAATTCATTGTTTCTAATGGCTGAATAGTACTCCATTGTGTATACATACCACATTTTTTGTATCCATTCCTCCATTGAGGGACATCTGGGTTCTTTCCAGCTTGGTGTTGGAGAGGGTATGGAGAAAGAGGAACACTCCTCCACTGCTGGTGGGGTTGCAAATTGGTACAACCACTCTGGAAATCAGTCTGGCAGTTCCTCCGAAAACTGGGCACCTCACTTCCAGAAGATCCTGCTATACCACTCCTGGGCATATACCCAGAAGACTCCCCAGCATGTAATAAGGATACATGCTCTACTATGTTCATAGCAGCCCTATTTATAATTGCCAGATGCTGGAAAGAACCCAGGTATCCCTCAACAGAAGAGTGGATGCAAAAAATGTGGTATATCTACACAATGGAGTACTATTCAGCCATTAGGAACAATGAATTCATGAAATTCGTAGGCAAATGGATGGAGCTAGAGAACATCATACTAAGTGAGGTAACCCAGACTCAAAAGGTGAATCATGGTATGCACTCACTAATAAGTGGTTATTAACCTAGAAAACTGGAATACCCAAAACATAATCCACACATCAAATGAGGTACTAAAAGAAAGGAGGAGTGGCCCCTGGTTCTGGATAGACTCAGTGAAACAGTATTTGGCAAAACCAGAACGGGGAAGTGGGAAGGGGTGGGTGGGAGGACAGGGGAAGAGAAGGGGACTTACAGGACTTTCGGGGAGTGGGGGGCTAGAAAAGGGGAAATCATTTGAAATGTAAATAAATTATATCGAATAAAAAAATAAATAAAATAAATAAGGCTGCTATGAACCCAGTGGAGCATGTGTCCTTATTGCATGTGGGGGACATCCTCTGGGTATATGCCCAGGAAGGTTACAGCAGGGTCCTCCAGGAGCATCATGTGCAGGTTTCTGAGGAATTGCCAGACTGATTTCCAGAGTGGTTGTACTAGCTTAAAATCCGACCAGCAGTGGAGGAGTATTCCTCTTTCTCCACATCCTTGCCAGCACCGGTTTTCTCCTGACTTTTTGGTCTTAGCCATTCTGACTGGTGTCAGGTAAAATCTCAGGGTTGTTTTGATTTGCATTTCCCTGATGACTAAAGATGCTGAACATTTCTTTAGGTGTTTCTCAGTCATTTGATATTCCTTAGGAAAAAAAAAATTCTTTGTTTAGCTCTGTACCCAATTTTTAAGGGGTTATTTGGCTCTCTGGAGTCTACCTTCTTGAGTTCTTTTTATATCTTGGCTATAAGGCCTCTGTCGGATGTAGTACTAGTAAAGATCTTTTCCAAATTTGTTGGTTGCCGTTTTGTCCTTTTGATAATATCCTTTGCCTTACAGAAACTTGGTAAGGTTTACGAGGTCAATTTGTCAATTCTTGATCTTAGAGTATAAGCTATTGATATTCTGTTGAAATTTTTCCCTGTATCCATGTATTTAAGGGTCCACCCCAATTTTTTTCTATTAGTTTCAGTGTGTCTGGTTTTATGTGGAGGCTCTTGATCCACTTTGACTTGAGCTTAGTACAAGGAGATAAGAATGGATCGATTCGCAATCTTCTGCATGCTGACCCTCAGTTGAACCAGCAACTTTTGGTGCAGAGGCTATATTTTTTCCACTGGATGGTTGTAACTGCTTTATCAAAGATCAAGTGACCATAATTATGTGGGTTCATTTCCAGATCTTCAATTCTATTCTATTGATCTACTTGCCTGTCACTCCATCAGTACCTTACAGTGTTTATCACTATTGCTCTGTAGTGTTGTTTGAGGTCCAGGATACTGATTCCCCCAGATGTTCTTTTACTGTTGAGAATAGCATTAGCTATCCTCGGTTTTTTGTTATTCCAGATGAATTTGAGAATTGCTCTTTCTAAGTCAATAAAGAACTGAATTGGGATTTTGATGGGGTTTGCATTGAATCTCTTTATTGCCTTTGGCAAGATGTCTCTTTTTACAATATCAATCCTGCCAATACAAGAGCATGGAAGATTGTTCCATTTTCTGAGGTCTTCAATTTCCTTCTTCACAGACCTGCAGTTCTTGTCATACAGATCTTTCACTTGTTTTGTTAGACTCACAACAAGATACTTCATATTCTTTGTGGATATTGTGAAGGCTATCATTTCCCTAATTTCTTTCTCAGACTGCTTATCTTTTGAGTATAGGAAGGCTATTGATTTGCTTGAGTTTATTTTATAAGCAGCACCTTGATGAAGTTGTTTATCAGTTGTAAGAGTTCTCTGTTGGAGGTTTTTTGGGTCACGTAAATCCACTATCATATTATCTGCAAATAGTGATAGTTTGACTTCTTCCTTTCCAATTTGTATCCCTTTGACATCCTTATGTTGTCTAATTTCTGTAGTTAGAATTTCAAGTACTACATTGAAAAGATATGGAAAGAGGGGGCATCCTTGTCTAGTCCCTGATTTTAGTGGGATTGCTTCAAGTTTCTCTCCTTTTAGCTTGATGTTGGCTATTGGTTTGCTGTATATTGCTTTTATTATGTTTAAGTATGGGCCATGAATTCCTGTTCTTTCTGAGATCTTTAACATGAAAGGATGCTGAATTTTGTCAAATGCTTTTTCAGCATCTAATGAAATGACCATGTGGTTTCTTTCTTTGAGTTTGTTTATGTAGTGGATAGCATTGATGAATTTCCATGTATTGAACCATCCCTGCATCCCTGGGATGAAGCCTACTTGATCACGATGAAAGATTGTTTTGATGTGTTCTTGGATTCAGTGGGCAAGAATTTTATTTAGTTTTTTTTTTTTTTTTGCATCAATATTCATAAGGGAAATTGGCCTGAAATTCTCTTTCTTAGTTGGATCTTTGTGTGGTTTTGGTATCAGCGTAATAGTGGCTTCGAAGAAGGAGTTGGGTAGTGTTCCTTCTGTTTCTATTTGGTGGAAAATTTGAAGAGTATTGGCATTAGGTCTCCTATGAATGTCTGATAGAATTCTGCACTAAAGCCATCTGGTCCTGTGCTTGTTTTGGTTGGGAGACTGTCAATGACCACTTCTATTTCTTTAGGGGTTATGGGTCTGTTTAGATTTACTACCTGATCCTGATTAAATTTTGGTAATTGGTATCAGTCTAGGAAATTGTCCATTTCATCCAGATTTTCCAGTTTTCTTGAATATAGGCTTTTGTAGTAGGATATGATAATTTTTTGGATTTCTTCAGTTTCTGTTGTTATATCATCCTTTTCATTTCTGATTTCGTTAACTTAGGTGCTGTCTCTGTGTCCTTTGGTTAGTCTGGCTAAAGGTTTATCTATCTTGTTGATTTTCTCAAAGAACTAGTACTTTTGTTGATTCTTTGTATAGTTCTTTTTGTTTCTACTTGGTTGATTTCAGCCCTAAGTTTCATGATTTCCAGTCTTCTACTCCTCTTGCGTGTATTAGCTTCTTTTTGTTCTAAAGCTTTCATGTGTTCTGTTAAACTGCTAGTGTATGCTCTCTCCAGCTTCTTTTTGTAACCATTCAGAGCTATGAGTTTTCTTCTTAGCACTGCTTTCATTATGTCCCATGAATTTGGGTATGTTGTGCCTTCATTTTCATTAAATTCTAAAAAGACTTTGATTCCTTTCCTTATTTCTTCCTTGACCAAGGTATCATTGAGTAGAGAATTGTTCAGCTTCCATGTGTAAGTGGGCTTTCTGTTGTTTTTGTTGTTATTGAAGACGACCCTTATTTCATAGTGATCTGACAGGAGGCATGGAATTAGTCTGATTGTCTTATATCTCTTGAGGTCTGTTTTGTGACCAATTATATGGTCTATTTTGGAGAAGGTACCATGTGGTGCTGAGAAGAAGGTATATCCTTTTAATTAAGGATGAAATGTTCTATATCTATTAAGTCCATTTGGTCCAAAACTTCTGTTAGTTTCACTGTGACTCTGTTTAGCTTGCCTTTCCCTGATCTGTCCATTGAAAAGAATTGAGTGTTTAAGTCGCCCACAATTATTGTTTGGGGTATGATGAATGCTTTAAGCTTTAGTACGGTTTCCTTTATAAATGCAGGTGCCCTTTTACTTCGGGCATAGATGTTCAAAATTGAGAGTCCTTCCTGGTAGATTTTTCCCTTTCATGAGTGTAAAGTGGCCTTCTGTATCTTTTTTGATGACTTTAGATAGAAAGTCTATATTATCTGATATTAGAATGGCTATTCCGGGGACCATTTGCTTGGAGGACTGTTTTTCAGCCTCTTATTCTGAAGTAGTGTTGGTCTTTGTCACTGAGATGCATTTCCTGTATGCAGAAAAATGTTGGGTCTTGTTTACCAATCCAGTCTGTTAATCTATGTCTTGTTATTGGGGAATTGAGTCCATTGATGTTAAGAGATATTAAGGAATAGTGATTGTTGCTTCCTGCTGTTTTTGATGTAATTTTTATGTTATTGTGGTTATCTTCTTTTGGGTTTGTTGAAGGAAAATTACTTGCTTGCTTTTTCTTGTGTGTAGTTTCCCTCCCTTTTTTGGTGTTTTCCATTCATTATCCTTTGAAGAGATGGATATGTGCAAAGATATTGTGTAAATTTTTTTTTGTCATGAAAAACCTTGGTTTCTCCATTTAGGGTAATTGAGAGATTTGCTGGATATAGCAGTTTGGGTTGGCATTTGTGTTCCATTAGGGTGTGCATGACATCTGCCCAGGCTCTTCTGGGTTTCATAGTCTATGGTGAGAAATCCGGTGTAATTCTTCTAGGTCTACATTTATATGTTACTTGACCTTTTTCCCTTACTTTTTTTAATATCCTTTCTTTGTTTAGTACATTTGGTGGTTTAATTATTATATGATGTGATTAATTACTTTTCTGGCCAAATCTATTTGGAGTTCTGTAGGCTTCTTGTGTGTTCACGGGCATCTCTTTCTTTAGGTTAGGGAAGTTCTCTTCTATAATTGTGTTGAAAACATTTACTGGCCCTTTCAGTTGGAGATATTAACTATCTTCTATGCCTATAATCCTTACGTTTGGTCTTCTCATTTTGTCCTGGAATTCCTGGATATTTTGGATCAGGACCTTTTTGCATTTTTCATTTTCTTTGACTGATGTGTCAATGCTTTCTGTGGTATCTTCTGCATCTGAGATTGTCTCCTCCATCTCCTGTGTTCTGCTGTTGATGCATGAATCCATGACTCCTGACTTCTTTTCTAGGTTTTCTATGTCCCGAGTTGTCTCACTTTGTGATTTCATTATTGTCTCTACCTCCTTCTTTAGATTCTGGATGGTTTTGTTTAATTCCTTCACGTGTTTTCTTTTGTTTTCCCTTAGTTCTTCAAGGGCTCCTCGCTGTTTACTTATGGTCTCCTGTATTTCTTTAAGGGAGTTATTTATGTCCTTTTTGAAGCCCTCCATGATGCCTTCCATCAGCAACCTGTGATTTCAAATTCAAATCCTGCTTTCCTGGTGTGTTGGGATATCTAGGACTTGCTGTTGTGGGAGAATTGTTTGGATGGTGCCATCTTGCCTTGATTCCTGTTAGCAATGTTCCTATGTATGCCTTTTGCCATCTGGCTATCTCCTGTGTGAGTTGGGCCTGATGTCACTGGCTAGAGCTTGCCCTTTCTGCGTGTGTGCCTATAGGCCTATCTCAGCAACCTTGGGTGAGTGGCTTTCTCCTGGCACAAATTGCTGTGGTGCTGCAGAGTTCCTGGGTGCAGGAACTCCAGGGTGAAGTCCTGGAGCGGTGTGTCCCATGTGATCCTCTACTCTGGTGACACCTGCCTACCAATCTGTTGCACAGTCACAGAAGCAAAGGTGACAGTCAAGACCCACTCTTTTGTAGTTGTATTTGGGTGTGTACCTCTGTGGCCCCAATCAGGTCTGGATTCTGGCTGTGCTGGCTGTCTCCTCCTTACTGGATGCTGGGTGTATAGCTGGCTTCTTGCACTGCATGGAGATGGCACACTGTGACCCAAGCTATTCCTGATCCAGAGGCAGAGACCAGAAGGCTCTTGCCAGAGGACTCTGGACTGGATCCTCTGCTCTGCAAGGCCGGACTCAACCTGTGCTGCCTGCCTCTGCCTAGCTGGCTGCTGGGTATAGAGCTGGATTCCTGCACTGCTTGGAGATGGCATGCTATGGCCGAGGCTGTTCCCAATCCAGAGGTTGAAACTGGAAGATTAAGACAATATTCTGAAAGAATTTGTTTTATACAAAGAAGTAAAAAAAAATATACAATGGAAAAAAGAAAGCATCTTTAATAAATGGTGCTCATCTCACTGGATGTCTGTATGTGAAACAATGAAAATAGACACATATTTGCCACCTTGCAGAAATCTTAAGTTCGAGCGAATCACAGACTTTAACATGAAACCTGATACACTGAATCTAATAGAAGTAAAAGTGTGAAAGAACCTTGCACTCATTGGCACAGGGAGAAATTTCCTAAACAGAACTCTAATGCCTCATGCTCTAAGAACAAGACTTCATAAATGGAACCTCCTGAAACTGGAAAGCTTCTGTAAGGCAAAGGACACTGTCACTAGGACAAAATAGCAACCAAAAGATTGGGAAAAAATCTTCACTAACACCACTTCTGTTAGAGGGCTAATATCCAAAATATATAAAGAACTCAAGAATCTAATCAACAAAAAACCCAGGTTCCAATCTTGCTCCTAAATAAAAGACTACACTGGTTTTTTGAACCTTATCAGGGGCAACAAACAATTGCTTTCTTCTCAATAATCTTATTAGCTCTTCATAAGCCTGATCCAAAACCTTCTCATCTTTATTACTCAGAAGGATATCATCCATGTAATGGGTGCATCTTACTCTGGAATATTGCTTTCTTAGAGGAGCGATGACAGCACTCACAAATACCTGACACATAGTGGGGCTATTAGCCATGCCCTGGGGTAACACTTTCCATTCATATCTCTTATCAGGTTCCTTGTGATTACAGGAAGGGATGGTAAATGCAAACCACTCCCTGTCTTTAATGCAGAGGGGGATTGAAAAGAAACAGTCTTTTATATCGATTACTATGACTGGCCAATGGCTAGGTAAGGCAGACAACAAGGGAAGGCCTCGCTGCACTGGACCCATCACTTGCATTTGTTGATTAATAGCGCGGAGGTCATGAAACAGCCTCCATTTTCCTGTTTTCTTTTTTATAACGAAAACGGGTGTGTTCCACGGAGATACTGAGGTTTGAATGTGCCCAAGAGAGAGCTGTTCACTTACTAAGGAATGAGCTGCTGCAAGCTTTTCAGAGGAAAGGGGCCATTGAGGAACCCACACCGGTTCCTCTGTCTTCCATGTGATGGGAATACCCTCCTCAATGGCCCCTAGGAAAAACCCAGACCTTGCCAATCGGGTCTTTGTTGAGCAACAACTGGGCTAGTTCTTCCTTTTAAAAATTTCCCAATGCCCCTTCTGGGGTAATGCCCCATCTGCTTCATGAGTTGTTGAGAAACTTCCGAATATTTATTGGTTAATTTATAGCCCATATTCTTCAGCAAATCCCTCCCCCATAGGGTGATTGGCAAATCTAGGACTATGCTCATTCTGGCCTTATTTGTGATAGCCAGACACTGGAAACAACCCAGATGTCCCACAACACAGGAATGAATACAGAAAATGTGGTTCATTTACGCAATGTAGTACTACTCAGCTACTAACAATAAGGACATACTGAATTTTGCAGGCAAATGGACAGAACTAGAAAATATTAAGACATGCATTGTATTTACTCACTAAGAAGTGAATATTAGCACAAAATGTATCAAATATCTAAGATACAGTCCACAGATCTCGAAAACGTCAACAAGCTGAAGTGCCCAAGTGAAAATGCCTCAGTCCCACTTTCCAGTGAGAAGAAAGCAATCACCAGTGGAAAGGGATGGAGGGACCTGGAAGGGAGAGTGAACCAGGGTGTGTGTAGTAGGTGGTCCGTAGAACCTAATCTGGTATGGGTTGAGGGAAAAGGACTAAAGTCCTGACTGCCAGCAGAAATAATGGAAACAGGCAACCTCAGGAGATAGGAGAAACTCCAGAAGGTACCAGAGACCTTGGAAGTGAGAGATTCTCAAGGCTCAAAGGGAGGGACCTTAGATGAAATAATGCCTTACAGTAGGGAGAGGGAACTTACAGAGCCCACCTCCAGCAGTAGGACAGGGCATCAAATGAGCGAGAGGGGGGGCCATCCCACAGTCATAACTCTGACCCATAATTGTTCCTGTCTGAAAGAATTACAGGGATGCAAATGGAGAGGAGTCTGAAGAAAAGATGGTCCAGTGACAGGTACAAAGTGGGATCGAGCTCAAGCGGAGGTCCCAAGTCCTGACACTATTACTGAGGCTATGGAGTGCTCACAAAATTGGACCTATCATGACTGCACTACTGAAGACCCAACAAGCAGCTGAAAGAGCCAGATGCAGATATTTGCTCCAAACCAAGGGACAAAAGCTGCTGACCACTGCTGTGGAATAAGGAAAGGCTGAAATAAGCTGAGGAAAAGGGCAACCCTTTTGGAGGACCAGCATTCCTAATTAATCTGGATCCATGAGATTTCTCAAACATTGGATCACCAAACAGACAGCATACACCAGCAGCTATGAAGCCCCCAACCTACATACAGTAGAGAACTGCCAGGTCCTTGAGCATTCAGAGATGATGCACCTAACCCTCAAGAGACTAGAGGCACCAGGGAGTTTAGAGGTCAAGTGGGCTGGAAGGTGGGAACATCTGTGTGGAGACAGGGCTTGGGGAGGAGGTATGGGATGTGGAACATTCAGAGGGTAGAATTGGGAAAGAATGAAATATAGAGTATAAATAAATAAATGCATAAATTTAAAAAACAAAACAAAAACAAAACAAAAGAAATGTGAAATATCTCATTAGAACTATATTTCACTTGAAAAATAGAATAGCAAGCAGTTAAGAACTTAATGGGCAGACAGTCAAGAAGATTTACGTATCAGCACAACTACTCAGCAGTTGATTAAATCTAGATTATATAGGCAAATGTGTTTTGAGAATGGGAAAACATCTTCTGAAAAAAAAAGACTTTTTCAGATAAGAACAGTTGGCTTAGCATAAATATTTAAATAAAAAGTAATGATTCTGAGTATTATTTCTTGGTTTTAAAAGGTCAAAAGACTTTATCATTAATGTAAATTATTTGGGTAATTACAAAGTTTATAGTGATAAATTTAATGCCTGTGTTCAAGAGATGGATCAGTAGTCAAGAGCATTTTTGCTTATAAATATCTAATTTTAAATTTCCAGGTCCAAATAGTAGGTAAGACAATCTGAAATGCTAGTTTCAGGGGATCTGAAAAGAAAATTTTTCTTAAAAATAACTTTTCAAAGAGTCTGAAGCATCTGAAGGAAGGCCCCAGGCTCAGATAGTATGCAAAAACAGAGTGTTTATTTTGGATAAACATCCAGCACATGGGGCAACCATTTTCTCCCAACTGGCAACCACATCAAAGGCACACCAGCATTCTCACAGGGAACTGGGAATTCTCTAGAAAGATTAGGTAATCTAAATTTCATTGTTGGTTGCTCAGAGGTCACAGATGACCAGTATTCTCTATTTCTTTCTTTCTTTTTTTTTTTTCAGGAAATGTTTTCTTATTATATTTTCCTTTATTTACATTTCAAAATGGTAGCCCCTTTCCTTGTTATCCCTCCAAAAACCCCTATTCCATCCCTCCCCATACTTACCTCCCTCCCCATTTCCTGACTTGCAGTCACCTATTCTGGGGAATCAAGCCTTCACAGGACCAACGGCCTCTCCTCTCATGATGGTCTGAAATGCTCATCTTCTGCTAAATATGTAGCAGAAGCCATGGGTCCCTCCACATGTAGTCTTTGGTTGGTGGTTTAGTCCCTGGGAGCTCTGGGGGTACTGGGTTGGTCATATTATTGTTCCACCTGTAGGGCTGCTTCAATTCCTTGGGTCCTCACTCTAGCTGCTCCATTGGGCACCCTATGCTCATTCTTTTGGTTGGCTGTGAGTAACGGGTGCTTTGATCCAATTTTCAATAAGGATCAAAGTATCCACACTTTGGTCTTCCTTCATCTTAAGCTTCATGTAGCCTGTGATTTGTATCTTGGGTATCCTATCCTTTGGGAATAATATCCAGTGAGTGCATAAATTGTGTGTGATTGGGTTACCACACTCATATCCATTTGCCTATAAATTTCATGAAATCATTGTTTTTAATAACTGAGTAGTATTACAATGTGTAAATGTTCCACATTTTCTGTATCCATTCCTCTGTTGAGGAACATCTGGGTTTTTTCCAACTTCTGGCTATTATAAATAAGGCTGCTATGAACATAGTGGAGTATGTGTCTGTCCTTAATACATGCTGGAGAATCCTCTGGGTATATGCCCAGGAGTGGTACAGCAGTGCCCTCCAGAAGTGTCATGCCCAGACTGATATCCAGAGTGGTTGTACCAGCTTACAACCCCACCAGCAGTGAAGGAGTGTTCCTGTTTCTCAACATCCTTGCCAGCAACAGTTTTCTCCTGAGTTTTTTATCTCAGACATTCTGACTGTTGTGAGGTGAAAACTCAGGGTTGTTTTGATTTGCATTTCCCGAATGATTGAGGATGTTGTCTTAGTCAGGGTTTCTATTCCTGTACAAACATCATGACCAAGAAGCAAGTTGGGGAGGAAAGGGTTTATTGAGTTTACACTTCCACATTTCAGTTCATCACTAAAGGAAGTCAGGACTGGCACTCAAGCAGGGTTGGAAGCAGGAGCTGATGCAGAGGCCATAGAGGTACGTTCCTTACTGGCTTGCTTCCCCTGGCTTCCTCAGCCTGCTCTCTTATAGAACCCAAGACCACCAGCCCAAAGGTGGTACCACTCACAAGGGGCCCCCCCACTCTTGTTTACTAATTGAGAAAATGCACCACAGATAGATCTCATGGAGGCACTTCCCCAACTAAAACTCCTTTCTCTGAGATAAGTCCAGCCTGTGACAAGTTGACACACAAAACCAGCTAGTACTCCTCATCAACTTGACACACAAACACATCATTATTAAGCTTCAACCCTTACTTTCTTGTCCATCCCCAAGATCTAAATTACTTTAAAAGTCCCACAATCTTAACATATTAAAAGTTCAATCACTTTAAAATGTCCAATATCTTTAAAATACAAAGTCTTTTAAAAAATTCAAATTTTCTTAACTGTGGGCTCCATTAAAATACTTTCTTTCTTCAAGAGGTATTCATATCACAGCACAGTCACAACCAAAAGCAAAACTCAAACTCCAATGGTTCAATGTCTGGGATCTAACAATCTTCCGGGCTCCTTCAAGGGCATGGGACACTTCTCCAGTTCTGCCCTTTGCAGCACACAGCTTGTCTTCTAGGCTCCAGCTGCCTGTACTCCACTGCTGCTGTTCTTGGTGGTCATCTCACGGCACTGCCATCTCCAAAACACTGCTGATTTCTACTGTAATTAGGCTTCACCAATAGCCCCTCATAGGCTCTCATCAGGGTGACAAGCCTCTGCTCCTATGCCTGACCCCTTCAAGTCCTGGGCCATCAATTGCAACTGAGGCTGCACCTTCACCAATGGCCTTCCATGGCCTCTCACTGTACTAAGAGCCTCAGCTGCTCTTCATGACCCCTTCAGGCCTTCAAAACCAGTACCATCTGGGTGACTCTTACACAGTACCAAGTCCAGCCACAGCACAAAATACAACTGTGTCTATCTCTGGAACACAGCCTATGTGCTCTCAAAAAACACGTACCAGAAGATTTCACCTCAGTGATGCTGGTCTCTTCTTAATCACCGCTAATTTCTTAGCTCCAGCTAACCAGCATCATTAGTCCCAGTAACACAAATGTTTGCTTCAGTGGTTCTGGTATCCTGTTAATCACAGCTGATTCTTCAGCCCCAGCTAACTAAAACTACAGAATCTTCACAATCAAAGCATGGCCTCTTTAAGAGTCTGTAATCTTCCCTCTGAAATTTCACAAACCAGGCCTCCATCTTTTGCAATGTTCTCAACATTATCATCAAAGCTCCTACAGAACATTCCACAGAGCTCTTAACACTGAATGCATCATCTAGCCTGAAGTTCCACAGTCCTCCCCAAAACATGTTCAGGTTGTCCCAGGAATACCCCACTATGCTGGTACCAATTTGTCTTAGTCAGGGTTTCTGTTCTTGTACAAAGATCATGACCAAGAAGCAAACTGGGGAGGAAAGGGTTTGTTCAGCTTACACTTCTGCATTGCTGTTCATCACTAAAGGAAGTCAGGACTGGAACTCAAGAAGGTTAAGAAGCAGGAGCTGATGCAGAGGCCATGGAGAGATGTTCCTTACTGGCTTGCCTCCCCGGGCTTGATCAGCCTGCTCTCTTATAAAACCCAAGACTACCAGCCCAAAGGTGGTACCTCTCACAAGGGGCCCTCCCCCTTTGATCACTAATTGAGAAAATGACCCACAGCTGGATCTCACAGAGGCACTTCCCCAACTGAAGTTCCTTTTTCTGTGATAACTCCAGCTGTGTCAAGTTGACACATAAACAGCCAGTACAGATGTTGAGCATTTCTTTATGTGCTTCTCAGCCATTCAGTATTCCTCAGGTGAAAATTATTTAGCTCTGTACCCCATTTTTAAGGGGGATATTTGGCTCTCTGGAATCTACCTTCTTGAGTTCTTTGTATATATTGGATATAAGCCCTCTGTCGTATGTAGTGTTGGTAAAGATCTTTTCCCAATTTGTTGGTTGTAGTTTTGTCCACTTGACAATGTCCTTTGCCTTACAGAAACTTTGTAGTTTTATGAGGTCAAGTTGTCAGCTCTTGATATTAGAGCATAAGCTATTGATGTTCTGTTGAGGAAATTATTCTCTGTGCCCATGTCCTCAAGGGTCTTCCCCGGTTTCTTTTCTATTAGTTTCAGTGTGTCTGGTTTCATGTGGAGTTCCTTGATTCACTTGGAGTTGAGCTTAGTACAAGGAGATAAGCATGGATCAATTCTTCTGCATGCTGACCTCCAGTTGAACCAGCACCATTTGTTGAAAAGGCTTTATTTCCACTGGATGGTTGTAGCTCCTTTGTCAAAGATCAAGTGACCATAGGTGTGTGAGTTCATTTCTGGTTCTTCAATTCTATTCCATTGATCTTCTTGCCTGACCATGTACAAATATCATGCAGTTTTTAATACCATTGCTCTGTAGTACTGCTTGAGGTCTGGGCTACTAATTCTGCCAGAGGTCTATTATTGCTGAGGATAGTTTTAGCTATCCTGGGTTTTTGATTATTCCAGATGAATTGCTCTTACTAAGTATATGAAGAATTAAGTTGGGATTTTGATGGGAATTGCACAAAATCTGCATTTTTTGGCAAGATGTCCATTTTTGCTATATTAATCCTGCCAATTCAAGAGCATGGAAAAATTTTCCATCTTCTGAGGTCTTCTATTTCTTTCTTCAAAGACTTCAAAGTTCCTGTCATACAGATTTTTAACTTGTTTGGTTAGAGTCACACCAAGATACTTTATATTGCTTGTGGCTATTATGAAGGGTGTCATGTACCTAATTTCTTTCTCAGACTCTTTATCCTTTGAATATAGGAAGGCTACTGATTTGCTTGAGTTAATTTTCTATCCAAGCACATTGCTGGAGTTATGTAGGAGTTCTCTGGTGGTGTTTTTTGGGTTGCTTACGTATACTATCATATTGTCTGCAAATAGTGATAGTTTGACTTCTTCCTTTCCAATTTGCATCCACTTGACCTCTTTTTGTTGTCTAATTGCTCTAGCTAGAACTTCAAGTACTTTACTGATAAATATGGAGAGGGGGAAGCCTTCTCTAGTCCCTGATTTTAGGGGGCTTACTTCAAGTTTCTCTCCATTTAATTTCATGTTGGCTACCTGTTTGCTATATATTGTTTTTATTATGTTTAGGTATGGGCCTTGAATTCTTGTTCATTCCAAGACCTTTAACATGAAAAGATGCTGAGTTTTATCAAATGCCTTTTCATCATCTAATGCAATGATCATGTGTTTTTTTTCTTTGTGTTTGTTTACGTAGCAGATTACATAGATGGATTTCCATATATTGAACTATCCCTGCATCCCTGGAATGAAGCCTGCTTGATCATGGTGAGTGATCGTCTTGATGTGTTCTTTGATTCGGGTGTCAAGAATTTCATTGAGTATTTTTGCATCAATTATCATAAGGGAAATTGGTCTATGGTTCTCTTTTTTTGTTAGATCTTTGTTTTTCGTATCACCGAAATTGTTGCTTCATAAAACAAGTTGTGTAAATTTCTTCTGTTTCTATGTTGTGGAATAGTTTGAAGAATATTGTCATTAGGTCTACTTTGAATGTCTGACAGAATTCTGCACTAAAGCATTATGTATAATGGTGGAATAGTACTCCATTCCACATTTTTTAATCCATTCCTCCATTGAGGGACATCAATGGAACTTTGCACTTTTATGAGATCCCATTTGTTCATTCTTGTTCTTAGAGGATAAGCCATTGGTGTTATATTCTGAAACTTTTCCCCTGTGCCCATGTTCTCAAGGCTATTCCCCATTTTCTTGTCTATGGGTTCTTTCCAGCTTCTGGCTATTATAAATAGGGCTGCGATGAACATAGTAGAGCATGCGTCCTTATTACATGCTGGTGAATCCTCTAGGCATATGCCCAAGAGTGGTATAGCAGAGTCAAAACCTGAGTTATACATATATGCTCTCAGTCCCTTAATTGCTTGGAAAAGATTTTTAATCTCTCTAAAGGAATCCATCTGTTCCTTTACAGAGGAAAGTGAGGATGAGTGAGTCTTGGCCTAGTGAGTCTTTGGCTTACTTTTTGGAGGAGTATAGTTCTCCCTGCTTGTGTGCACCTTCTCTTGGTAATAGTTGGTACGGTGGCTAGCAATCTGAGTCCTTTTTTCTTCAGTATATTCTAAGTGAGGCCATTCCTTACTCCAGTCCCATTTCCCAGTGGGTATCTCTTGTAGGCTCATAACCAGTATAGGCTCCTGCATATCCACTCCTGGTTCCACTTGGTCTGCCTGGTTATTGTCCACTGAGTCTTTTCCCTTTTGACATGCTGTGTAGTGAGTAATACTCACAGTTGTTGGCTTCATTACAGCATTTAAGAGGTTAAAGATACTTTTGCTTTCCTCTGGTGTGAGCTATCTTCTTGGCATATATCCCTTTGGACATGGGCTGTGGCAAAGGCATTCCTGTTTTCCATGTGGATGTTAATTTTCTTGCTGGCTCCAAGTTCCAAGATTTTGGTGAGGACAACTAGCTCCACTTTCTGCGTTGATGTGCCAGGGAGTGGAGGCTCTATCTGGATGTCACTTGTGCTGTCCACCACAGCAGCACTTGCTCATCTCTGACCTTCATGGAGAAAACTGCTCCAGTCTGCAGCAACTTTCAGCAGGGATCAGTCTCTTTTCTTGGGCCCATTAGCTTTAGTCAATTGGGCAGGAAGTGTATCTGGTCCCCCATTTTGGACAGTATATGTTGCTCCAACACAGCATAGGGACAATCTGGGATGACCCTAAATGAATGGGCTAATCATCCCATCCCTAGTTCCACTGTTCTTTAGGTAGTCCATGAATATATTTGGGTGCCAGTGATTTCTTGGACCCAAGATATTTCTTGAAAACAGGTCCATTGGCTTGGAGGACCGAATGTTGAACACCTCTGTCAACCAAGAACTGAGTGGGTTTCAAGTTCACTCTCAGAGTTACCTTGGGTTGGGGGAGATGGTCAGAACCCCATCTCCCCTAGTCACTGTCTTCACCCAGGGCTAACACTTTTGCTATCTGGGGGCATTTAACACAAGGCCTTGGAATTCCTGCTCCCGGCTTCAATTTGCTAGTACACTTTGGCTCAGTGGCCACTCTCCTTGCAGTATGTACACTGGCCCTTTTCTGTCTCTCTTCTGTGCTTTTTCTAACTATTACAGGCAGGACTTTATGTAACTTCCTTCTCTGACATTTTTCCTGTTTCTTCTCCTCCTCTGTTTCTGTCTCAGCAAAGTGCACTAAATCTTTCTATAGACTTTCTCAACAACCTGCACTAAATCCCTCTACAGACCTTCTCAGCAACCTGCACTAAATCCCTCTAGCTTCTGAAGCTTTTTATCCCTGATATCTCTAAAAGCAATTGTCACTTTAGCTATATATTCCTTGCCCATGGGGTCATAGGGTTTATATTGGCAGAATGACTCTATGTGCCACTATAGAAAGGCTACAGGTGACACATCTAGTCCCTGCTTAACCTCACGGGTCAAATTTTGGGGGATGCCATGCCTTTGAAACCTGGCAATGGAGTCTGGTGGTGGACATTTAGGTGACTCTTACCTTTTTTCATATTAAAGTCTCAGTCCAGTCTAGCCAGGGAATGTCTACTGTTCCTGTTCACGACAGCCTGGTAAATCGATGGCACCTGCAAGACTGAAGGGTCTTCTTGGATTCCTGTATTAAAAATAATACAGCCGCTGGGCGGTGGTGGCGCACGCCTGTAATCCCAGCACTCTGGGAGGCAGAGGCAGGTGGATTTCTGAGTTCGAGGCCAGCCTGGTCTACAGAGTGAGCTCCAGGACAGCCAGGGCTATATAGAGAAACCCTGTCTCGAAAAAACCAAAAAAAAAAAAATAATAATAATACAGCCTCAAAGAGATTAATCAGTCTCTTGGGAAAATATGTCCTTAGTGAGAGAGCCACCATGGTATCAGGGTAGGTGATCTCAGGTCTCCTCTTGCTCCACTCTGTGGTCTTTTCTAAATATAACTGAGCATAACTATTACCATTTTGTAAATTATAAACTATAAGATAAACCTAATACCCAGTCTATCAGCTCTGTCAATCAAACAGAACTTTTGTCATCTTTACTATTTTAAAGACTAAGAATTAATACCTCACTTATGTCTTAGTTATAAATATTAACCATCCAAAAATAATCTATTTAAATCTATATCAGCTTTCTCAAAATTAAACAGCTTGGGCTGCCTATGAGACTAACAGTCTTCAACCCCATCAGAAATCCAAGAGTTACTAATATTAACTGAAAATATGTAGGGAGCTTAACACAGCTTCTAAGAATTAGGCAAATGATAGAGACTGCTAATCAGTTTATACTTCAAAACCTTGGAGCATCACTCTTCAGCCTTCTGGGGCAAGAACATCTGACAGACTTAAAGAATCAGAAATTATTAAGGATGAGCCATTCTGTTTTGGCAGAAATCAATCTGTCCCAACCTGTCAAAGTGTCCCTTTTACTGGACAGAATTTATCTGTAGATGAAGAGGGGCAATCTTTGCCTCATGGCTATCTCATGACAATAGAAGCAGCTCTATAGATGCTCAGTTTCTTCTTTAAATCTAAGAAAGGGAAGCCTTCAGGAGCAGACTAGTATCTATAACAAAAATAAATAGCATTAAAAGTCACATTTCATGGATTTTTGACATTTTTAAAAACCAACTATCTATGTAAAGTAATGTGGACTGTTGTCTATTAACTATCTTTAGCTAGTTCTGATTAAAATCTAGAAAACACCCTAACAATAAACTGAGAGCCCTATGATTTATTTGGCCCTAAACTCACAGGCATAAACATCTCAGATCTGTAAAAATAACGGCAAAGAAGGACTGAGTCTACATCCTGTACTCTTAATTTTTTAGTATTTATACCAATGAAAACCTTGATTTTGTATCAAAATAAATTCTGTATCAAATAAGAACTTATGCCTTGAACTTAATAACAAGTATAAAATTTTTTATCAAATAAAATTTGTCTATATAATTTATTTTGTTTTCCCCTGTTTTAAATCTGACCATTTTTATATTTTTTAGAAAGACAATTTTAAGAATAATAATAACCCTCTCCAGCCTCAAATCTCAGGGAATTGGGTCAATGACTCTTCGTAACTTCTTCAAGCTGAATATGTCTGTTGAGATATGAAGAGGAGTGGTATATTCTGTAATATAAATCTCAAAACAGGATTTTTGTACCACAAAGACAAATTTTTCGCTTAATATTTTAGAATCTAGTCCTCTGGAGGTCTGTCTTCATCATTTCTGGAAGATGTCTAGAGTCTAAACACCATTTTTGAGAACAAAAGGACAAACTTTTTTTTTTAAATCAGCACACATCCTTGAGCCAGAAAATCCCTTATTTTGTACTGTTTCCCAAAGGAATAATATAACTACAAAATTTAATATCACACTCATCATAATAATTTAAAACAATTGAAATAACCTATCTGTACCAGCTTAAACCCAGAATTCCCACACAGTGCCACCTTGAGTGCCTTCTTAAGACTTATTTCCCCCATAAGTGGTCCAATGTGTTTCAGTATTCTGTTTTTCCTTTGTTTTAACTTGACATGGTTGAGTCAGGTGACCTGATTTTGGCTCTCTGTTAGCCTTAGGTCCCTTCAGAGAAACAGAGTTGCGTTTCAGTCAATCTAATTTCCATCTTAGATATTCTCCATCTAAGTCCAAAAACACAGAACAAGATACAAACCAACACAGAGAAAAACAGTCACCACACAGACAGCCTGATCCTGCCACAGTCAGGTCTATATACCAAAAACACAAAGCATGGACAATCAACACACAATTCACCCCTAGATGTGCCCAGTTTCAGATACCAAATGTCCCTGCCTGTGGCAAGAACCAAATAGCAAAACATGCCCCCCTCCTGTTACTGTCTTGCCATTCAGACAGAGAAGAACCTTACCCAGGCCCCTCCAGGGCCTAAAGCATCCTCCAGACCCCTGTGGTTTTGACTTTTAGCACATCTCCCAGATGAATTTACTGCATCAAACACTGTAGGCTATCCAAGCCTCCAGTTAATCAAATGCTTGCAAGCAAATCAAAAGTTCATAAAAGCTTAAAGATTAAGAGAATTACCATAACAAACAGTGAGACAAACAGAGAACAAAACCATACCTCCAATTCCTCTTCTGCAACAGTTCTCACAGGAGAATTTCCTGGTCCATTCACCATAATATTAAAACCAAACCATCTTAACGTTCCAGGTGAACCAGGTGATTGCAGAATCGCTGCAAAATGCATGAGAAACTTTATTAAAAATACTGTCACGCTAGGGTCAGTCTGTGTATGATGAGCGAGTGACCTGGTCTTCAATTATATTCCATTGATCTTCCTGCCTGTTTACATACCAGTACCAAAGAGTTTTAGCACTGTTGCTCAGTCTGTAGTAGAGGTCAAGGTCAGGGATGGTGATTCCCCCAGAAGATCTTTTGTTGTGGACAATAGCTTTTGATATCCTGGGTTTTTTGCTATTCCAGATGAATTTGAGATTTGCTCTTTCTATGTCTATGAAGAATTGATTTGGGATTTTGATGGGGATTGCATTGAATCTGTAGATTGCTTTCATCAAGATGGACATTTTTACTATGTAGATCCTGCCAATCCATGAGCATGGGCGATCTTTCCATCTTCTGTGTTCTTCTTCAATTTCTTTCTTCAGAGTCTTGAAGTTCTTGTCATAAAGATTTTTCAATTGCTTCGTTAGGGTCACACCAAAATACTTCATATTGTTTGTGGCTATTGTGAAGGGTGTCATTTCCCTAACTTCTTTCTCAGCCTGCTTATCCTTTGAGTATAGGAAGGCAACTGATTTGCTTGAGTTGATTTTATAACCAACCACTTTGCTGAAACTGATTATCAGCTGTAGGAGTTCTCTGGTAGAATTTTTTGGGTCACTTAAGTAGACTACCATATCATCTACAAAGATTGATAGTTTGACTTCTTCCTTTCCAATTTGTATTCCTTTGACCTCCGTATGTTGTCTAATTCCTCTAGCTAGAACTTCAAGTACTATATTGAAAAGATATGGAGAGAGAGGGCAGCCTTGTCTAGTCCCTGATTTTAGTGGGATTGCTTCAAGTTTCTCTCCATTTAGTTTGATGCTGGCTACCGGTTTGATGTCACCCACAATTATTGTGTTAGGTGCAATGTGTACTTTGAGCTTTAATAAACTTTCTTTTATGAATGAGGATGCCCTTGTGTTTGGGGTATATATTTTCAGGATTGAGAGTTCTTCTTGTTAGGTTGGAAGTCAGCCTCCATGTGTATATGGGTTTTCTGTTGTTTTGTTGCTATTGAAGACCACTTTTACTCCAAAGTGATCTGATAGGAGGCATGGGATTAGTTCGATCTTCTTATATTCATTGAGGTCTGTCTTGTGACCAGTTATATGGTCAATTTTGGAGAAGGTTCAATGAGGTGCTAAGGAAAAGATGTATTCTTTTGATTTAGGATGAAATCTTCTATAGACATATGTTAAATCCATTTGGTCCAAAATTTCTGTTAGTTTCACTGTGTCTCTGTTTAGGTTGTACTTCCCAGATCTGTCAATTAAGGAGAGTGGAGTGTTGAAGTCACCCAAAATTATTGTGTGGGGTGCGATGTGTGCTTTGAGATTTAGTAGCATTTCTTTTATGAATGAGGGTCTCCTTGCATTTGAAGCATAGATGTTCAGAATTGAAAGTTCTTCTTGCTTCATTTTTCGTTTGATGAGTTTGAAGTGTCTTTGTCTTTTTTGATGATGTTTGGTTGCAAGTAATTTTAATCCAATGTTAGAATTGCTACTCCAGCTACTTTCCTGGAAATTTTTGCTTGGAAATTTGTTTTCCAGACTTGAAACCAATACTTACTCTGAGGTAGCATTTGTCTTTGACAGTGGGATGTGTTTCAGCATGTTGCTGTATACAACAAAATGCTGGTTCCTGTTTATGTACCTAGTCTATTAGTTTATGTCTTTTTATTGTGGAATTGAGTCCATTGATGATAAGAGATATTAAGGAACAGTGATTGTTGCTTCCTGATTTTTTTATTTGATACATTTTATTGACATTTCAAATGATTTCCCCTTTTCTAGCCCCCCCCCCACTCCCCGAAAGTCCCGTAAGCCCCCTTCTCTCCCTCTATCCTCCCACCCACCCCTTCCCACATCCCCATTCTGGTTTTACCGAATACTGCTTCACTGAGTATTTCTAGAACAAGGGGCCATTCTTCCTTTCTTCTTGTACCTCATTTGGATTATGTTTTGGGTATTCCAGTTTTCTAGATTAATATCCACTTATTAGTGAGTGCATACCATGATTCACCTTTTGAGTCAGGGTTACCTCACTTAGTATGATGTTCTCTGGCTGCATCCATTTGCCTAAGAATTTCATGAATTCATTGTTTCTAATGGCTGAATAACTCCATTGTGTAGATATACCACATTTTTTGCATCCACTCTTCGTTTGAGGGATACCTGGGTTCTTTCCAACTTCTGGCAAGTATAAATAGGGCTGCTATGAACATAGTAGAGCATGTATCCTTATTACATGGTGGGGAATCCTCTGGGTATATGCCCAGGAGTGGTATAGCAAGATCTTCTAGAAGTGAGGTGCCCAGGTTTCGGAGGAACCACCAGACTGATTTCCAGAGTGGTTGTACCAATTTGCAACCCCACCAGCAGTGGAGGAGTGTTCATCTTTCTGCACACCGTCTCCAACACCTGCGGTCTCCTGAATTTTTAATCTTAGCCATTCTGACTGGTGTAAAGTGAAATCTCAGGGTTGCTTTGATTTGCATTTCCCTAATGACTAATGAAGTTGAGCATTTTTTAAGTTGCTTCTCCGCCATCCGAAGTTCTTCAGGTGAGAATTCTTTGTTTAACTCTGTACCCCATATTTTAATAGGGTTGTATGGTTTTCTGGAGTCTACCTTCTTGAGTTCTTTATATATATATTGGATATTAGCCCTCTATCTGATGTAGGACTGATGAAGATCTTTTCCCAATTTGTTGGTTGCCTATTTGTCCTCTAGATGGTGTCCTTTGCCTTACAGAAACTTTGTAATTTTATGAGGTCACATTTGTCAATTCTTGATCTTAGAGCAAACGCTATTGGTGTTCTGTTCAGAAACATTCTCTCTGTACCTATGTCCTCAAGGGTCTTTACCAAGTTTCTTTTCTATTAGCTTCAGAGTGTATGGCTTTATGTGGAGGTCCTTGGTCCATTTGGATTTGAGCTCAGTACAAGGAGACAAAGATGGATCAATTCGCATTCTTTTGCATGCTGACCTCCAATTGAACCAGCACCATTTGTTGATTAGACTGTTTTTTTCCAGTGGTGTTTTCGACCTCTTTGTCGAGGATCAAATGGCCATAGGTGTGTGGGTTCATTTCTGGATCTTCAATCCGGTTCCATTGATCCTCCTGCCTGTCACAGTACCAATATCATGCAGTTTTTTAACACTATTGCTCTGTAGTATTGCTTGAGGTCAGGGATACTGATTCCCCCAGAATTTCTTTTGTTGCTGAGAATAGTTTTAGCTATCCTGGATTTTTTGTTATTCCAGATGAACTTGATAATTGCTCTTTCTAAATCTGTGAAGAATTGAGTTGGGATTTTGATGGATATTGCATTGAATCTGTATATTGCTTTTGGCAAAATGACCATTTTAACTCTATTGATCCATGCCGATCCATGAGCATGGGAGGTTTTCCCATTTTTTGAGGTCTTCTTGCATTTCCTTCTTCAGAGTCTTGAAGTTCTTGTCATACAGAGCTTTCACGTGTTTGGTAAGAGTCAACCCAAGATACTTTATACTATTTGTGGCTATTGTGAAGGGGGTCATTTCCCTGATTTCTTTCTCAGTCTGCTTATCCTTTGAGTATAGGAAGGCCACTGATTTGCTTGAGTTGATTTTATAACCTGCCACTTTGCTGAAGTTGTTTATCAGCTGTAGGAGTTCTCTAGTGGCGTTTTTTGGGGTCACTTAGGTAGACTATCATGTCGTCTGCAAATACTGATAGTTTGACTTCCTCCTTTCCAATTTGTATCCCTTTGACCTCCTTATGTTGTCGAATTGCCCGAGCTAGTACATCAAGTACAATATTGAAAAGATAAGGAGAAAGAGGGCAGCCCTGTCTCGCCCCTGATTTTAGTGGGATTGCTTCAAGTTTCTCTCCATTTAGTTTGATGCTGGCTACCGGTTTGCTGTATATTGCTTTTACTATGTTTAGCTATGGGCCTTGAATTCCTGTTCTTTCCAAGACTTTAAGCATGAAAGGATGCTGAATTTTGTCAAATGCTTTTTCAGCATCCAATGAAATGACCATGTGTTTTTTTTTTCTTTTAGTTTTTTATATATTGGATTGCATTGATGGATTTCCATATATTGAACCAACCCTGCATTCCCGGGATAAAGCCTACTTGATCATGGTGGATGATTGTTTTGATGTGTTCTTGGATTCGGTTGGCAATAATTTTATTGAGTAGTTTTGCATCGATGTTCATAAGGGAAATTGGTCTGAAGTTCTCTTTCTTTGTTGGATCTTTGTGTGGTTTTGGTATCAGCGTAATTGTGGCTTTGTAGAAGGAGTTGGGTAGTGATCCTTCTGTTTCTATTTTGTGGAATAGTTTGAAGAATATTGGTGTTAACTCTTCTTTGAAGGTCCGATAGAATTCTGCACTGAAACCATCTGGTCCTGTGCTTTTTTTGGTTGGAAGACTTTCTATGACTCCTTCTATTTCTTTAGGGGTTATGGGTCTGTTTAGATGATCAATTTGGTCCTGATTTAATTTTGGTATTTGGTATCTGGGCAGGAAATTGTCCATTTCCTCCAGATTCTCCAGTTGTGTTGAATACAGGCTCTTATAGTAGGATCTGATGATTTTTTTGGATTTCCTCAGTTTCTGATGTTATATCTCCCATTTCATTTCCAAGTTTGTTAATTTGGATACTGTCTCTGTACCCTTTGGTTAGTATAGCTAAGGGTTTATCTATCTTGTTGATTTTCTCAAAGAATCAGCTCCTGGTTTTGTTGATTCTTTGTATGGTTCTCTTTGTTTCTACTTGATTGATTTTGGCCCTGGGTTTGATGATTTCCTGCCTTCTACTACTCCCGGGTGAAATAGCTTCTTTTTGTTCCAGGGCTTTCATTAAGCTGATAATGTATGTCATTAAGCTGGTAATGTATGCTCTCTCCATTTTCTTTTTGGAGGCACTCAGGCCTATGAATTTCCCTCTTAGCACTACTTTCATTGTATCCCATAGATTTGGGTATGTTGTGTCTTCATTTTCATTGTGTTCTAAAAAGTCTTTAATTTCTTTATTTCTTTCTTGACCAAGGTATCATTGAGTAGAATATTGTTCAGTTTCCACGTGTATGTGGGTTTTCTGTTGTTTCTGTTGCTATTGAAGACCACTTTTACTCCATAGTGATCTGATAGGAGGCATGGGATTAGTTCGATCTTCTTATATTTGTTGAGGTCTGTCTTGTGACCAATTATATGGTCGATTTTGGAGAAGGTACCATGAGGTGCTGAGAAAAAGGTATATTCTTTTGTTTTAGGATAGAATGTTCTATATATATCTGTTAAATCTAATTGGTCCAAAGCTTCAATAAGTTTCATTGTGTCCCTGTTCAGTTTCTGTTTTCCTGATCGGTCCATTGAGGTAAGTGCAGTGTTGAAGTCACCCACAATTATTGTGTTAGGTGCAATATGTGCTTTGAGCTTTAATGCATTTGGAGCATAGATGTTCAGGATTGAGAGTTCTTCTTATTGTATTTTTCCTTTGACCAGCAAGAAGTGTCCCTCAGAGTCTCTTTTGATGACTTTGGGTTGAAAGTCAATTTTATCTGATATTAAAATGGCTACTCCAGCTTGTTTCCTGAGACCATTTGCTTGTAAAATTGTCTTCCACCCTTTTACTCTAAGGTAGTGTTTGTCTTTGACCCTGAGGTGTGTTTCCTGTAAGCAGCAAAATGGAGGGTCCTGTTTACGCATCCAGTCAGTTAGTCTATGTCTTTTTATTGGGGTATTAAGTCCATTGATGTTAGGCGATATTAAGGAATAGTGATTGTTACTTCCTGTCGTTTTTGACGTTATTTTTTAAATTTGATTTTTTAACTACTTTTGGGTTTGATGAAAGGTTACTCTCTTGCTTTTTCCAGGGTGAAGCTTCCCTCCTTGTATTGGTGTTTTCCTCCTATTCTCCTTTGTAGGACAGGGTTTGTGGATAGATATTGGGTAAACTTGGTTTTGTCATGAAATATCTTAGTTTCTCCATCTATGGTGATTGAGAGTTTTGCTGGATATAGTAGTTTTGGCTGACATTTGTGTTCTCTTATAGTCTGCATGAGATCTGCCCAGGGTCTTCTAGCCTTCATAGTCTCAGGTGAAAAGACTGCTGTGATTCTGATAGGTCTTCCTTTTTATGTCACTTGGCCATTTTCTCTTACTGCCTTTAATATTCTTTCTTGGTTTAGTACATTTGGTGTTTTGATTATTATGTGATGGGAAATATTTCTGTTCTGGTCCAGTCTGTTTGGAGTTCTGTAGGCTTCTTGTATATTCATGGGCATCTCTCTCTTTAGGTTAGGGAAGTTTTCTCCTATAATTTTATTGAAGATATTTGCTGGCCCTTTAAGTTGTAAATCTTCACTCTCATCTATGCCTATAATCCTTAGGTTTGGTCTTCTCATTGTCTCCTGGATTTTCTGGATATTTTAGGTTACAAGCTATTTGCATTTTGCATTTTCCTTAACTGTTGAGTCCATGGTTTCTATGGAATCTTCAGCATGTGAGATTCTTTCTTCTATCTCTTGTATTCTGTTGTTGATATTTTCATCTATGTCCCCTGATTTCTTTCCAAGGCGTTCTATCTCCAAAGTTGTCTCCCTTTTAGTTTTCTTAGTTGTTTCTACTTCTGATTTTAGATCCTGGATGGTTTTGCTTAGCTCCTTCATTTGCTTGTTTGTGCTTTCCTGTAATTCTTTAAGAGATTTTTGTGTTTCCTTTTTCATGACTTCAGCCTATTGACCAAAGTTCTCCTGTATTTCTTTAAGTGTTTTTTGTGTTTCCTCATCATTAGCTTTTGTGTTCTTCTGGATTTCTTTCAATGATTTTTGTGTTTCCCTTGCAAGGGCTTCTAACTTTTGATCCATTTTCTCCTGAATTTCTTTAAGTATGTCCTTCAAGTGTTCCTGTACCAGCATCATGGCCAGTGATTTTAAATCCAAATCTTGTTTTTCTGGTGCGATGGGGTATCCAGGACATGCTGGTAAAGGAGAATTGGGTTCAGATGTTGCCATATTGTCTTGATTTCTGTTAGTTACGTTCCTGCGTTTGGTTTTGCCATCTAGTTCTCACTGGTGTTAGCTGGTCTTGTCAATGCTGAACTCACCAGTGCAAGCTGCCCCTTCCCAAGTGGCCTCTGGTGCACAGCTGACCTCCTGCACTGCCTGGAGACAGGGTGCTTTTGCCCAGGCTGTTCAGATCCTGAAGCAGACACCTGAAGGCTCCCGGTGGGGCCTGCTGGATTCACCAGAGCACATCGACTTCTCCCCCCGGAAGCCCCTCTTGCCTTTTGCAGGACCTGGAAATGTGGTGTTGCTGCCCAGGCTGATCTAGATCCGGAAGCGGAGAGGTCTGAGGGCTACCGCCAGAGGCCTCCGGACTGGAGCCTAAGCTCTGTGCCACAGTAGCAAGCTGTGCTGTGAGCTCCCAGACTGCCTCTGGGTGCACACCAGGTCTCTCGCACTTCCTGGAGACCAAGTACTGTGACCAGGCTGTTCAGATCCCAAAGCAGGCACCTGAAGGCTCCTGCTGGGGCCTGCTGGATTCACCAGAGCACACCGACTTCTCCCCGTTGGCTGCCCGGAAGCCCCTCTTGCCTCTTGCAGGACCTGGAGATGTGATGTTGCTGCCCAGGCTGATCTGGATCCTGAAGCGGAGAGGTCTGAGGGCTACTGCCCGAGGCCTCAGGACTCGCTTCCTGATATTTTTGATGTAATTTTTATGTTTCAGCAGTTATCTTCTTTTGGGTTTGTTGAAAGAAGATATATTTCTTGTTTTTTTCTAATGTCAAGTTTCACTCCTTTTGTTGGTGTTTCCTTTCATTATCCTTTGCAGAGCTGGGTTTGTGGAAAGATATTGTGTGAACTTGGTTTTTTGTTTTGTTTTTTTTTCATGAAATATCTTGGTTTCTCCATCTGTAGTGATTGAGAGTTTTGCTGGTATAGTAGCCTGGGCTGGCATTTGTGTTCTCTTACAGTCTGTATGACATCTGAACAGGATCTTCTAGCTTTCATAGTCTCTGGTTAGAAGTCTAGTGCAATTCTGATTGGTCTATCTTTATATGTTATTTGACACTTTTTACTTTCTGCTTTTAATATTCTTTCTTTTATAGTGCATTTTGGTGTTTTAATTATTATGTGATGGGAATAATTTCTTTTCTGGTCAAATATATTGGGAGTTCTGTAGGCTTCCTGTATGTTCATGGGCGTCAATTTCTTTAGGTTAGGAAAGATTTCTTCTCTATTTTTTTTTCCTTTTTTTTTTCTTCGATATATTTTTATTTACATTTCAAATGATTTCCGCTTTTCTAGACCCCTACTCCCTGAAAGTCCCATCAGCCTCTCTTCCCTCCCACTGTTTTCCCACCCAACCCGTCCCACTTCCCTGTTCTGGTTTTGCCCTATACTGCTTCACTGAGTCTTTTATTGAAGATATTTACTGGCCCTTTAAGTTGGAAATCTTTGCTCTCTTCTATACCTATAATCCTCAGGTTTGGTCTTTTCATTGTGTTCTGGATTTCCTGGATGTTTTGGGTCAGGAACTTTTTACATTTTGCATTTTCTTTGTCTGTTGTTTAGGTGCTTTCTATGGTATCTTCTACATCTCAGATTCTCTGTTCCCTCTCTTGTATTCTGTTCTTGATCTTTGCATCCATAACTCCTGACTTCTTTCCTAGGTTTTGTATGTCCAGAGTTGTTTTCTTCGTGATTGATTGATTGATTGAGTGAGTGAGTGAGTGAGTGAGTGAGTGATTATTTCTACCTCTATTTTTAGATCCTGCTTGGTTTTGTTCAGTTCCTTTATCTTTTTGGTTGTGCTTTCCTGATATTTTTATAAGACTTTTCTTTCTGATTACTTGTATTCTTCTGTATTTCTCTAAGAGAACTTTTAAAGTGTTACTTGAAGCCCTCTATCACCATCATGAGCTGTGTTTTATTTTTCAATCCAAATCTTGATTTCTTGGTGTATTGGGGTATCCAGGACTTGCTGTTGTGGGAGAATTGGCTTCAGATGGTACAAAGTTGCTTTGATTTCTGTTAGTAATGTTCCTATGTTTGCCTTTTGCCATCTGATTATCTATGGTGTTAATTGATTCTGCTGTCTCTGGCTGGTGCTTGTTCCTACTGTGTGCCTGCAAACCTTTCTTTCCCATCTCCTGGGTGCAGGTCTAGTCCTGGAGGTACCTACCCCAGCTGTTCTGACACTACAGTGCTCTCTCTGCTCCTGGCTGTACCCACTCACTGTCACAGGAGCACCTCACCTCTAAAATCAAGACTCCTTCTAAATGTGGGACTCCATGCACAGCAGATCTCCCCTGAGAGGATAGGTGCACAGATGGTTGTGGTGCTGCCCAGATCCTGGGTTCAGGTGGGGCCCTGGTGAATCATGTACCTACTGTTCCGACACTCGGGTGTTCCTTGCATTTCTGGCTGTACCCATCTATCCAGTAACAAGAGCAAAGGTGGCAACCTCACTTCTAAATGCAGGGCTCCCTCTAAACGTGGGACTCCCTCCAGAGCAAATCTCCACTTGCAGGATAGGTGCACAGACAGCTGTGGTGCTGTCCAAATCCTGGGTGCAGATGAGGCCCTGGAGGAGTGTCTGAACTGTTCTGACACTCTGGTGTTCCATCCGTTTCTGGTTGTTCCCATCTGCTCAGTCACAGGAACAAAAACTTGTGCTTTCATTTTTAATGTCAGTCAAAATGTTTAGGAGATGTTCTTTGACCTACTTTTGATATCTAATTGCTCTAGCTAGAACTTCAAATACAATACTGAATAAATATGGAAAGAGAAGGCAGCCTTGTCTATTCCCGGATTTTAGCAGTATTAGCTTCAAGCTTCTCTCCACTTAGTTCGATGTTGGCTACTGCTTTGCTGTATATTGCTTTCACTATGATGAGATGTGGCCCTTATACTCCTGTTCCTTCTAAGACTTTTAGCATGAAAGGATGCTGAATTTTGTCAAAAGCTTTTCAGCATATACTGAAATGACCATGTGGCTTTTCTTGAGTTTGTTTATGTGAATTGCATTGATGGATTGCCATATATTGAAACATCCCTGCATTCCCAGGATGAAGCCTACTTGATCATGATGAATGATCATTTTGATGTGTTCTTGCATTTGTTTGGCAACAATTTTATTGAATATTTTTGCATTGATATACATAAGGGAAATTGTTCTGAAGTTCTGTTTCTTTGTTGGATCTTTGTGTGGTTTTGGTATCAGCATAACTGTGGCTTCATAGAACGAGTTAGATAATGTTCCTTCTATTTCTATTTTGTGGAACAGTTTGAAGAGTATTGGTATTAGGCCTCCTTTGAATGTCTGTTAGAATTCTAACCAAAGACCATTTGTTCCTGTGCGTTTTTTTGGTTGGGAGACTGTCAATGAACACTTCTATTTCTTTAAAGCTTATGGGACTGTTTAGATGGTCGATATGATCCTGTTTAAACTCTGGTAGTTGGTAACTGTCTAGGAAATTGTCCATTTCATTCAGATTTTCCAGATGAGTTGAGTATAGACTTTTATTGTAGGATCTGATAATTTTTTTTTTTAATTCTCTCAGTTTCTGTTGTTATTTCACCCATTTCCTTTCTTATTCTCTTTTTTTTGTTTGTTTGTTTTTTGTTGTTGTTGTTGTTGTTTTTGTTTTTTGGATTTTGGTTTTTTCGAGACAGGGATTCTCTGTATAGCCCTGGCTGTCCTGGAACTCATTCTGTACACCAGGCTGGCCTCGAACTCAGAAATCTGCCTGCCTCTGCCTCCCAGAGTACTGGGATTACAGGCATGCACCACCACCGCCTGGTTTTCTGGATTTCTTAATTTGTATACTGTCTCTGTGCCTTCTTGTTAGTCTGCCTAAGGGTTTATCTATCTTGAGGATTTTCTCAAAAAAACAGCTCCTGGTTTTGATGATTCTTTGTATGATTATGTTTGTTTCTACTTATTTGATTTCATCCCTGAGTTATACTCTAAGATCAAGAATTGACAAATGAGGGCCTCCCACCAGTCAGGAGAGGTGCATCCATCTTGGTTTCAGACTCCAGGGATCGGACAGACTGAGGTACACAAACATAATCCGAGGCCAACACCGCGGTGGTCTGAGCCCGTCGAGCGTTGGCCTGCACCCAGGCCCTGGGCTGGTCGGGGGGCCATCGGGGTGCCAACCCAGCCAGGAGGTTTTTTTGCCCAGGCTTGCGTGCACGCCGCCATTTTGCCTGCAGGACAACAGAGAGCTCTGGTGGGCAGACCTGTAACAGACATAGCCTGCGGCTAACAATGCAGGGGTCTAGGCCCCAAAAGGCACAGGACTGACCCCAAGAACTGGGCGGCTTGGTGGGCCATCTGTGAGTCAACCCGCCCAGGAGGTTGTTAGCACAGCAGACACTCCCTGCGCATTCAAGGAGCGCGGGCACGCACGCCCACCATCCTAGTCACCTGGCGGACCCAATTAACAATCATAGCCCTAGGGGAACTTTGCTCGGACCTTGGCCTCCCAGTCTTTTGCCTGGACTCAGGGCCTGGGCGGCCAGACTTACCTTGTGTGCGCCAGCCCGTTTGGGGGATCGGCTGCCCAGCGGAGTGAGCAGAACACAGGGGAGGTCACAGCAGCATACACCATCGGCACTCCCTGGGGGTGCACACGGGATCCATCTGGTCCACAGATACAATCTGGGGCAAGGCCTCAGGTGGAAGCCCTCAACTCAACTCTCTCCGCTTCCGGATCCAGATCAGCCTGAGCGGCCGCACCACATCTCCAGGTCCTGCAAGACGCTAGAGGGGCTTCTGGGTGGCCAGCTGGGAGAGGTCAGTGTGCTCCAGTGAATCCAGCGGGCCCCAGCGGGAGCCTTCGGGTGCCTGCTTTGGGATCTGAACAGCCTGGGCAACAGCACCCTGTCAACAAGCAGTGCAGGAGGTAAGTTGTGCACCAGAGGCCAACTGGGAAGTGGCAGCTTGAACTGGTAAGTCCAGCACTGACAAGAGAAACTAACACCAGTGAGAACTAGATGGCAAAAGGCAAACGCAGGAATGTCACTAACAGAAATCAAGGCAACATGGCAACATCTGAACCCAATTCTCCTCTACCAACATGTCCTGGATACCCCATAACACCAGTAAAAGTAAAACAAGATTTGGATTTAAAATCACTGGTCATGATGCTGGTACAGGAACACATGAAGGACATACTTAAAGAAATTCAGGAGAAAATGGATCAAAAGATAGAAACCCTTGCAAGGGAAACACAAAAATCATTGAAAGAAATCCAGGAGAATACAAAAGCCAACAAGGAGGAAATGCAAAAAACACATAAAGAAATACAGGAGAACTTTGGTCAACAGGCTGAGGTCATGAAAGAGAAAACACAAAAATCTCTTAAAGAAATACAGGAGAACTTTGGTCAACAGGCTGAGGTCATGAAAGAGGAAACACAAAATATCTTAAAGAATTACAGGAAAGCACAAACAAGCAAGTGAAGGAGCTAAGCAAAACCATCCAGGATCTAAAATCAGAAGTAGAAACAACTAAGAAAACTCAAAGGGAGACAACTTTGGAGATAGAAAGCCTTGGGAAGAAATCAGGGGACAGAGATGCAAATATCAACAACAGAATACAAGAGATAGAAGAAAGAATCTCAGATGCTGAAGATTCCATAGAAACCATGGACTCAACAGTTAAAGAAAATGCAAAATGCAAAAAGCTTGTAACCCAAAATATCCAGGAAATCCAGGACACAATGAGAAGACCAAACCTAAGGATTATAGGCATAGATGAGAGTGAAGATTTACAACTTAAAGGGACAGCAAATATCTTCAATAAAATTATGGAAGAAAACTTCCCTAACCTAAAGAGAGAGATGCCCATGAATATACAAGAAGCCTACAGAACTCCAAACAGACTACACCAGAACAGAAATACTTCCTGTCACATAATAATCAAAATACCAAATGTTCTAAACAAAGAAAGAATACTAAAGGCAGTAAGAGAAAAAGGCCAAGTAACATATAAAGGAAGACCTATCAGAATCACAGCAGACTTTTCACCTGAGACTATGAAGACTAGAAGGTCCTGGGCAGATGTCATGCAGACTCTAAGAGAACACAAATGCCAAACAAAACTACGATATCCAGCAAAACTCTCAATCACCATAGATGGAGAAACTAAGATATCTCATGACAAAACCAAGTTTACCCAATACCTATCCACAAACCCAACCCTACAAAGGAGAATAGGAGGACAACACCAATAGAAGGAGGGAAACTTCACCCTGGAAAAATCAAGATAGTAACCTTTCATCAAACCCAAAAGAAGTTAAGCATTCAAATTTAAAAAATAACGTCAAAATTGATAGGAAGTAACAATCACTATTCCTTAATATCTCTTAACATCAATGGACTTAATGCCCCAATAAAAAGACACAGACTAACTGAATGGACACCTAAACAGGACCCTACATTTTGCTGCTTACAGGAAACACACCTCAGGGTCAAAGAAAAACACTACCTTAGAGTAAAAGGCTGGAAGACAATTTTACAAGCAAATGGTCTCAGGAAACAAGCTGGAGTAGCCATTTTAATATCAGATAAAATTGACTTTCAACCCAAAGTCATCAAAAAAGACCCTGAGAGACACTTCTTGCAGGTCAAAGGAAAAATACAAAAAGAAGAACTGTCAATGTTGAACATCTATGCCCCAAATGCAAGGGCACCCTCTTTCATAAAAGAAGCTTTATTAAAACTAAAAGAACACATTGCACCTAACACAATAATTGTGGGTGACTTCAACACTGCACTTTCCTCAATGGACCGATCAGGAAAACAGAAACTAAACAGGAACACCATGAAACTAATTGAAGCTTTGGACCAATTAGATTTAACAGATATATATAGAACATTCTATCGTAAAACAAAAGAATATACCTTTTTCTCAGCACCTCATGGTACCTTCTCCAAAATCAACCATATAATTGGTCACAAGACAGACCTCAACAAATATAAGAAGATAGAACTAATCCCATGCCTCCTATCTGATCACTATGAAGTAAATGTGGTCTTCAATAGCAACAGAAACAACAGAAAACCCACATACACGTGGAAACTGAACAATACTCTACTCAATGATACCTTGGTCAAGGAAGAAATAAAGAAAGAAATTAAAGACTTTTTAGAACACAATGAAAATGAAAACACAACATACCCAAATCTATGGGACACAATGAAAGCAGTGCTAAGAGGAAAACTCATAGCCCTGAGTGCCTCCAAATAGAAAATGGAGAGAGCATACATTACCAGCTTAATGACACACCTGAAAGCCCTAGAACAAAAAGAAGCTATTTCACCCAGGAGGAGTAGAAGGCAGGAAATCATCAAACTCAGGGCTGAAATCAATCAATTAGAAACAAAGAGAACCATACAAAAAATCAACAAAACCAGGAGCTGGTTCTTTGAGAAAATCAACAAGATAGATAAACCCTTAGCCAGACTGACCAAAGGGCACAGAGAAAGTATCCAAATTAACAAACTTAGAAATGAAAAGGGAGATATAACAACGGAAACTGAGGAAATCCAAAAAATCATCAGATCCTACTACAGGAGCCTGTACTCAACACAACTGGAGAATCTGGAGGAAATGGACAATTTCCTTGACAGATACCAAATACCAAAATTAAATCAGGACCAACTAGACCATCTAAACAGTCCCATAATGCCTAAAGAAATAGAAGGAGTCATAGAAAGTCTTCCAACCAAAAAAAGCACAGGACCATTGTGTTTGTTGCTACATTTGTGCAGGAAGGAGACTGTCAAGTCCAAATCAAACTAATAGCAGGAAAAAATAAATGGTAACCCAGAAGAAGTGCAAATAATTTCCATTAAGAATGTTACTCATGGGTACTTGACTTGAGCGGCAGCAGCAGCAGCAGCAGCAGCGGCTGGTCCAGAGGAAGGGCCATCAGCAGTAGAACCAAGCGGACAGGGTCCAGGCAGACCCGGCGCCCACGACCACTGGCCATCCCTGGCCAGCCAGGCTGCAAGCAGCGGCGGATTTACAGTGCCTTTCACCACACAGAAGCCACATCAGAACTCTGCCTCCCGCCAGTCAGTTACGAGGGCTCCATATTGGTTCTCGGTCGCCAGAGAAATCAGACTGAGGTAAGCAAATATAACCCGAGACCAATATCGCGGGGGTCTAAGCCCGACGGGCGTTGGCCTGCACCCAGGCCCTGGGCTGATCGGGGGTCCACTGGGGTGCAAACCCGGCCAGGAGGTTTTTTTTCCTCCCGGGCCAGCGCACCACCACCATTTTGCCTAAGGGAAGCCAGGGAGACCTAGCAGGCAAAACCAAACCAGCTAACAGGCATAGCCCGAGGCGGACATAGCAGGGGTCTCAGACGGTCAGGCCCTGGACTGCCCCCAGGCCCTGGGCTGCTCGTTGGGCCATCTGTGTGCTGACCCAGCCAAGAGGTTGTTAGCCCAGCAGACTCTCCCAGCACTCTCAGGGAACTCGCGCACGCCACCATCCTAGCCACCTGACACACCCAATTAACACCCACAGCTGAGGGGAACTTTGCACCGACATTGGCCTGCCAGGCTTTTGCCTAGACTCAGGGCCTGAGCAGCTAGGCTAGCCTTGTGTGCACCAACCCGGTTGGGAGTTCTGCTGCCCAGATCAGCCTGGGCGGCAGCACCACATCTCCAAGTCCTGCAAGTGGCTAGCTGGGTTTCCGGGAGGCCAGCTGGGAGAAGTCAGTGTGCTCCAGTGAATCCAGCCGGCCCCAGCGGGAGCCTTTGGGTGCCTACTTTGGGATCTGAACAGCCTGGGCAGCAGCACCCTTTCTACAAGCAGTGCAGGAGGTAAGCTGTGCACCAGAGGCCAACTGGGAAGGGGCAGCTTGCACTGGTGAGTCCAGCACTGACAAGACAAACTAACACCAGTGAGAACTAGATGGCAAAAGGCAAACGCAGGAACGTCACTAACAGAAATCAAGGCAATATGGCAACATCTGAACCCAATTCTCCTCTACCAACATGTCCTGGATACCCCATAACACCAGTAAAACAAGATTTGGATTTAAAATCACTGGTCATAATGCTGGTACAGGAACACATGAAGGACATACTTAAAGAAATTCAGGAGAAAATGGATCAAAAGTTAGAAGCCCTTGCAAGGGAAACACAAAAATCATTGAAAGAAATCCAGGAGAATACAAAAGCCAACAAGGAGGAAATGCAAAAAACACATAAAGAAATACAGGAGAACTTTGGTCAACAGGCTGAGGTCATGAAAGTCGAAACACAAAAATCTCTTAAAGAAATACAGGAGAACATTGGTCAACAGGCTGAGGTCATGAAAGAGGAAACACAAAAATATCTTAAAGAATTACAGGAAAGCACAAACAAGCAAGTGAAGGAGCTAAGCAAAACCATCCAGGATCTAAAATCAGAAGTAGAAACAACTAAGAAAACTCAAAGGGAGACAACTTTGGAGATAGAAAGCCTTGGGAAGAAATCAGGGGACCGAGATGCAAATATCAACAACAGAATACAAGAGATAGAAGAAAGAATCTCAGATGCTGAAGATTCCATAGAAACCATGGACTCAACAGTTAAAGAAAATGCAAAATGCAAAAAGCTTGTAACCCAAAATATCCAGGAAATCCAGGACACAATGAGAAGACCAAACCTAAGGATTATAGGCATAGATGAGAGTGAAGATTTACAACTTAAAGGGCCAGCAAATATCTTCAATAAAATTATGGAAGAAAACTTCCCTAACCTAAAGAGAGAGATGCCCATGAATATACAAGAAGCCTACAGAACTCCAAACAGACTGTACCAGAACAGAAATACTTCCCGTCACATAATAATCAAAACACCAAATGTTCTAAACAAAGAAAGAATACTAAAGGCAGTAAGAGAAAAAGGCCAAGTAACATATAAAGGAAGACCTATCAGAATCACAGCAGACTTTTCACCTGAGACTATGAAGGCTAGAATGTCCTGGGCAGATGTCATGCAGACTCTAAGAGAACACAAATGCCAACCAAAACTACTATATCCAGCAAAACTCTCAATCACCATAGATGGAGAAACTAAGATATTTCATGACAAAACCAAGTTTACCCAATACCTATCCACAAACCCAACCCTACAAAGGATAATAGGAGGACAACACCAATACAAGGAGGGAAACTTCACCCTGGAAAAAGCAAGATAGTAACCTTTCATCAAACCCAAAAGAAGTTAAGCATTCAAATTTAAAAAATAACGTCAAAAATGATAGGAAGTAACAATCACTATTCCTTAATATCTCTTAACATCAATGGACTTAATGCCCCAATAAAAAGACACAGACTAACTGAATGGACACCTAAACAGGACCCTACATTTTGCTGCTTACAGGAAACACACCTCAGGGTCAAAGACAAACACTACCTTAGAGTAAAAGGCTGGAAGACAATTTTACAAGCAAATGGTCTCAGGAAACAAGCTGGAGTAGCCATTTTAATATCAGATAAAATTGACTTTCAACCGAAAGTCATCAAAAGAGACCCTGAGGGACACTTCTTGCTGGTCAAAGGAAAAATACAAAAAGAAGAACTGTCAATCCTGAACATCTATGCCCCAAATGCAAGGGCACCCTCTTTCGTAAAAGAAACTTGATTAAAACTAAAAGCACACATTGCACCTAACACAATAATCATGGGTGACTTCAACACTGCAGTTTCCTCAATGGACCAATCAGGAAAACAGAAACTAAACAGGGACACAATGAAACTAATTGAAGCTTTGGACCAATTAGATTTAACAGATATATATAGAACATTCTATCCTAAAACAAAAGAATATACCTTTTTCTCAGCACCTCATGGTACCTTCTCCAAAATCGACCATATAATTGGTCACAAGACAGACCTCAACAAATATAAGAAGATAGAACTAATCCCATGCCTCCTATCTGATCACTATGGAGTAAAAGTGGTCTTCAATAGCAACAGAAACAACAGAAAACCCACATACACGTGGAAACTGAACAATAGTCTATTCAATGATACCTTGGTCAAGGAAGAAATAAAGAAAGAAATTAAAGACTTTTTAGAACACAATGAAAATGAAAACACAACATACCCAAATCTATGGGACACAATGAAAGCAGTGCTAAGAGGAAAACTCATAGCCCTGAGTGCCTCCAAAAAGAAAATGGAGAGAGCATACATTACCAGCTTAACGACACACCTGAAAGCCCTAGAACAAAAAGAAGCTATTTCGCCCAGGAGGAGTAGAAGGCAGGAAATCATCAAACTCAGGGCCGAAATCAATCAAGTAGAAACAAAGAGAACCATACAAAAAATCAACAAAATCAGGAGCTGGTTCTTTGAGAAAATCAACAAGATAGATAAACCCTTAGCCAGACTGACCAAAGGGCACAGAGAAAGTATCCAAATTAACAAACTTAGAAATGAAAAGGGAGATATAACAACGGAAACTGAGGAAATCCAAAAAATCATCAGATCCTACTACAAGAGCCTGTACTCAACACAACTGGAGAATCTGGAGGAAATGGACAATTTCCTTGACAGATACCAAATACCAAAATTAAATCAGGACCAACTAGACCATCTAAACAGTCCCATAATGCCTAAAGAAATAGAAGGAGTCATAGAAAGTCTTCCAACCAAAAAAAGCACAGGACCAGATGGCTTCAGTGCAGAATTCTACCAGACCTTCAAAGAAGAGTTAACACCAATACTCTTCAAACTATTCCACAAAATAGAAACAGAAGGAACACTACCCAATTCCTTCTACGAAGCCACAATTACCCTGATACCAAAGCCACAAAAAGATCCAACAAAGAAAGAGAACTTCAGACCAATTTCCCTTATGAACATCGATGCAAAAATACTCAATAAAATTCTTGCCAACCGAATCCAAGAACACATCAAAACGATCATCCACCATGATCAAGTAGGCTTTATCCCAGGAATGCAGGGTTGGTTCAATATACGGAAATCCATCAATACAATCCACTACATAAACAAACTCAAAGAACAAAACCACATGGTCATTTCATTGGATGCTGAAAAAACATTTGACAAAATTCAGCATCCCTTCATGCTTAAAGTCTTGGAGAGAACAGGAATTCAAGGCCCATAGCTAAACATAGTAAAAGCAATATACAGCAAACCGGTAGCCAGCATCAAACTAAATGGAGAGAAACTTGAAGCAATCCTACTGAAATCAGGGACCAGACAAGGCTGCCCCCTTTCTCCTTATCTTTTCAATATTGTACTTGAGGTACTAGCTCGGGCAATTCGACAACATAAGGAGGTCAAAGGGATACAAATTGGAAAGGAAGAAGTCAAACTATCATTATTTGCAGACGACATGATCGTCTACCTAAGTGACCCAAAGAACTCCACTAGAGATCTCCTACAGCTGATAAACAATTTCAGGAAAGTGGCAGGTTATAAAATCAACTCAAGCAAATCAGTGGCCTTCCTATACTCAAAGGATAAGCAGGCTGAGAAAGAAATTAGGGAAATGACCCCCTTCACAATAGCCTCAAACAGGGGAAATCATTTGAAATGTAAATAAATTATATCGAATAAAAAAAAAAAAAACGAAAAAAAAATGGGGTACAGATCGAAACGAATTTTCACCTGAAGAAATTCGGATGGCTGAGAGGCACCTTAAGAAATGCTCCACTTCATTATTCATTAAAGAAATGCAAATCACAACAACCCTGAGATTGTACCTCACACCATTCAGAATGGCTAAGGTCAAACACTCAGGAGACAGCAGGTATTGGCAAGGATGTGGAGAAAGAGGAACACGCCTTCACTGCTGGTAGGATTGTAAGATGGTACAACCACTGTGGAAATCAATCTGGTGATTCCTCAGAAAACTGGACATGACACTTCCGGAGGACCTTGCTAGACCTCTCCTGGGCATATACCCAAATGATTTCCAGGCATGCAATAAGGACACATGTTCATAGCAGCCTTATTTTTTTTTAAATTTTTTTATTGGATATAATTTATTTACATTTCAAATGATTTCCCCTTTTCTAGCCCCCCTCTCCCCGAAAGTCCCTCAAGCCCCCTTCTCTCCCCCTGTCCTCCCACCCACCCCTTCCCACTTCCCCGTTCTGGTTTTGCCGAATACTGCTTCATGGAGTCTTTCTAGAACCAGGGGCTACTCCTCCTTTCTTCTTGTACCTCATTTGATGTGTGGATTATGTTTTGGGTATTCCAGGTTTCTAGGTTAATATCCACTTATTAGTGAGTGCATACCATGATTCACCTTTTGAGTCTGGGTTACCTCACTTAGTATGATGTTCTCTAGCTCCATCCATTTGCCTACGAATTTCATGAATTCATTGTTTCTAATGGCTGAATAGTACTCCATTGTGTAGATATACCACATTTTTTGCATCCACTCTTCTGTTGAGGAATACCTGGGTTCTTTCCAGCATCTGGCAATTATAAATAGGGCTGCTATGAACATAGTAGAGCATGTATCCTTATTACATGGTGGGGAATCCTCTGGGTATATGCCCAGAGTGGTATAGCAGGATCTTCTGGAAGTGAGGTGCCCAGTTTTCAGAGGAACAGCCAGACTGATTTCCAGAGTGGTTGTACCAATTTGCAACCCCACCAGCAGTGGAGGAGTGTTCCTCTTTCTCCACATTATCTCCAACATCTGCTGTCTCCTGAATTTTTAATCTTAGCCATTCTGACTGGTGTAAGATGAAATCTCAGGGTTGTTTTGATTTTCATTTCCCTAATGACTAATGAAGTGGAGCAATTTTTAAGATGCTTCTCCGCCATCTGAAAATCTTCAGGTGAGAATTCTTTGTTTAACTGTACCCCATTTTTTAATAGGGATGTTCGGTTTTCTGGAGTCTAACTTCTTGAGTTCTTTATATATATTCAATATTAGCCCTCTCTCTGATGTAGGATTGGTGAAGATCTTTTCCCAATATTTTGGTTGCAGATTTGTCCTCTTGATGGTGTCCTTTGCCTTACAGAAACTTTGTAATTTTATGAGGTCCCATTTGTCAATTCTTGTTCTTAGAGCATATGCTATTGGTGTTCTGTTCAGAAACTTTCTCCCTGTACCGATGTCCTCAAGGGTCTTCCCCAGTTTCTTTTCAGAGTGTTATTCAGAGTGTATTTCAGAGTATTAGCTTCAGAGTGTCTGGCTTTATGTGGAGGTCCTTGATCCATTTGGATTTGAGCTTAGTACAAGGAGACAAGGATGGAACAATTCACATTCTTCTGCATGGTGACCTCCAGTTGAACCAGCACCATTTGTTGAAAAGGCTATCTTTTTTCCATTGGATGTTTTAAGCCTCTTTGTTGAGGATCAAGTGGCCATAGGTGTGTGGGTTCATTTCTGGATCTTCAGTCCTGTTACATTGATCCTCCTGCCTGTCACTGTACCAATACCATGCAGTTTTTAACACTATTGCTCTGTAGTATTGCTTGAGGTCAGGTATACTGCTTCCCCCAGACTTTCTTTTGTTGCTGAGAATAGTTTTAGCTATCCTGGATTTTTTTGTTGTTCCAGATGAATTTGATAATTGCTCTTTCTAACTCTGTGAAGAATTGAGTTGGGATTTTGATGGGTATTGCACTGAATCTGTATATTGCTTTTGGCAAAATGGCCATTTTAACTATATTGATCCTACCAATCCATGAGCATGGGAGGTTTTCCCATTTTTTCAGGTCTTCTTCCATTTCCTTCTTCAGAGTCTTGAAGTTCTTGTCATACAGATCTTTCACATGTTTGGTAAGAGGCACCCCAAGATACTTTATACTGTTTGTGGCTATTGTTAAGGGGGTCATTTCCCTAATTTCTTTCTCAGCCTGCTTATCCTTTGAGTATAGGAAGGCTACTGATTTGCTTGAGTTGATTTTATAACCTGCCACTTTGCTGAAGTTGGCAAGAATTTTATTGAGTATTTTTGCATCGATGTTCATAAGGGAAATTGGTCTGAAGTTCTCTTTCTTTGTTGGATCTTTGTGTGGTTTTGGTATCAGCGTAATTGTGGCTTAGTAGAAGGAATTGGGTAGTGATCCTTCTGTTTCTATTTTGTGGAATAGTTTGAAGAATATTGGTGTTAACTCTTCTTTGAAGGTCTGATAGAATTCTGCACTGAAACCATCTGGTCCTGTGCTTTTTTTTGGTTGGAAGACTTTCTATGACTCCTTCTATTTCTTTAGGGGTTTAGACTGTTTAGATGGTCTAGTTGGTCATGATTTAATTTTGGTACTTTGTATCTGTCAAGGAAATTGTCCATTTCCTCCAGTTTCTCCAGTTGTGTTGAGTACAGTCTCTTGTAATAGGATCTGATGATTTTTTGGATTTCCTCAGCTTCCGTTGTTATATCTCCCTTTTCATTTCTAAGTTTGTTAATTTGGATACTTTCTCTGTGCCCTTTGGTCAGTCTGGCTAAGGGTTTATCTATCTTGTTGATTTTCTCAAAGAACCAGCTCCTGGTTTTGTTGATTTTTTTGTATGGTTCTCTTTGTTTCTACTTGATTGATTTCAGCCCTGAGTTTGATGATTTCCTGCCTTCTACTCCTCCTGGGTGAAATAGCTTCTTTTTGTTCCAGGGCTTTCAGGTGTGTCATTAAGCTGGTAATGTATGCTCTCTCCATTTTCTTTTTGTAGGCACTCAGGGCTATGAGTTTTCCTCTTAGCACTGCTTTCATTGTGTCCCATAGATTTGGGTATGTTGTGTTTTCATTTTCATTGTGTTCTAAAAAGTCTTTAATTTCTTTCTTTACTTCTTCCTTGACCAAGATATCATTGAGTAGAATATTGTTCAGTTTCCACGTGTATGTGGGCTTTCTGTTGTTTTTGTTGCTATTGAAGACCACTTTTACTCCATAGTGATCTGATAGGAGGCATGGGATTAGTTCTATCTTCTTATATTTGTTGAGGTCTGTCTTGTGACCGATATGGTCGATTTTGGAGAATGTGCCATCAGGTGCTGAGAAAAAGGTATATTCTTTTGTTTTAGGATAGATTGTTCTGTATATATCTGTTAAATCTAATTGGTCCAAAGCTTCAATTAGTTTTATTGTGTCCCTGTTTAGTTTCTGTTTTCCTGATTGGTCCATTGAGGAAAGTGCAGTGTTGAAGTCACCCACAATTATTGTGTTAGGTGCAATGTGTGCTTTGAGCTTTAATAAAGTTTCTTTTACGAATGAGGGTGCCCTTGCATTTGGAGTGTAGGTGTTCAGGATGGAGAGTTCTTCTTGTTGTATTTTTCCTTTGACCAGCAAGAAGTGTCCCTCAGAGTCTCTTTTGATGACTTTGGGTGAAAGTCAATTTTATCTGATATTAAAATGGCTACTCCAGCTTGTTTCCTGAGACCATTTGCTTGTAAAATTGTCTTCCAGCCTTTTACTCTAAGGTAGTGTTTGTCTTTGACCCTGAGGTGTGTTTCCTGTAAGCAGCAAAATGTAAGGTCCTGTTTAAGTATCCAATCATTTAGTCTGTGTTTTTATTGGAGCATTAAGTCCATTGATGTTAAGAGATATTAAGGAATAGTGATTGTTACTTCCTATCATTTTTGACGTTATTTTTAAATTTGATTGCTTAACTTCTTTTCGGTTTGATGAAAGGTTACTATCTTGCTTTTTCCAGGGTGAAGTTTCCCTCCTTGTATTGGTGTTGTCCTCCTATTCTCCTTTGTAGGGTTGGGTTTGTGGATAGGTATTGGGTAAACTTGGTTTTGTCATGAGATATCTTAGTTTCTCCATCTACGGTGATTGAGAGTTTTGCTGGATATAGTAGTTTTGTTTGGCATTTGTGTTCTCTTAGAGTCTGCATGACATCTGCCCAGGACCTTCTAGTCTTCATAGTCTCAGGTGAAAAGTCTGCTGTGATTCTGATAGGTCTTCCTTTATATGTTACTTGGCCTTTTTCTCTTACTGCCTTTAGTATTCTTTCTTTGTTTAGAACATTTGGTGTTTTGATTATTATGTGACGGGAAGTATTTCTGTTCTGGTACAGTCTGTTTGGAGTTCTGTAGGCTTCTTGTATATTCATGGGCATCTCTCTCTTTAGGTTAGGGAAGTTTTCTTCCATAATTTTATTGAAGATATTTGCTGGCCCTTTAAGTTGTAAATCTTCACTCTCATCTATGCCTATAATCCTTAGGTTTGGTCTTCTCATTGTGTCCTGGATTTCCTGGATATTTTGGGTTACAAGCTTTTTGCATTTTGCATTTTCTTTAACTGTTGAGTCCATGGTTTCTATGGAATCTTCAGCATCTGAGATTCTTTCTTCTATCTCTTGTATTCTGTTGTTGATATTTGTATCTCGGTCCCCTGATTTCTTCCCAAGGCTTTCTATCTCCAAAGTTGTCTCCCTTTGAGTTTTCTTAGTTGTTTCTACTTCTGATTTTAGATCCTGGATGGTTTTGCTTAGCTCCTTCACTTGCTTGTTTGTGCTTTCCTGTAATTCTTTAAGATATTTTTGTGTTTCCTCTTTCATGACCTCAGCCTGTTGACCAAAGTTCTCCTGTATTTCTTTAAGTGTTTTTTGCGTTTCCTCCTTGTTGGCTTTTGTATTCTCCTGGATTTCTTTCAATGATTTTTGTGTTTCCCTTGCAAGGGCTTCTAACTTTTGATCCATTTTCTCCTGAATTTCTTTAAGTATGTCCTCATGTGTTCCTGTACCAGCATCATGACCAGTGATTTTAAATCCAAATCTTGTTTTACTGGTCTGATGGGGGTATCCAGGACATGCTGGTAGAGGAGAATTGTGTTCAGATGTTGCCATATTGCCTTGATTTCTGTTAGTGACATTCCTGGGTTTGCCTTTTGTCATCTAATTCTCACTGGTGTTAGTTTGTCTTGTCAGTGCTGGACTCACTAGTGCAAGCTGCCCCTTCCCAGTTGGCCTCTGGTGCACAGCTTACCTCTTGCACTGCCTGTAGACAGGGTGCTGCTGCCCAGGCTGTTCAGATCCCGAAGCAGGCACCCGAAGGCTCCCGCTGGGGCCTGCTGGATTCACCAGAGCACACCGACTTCTCCCAGCTGGCCACCCGGAAGCCCCTCTAGCCTCTAGCAGGACCAGGAGATGTGGTGCCGCCGCCCAGGCTGATCTGGATCTGGACGCGGAGAGAGTTGAGCTGAGGGCTCCCTCCTGAGGCCTTGCCCCAGATTGTGTCTGTGGACCAGATGGAGCCTGTGTGCACCCCCAGGGAGTGCCGACTCTATATGCTGCCGGGACCTTCCCTGTGTTCTGATCACTCTGCTGGGCAGCTGATCCCCCAACCGGGCTGGCGCACACAAGGTTAGCCTGGCTGCTCAGGCCCTGAGTCCAGGCAAAAGCCTGGGAGGCCAAGGTCCCAGCAAAGTTCCCCTAGGGCTATGACTGTTAATTGGGTCTGCCAGGTGTCCAGGATGGTGAGCGTGCGTGCTTGCGCTCCCCGAAAGCGCCAGGAGAGTCTGCTGTGCTAGCAACCTCCTGGGCAGGTTGACACACAGATGGCCCACCAAGCCGCCCAGTTCTCGGGGTCAGTCCTGGGCCTTTTGGGGCCTAGACTCCCGCTTTGTTAGCCTCAGGCTATGCCTGTTACTGCTCTGCTCGCCAGAGCTCTCTCTCATCCCACGCAGGCTAGGGCAAAAAAACCTCCTGGCTGGGTTGGCACCCCGATGGCACCCCGAACAGCCCAGGGCCTGGGTGCAGGCCAACGCCTGTCGGGCTCAGACCCCCGTGGTGTTGGCCTTGGATTATGTTTGTGTACCTCAGTCTGTCCGATCTCTCTGGAGTCTGAAACCAAGATGGAGGTGAGCCTCTCCTGACTGGCGGGAGGCCGAGTTCTGAAGTGGCTTCTGTGCAGCAAAAGGTGCCGCAAAACCGCAGCTGTTTGTAGCCCGGCTGGTCAGCGAAGGTCAGTGGTCGTGTGCGCAGGGCCTAACTGGACCCTGTGTTGCCTTGGTTCCACTGCTGATGGCCCTTCAGCTGGACCAGCCACTGCTGCACTGCCACCGCCGCCGCTGCCAGCAGCCTTATTTATAATAGCCAGAAGCTGGAAAGAACTCAGATGTCCCTCAAAGGAGGAATGGATACAGAAAATGTAGTATATTTACACAATGGAATAATACTCAGCAATTAGAAACAATGAATTCACAAAATTTTTAGGCAAATTATTTGATCTGGAAAATATCATCCTAAGTGAGGTAACCCAATCACAAAAGAATACACATGGAATGCAATTTCTGATAAGTGGATATTAATCCAGAAGCCCTGAATACCCAAGGCACAAATTGTGTAACAAATGACTCCCATGAAGAAGTGTGGAGAGGGTCCTGATCCTGGAAAGGATTGATCTAGCATTGGATGGGAATATAAGTACAGACAAAAAGGAGGGAGGTGATTGGAGAATGGATAGAGAGAAGAGGTTTATGGGACATATGCGGAGGGGGTATCTGGGAATGGGGAAATCATTTGGAATGTAAACAAAGAATATAGAAAACAAAAACATTTTTTTTTAAAAGAAGGAAATGTACTAGTTTAAAGATTAACCAAGTAAGCCAAATGGTCAGTATGTACAGAGGTCACCTGAGTGGGCTTGAACAAATGAAGGTCACCTGTAGTTAGGTTACCACAGCAACTCCTTTCCACTTCACTTCCTCATGATCGAAATACGATGCCAAGTTCTTACTGCTCCTGCCAAAGGAGATCCTGAGAGACAATTCTTAGAAACTGTTTCTGATATTTGATGCTAGCCCCCTGAGATTGTTCCCTGAATATAATGACTTTTCCCCTTTACCCCTCCCCATACCTGCTTGCTTACCTTTATGACGCCTTGTGTGAAAACTAAAGTTTGACAGCTTGATCAGTGTACAGACTTGCTGTCCAGTTCTTTTGTGTCTGTCTTGTCTCTTGCCTACCCTTAGGTGGTTCCAGGACCCTGTTGACTGTCCTGTGGGTCAGGACAGTGGGGTAGGTTCTCAGCCAAACATTGAACTGAGTACAGGGTCCCCACTGGAGGAGCTAGAGAAAGTTCCCAAGGAGCTGAAGGGGTTTGCAGCCCTTCAGGAGGAACAACAATATGAACCAACCAGTACTCCCAGAGTGCCCAGGGACTAAACCACCAACCAAAGAGTACACATGGAGGGGCCCATGGGTCCAGCTGCATATGCAGCAGAGGATGGCCTTGTCGGGCATCAATGGGAGGGGTGGTCCTTGGTCCTGTGAAAGCTCGATGACCAAGTACAGGGGAATACCAGGACAGAAAAGCAGGAGTGGGTGGATCGGGGTACAGGAGGAGGGGAGAAGTGGTAGGGGGTTTTCAGAGGGAAACCAGGAAAGGGGATACCATTTGAAATGTAAATAAATAAAATATCTCATTAAAAAACAAGGGTTTGGAGTTGATTGGTTTGGAAGAGCTGAGACTCTTGGAGATGGGGAACAGAATCTATAAGGAAAATATATAAAAATCTGTTTCAATCCAACGACATATCCCCTTAAACATTTTTATGTAAAGATACATAAATACCTACTTCTACACAGATTGTGCAGAAACTTCTACACAATTTTAGGTTTATCAAATTTGTTGTAGCTTTTAATACTTTTGAACCTTTAATCTCTATATTGCATTAGGTATGCACACTAAAATTTCTTCACCTATGTTCCAGGCTATATATTAAACTCTTAACATTTATTTAGTCATTTTGTTTTATATTGAGATTTTTTATGACTTAATATTGAATTCAAAGAATTTTATGCAGAAGCTTTGATAATTTTATTGTCTGAAAGCATTGTCTCTAAGATTCTCCCTCAGAATTTTACATTCTCATGTTCACATATTAAAAAGGATTCTCATGTTTATTTTAACTAGTTATCAGGCATGGAATTTATTTTATCGCACATATATTAGATGGAATATTTTACTTTTATCTTTTCAGAATCACTATTAATATTGTTTAATTTTTAAAAATTGATATATTCATATGAATACAGTTTGAAATTATATTAAATTAGTATAAATCACTTGAATCACTTGGTATACACATGTCTTTGAACAGTCTACAGCACACTTACCACTTTGACAAGGAAAGGAAAATCCTCACATCTCTTAACACCTTGACTGATGTGGAAGAGGCTAAGTCATTCAAGATGTTATGAGTAAACCCAAAGTCCACAAGCAACGTTCAGCCATCATGCACTTAATTTCATGTGGTTTACCTACTCTAATAGTGTGTCTTCTTCTTCTTCTTCTTCTTCTTCTTCTTCTTCTTCTTCTTCTTCTTCTTCTTCTTCTTCTTCTTCTTCTTCTTCTTCTTCTTCTTCTTCTTCTTCTTCTTCTCCTTCTCCTTCTCCTTCTCCTTCTCCTTCTCCTTCTCCTTCTCCTTCTCCTTCTCCTTCTCCTCCTTCTCCTTCTCCTCCTTCTCTTCCTTCTTCCTCCTCTTCCTCTTCTCCTTCTCCTCCTTTTTTCTCTTCCTCTTTCTCTCTCCCTCTTTCCCCCCTCTCCCTTTCTCTCCCTGTCCCTCTCTTTTTTCTCTCTCCCTCAATCTCTCTCTGTGCTGTGTTTTTCCTTAAGCTGTTGAAATCTGATGATAATTCCGCTTCCTCAAGAGGGGTTACCCCATAAGCAGTAGTAAGTGATCTCATGAAAATCATCCCCACATTTTAGCAGATCAACAGAGGCTAGAGTCTCTGTTTGATCACTGGAGCAAAAATGCGAGAATGGGAGGTCTTTGAGACTGGAGACAAGAAGAAGGAGGAGAATGTGAAGGGAAGTCAGAGGGTGGAAGACGAGGAGGAAGCCACAATGGAGCAGAAGAACCATCTGTCCAGGAAAAACAGCAAGTAGCAAAAGGTCTCATAGCTGAGAAATAAGTATAGTTCTAGATCTGCCCAATCTAGGCATATAGCTTATAGATAAAATAATTGAATTGTGTGGGTTTTTTGAATATGGGCTTAATGGGGTTGGCAATTATTGCAACATTTGCTGCAGCTTAGGTAGGGCTTAAAACCCAACATGCCTGCAATAAGAACCTCTTGCCCCAAAACAACATAAACTAGTGGGACTGAATTCTAAAGCTGCAGCACGATATAAAGTAAATGTTGAGTGGGTCTACAGCATTTAGAAAAAGCTACAAGAAGCCCCCTCCCCAAGCAAACTGTAGCAACCAGACACAGCCCTACAACTCAAGCTGGGACTTAAGCAATATCTATCTAATCTAATCTAAAGTAACACACACACACACACACACACACACGCACACACACACACACACAATATATATATATATATATATATATATATATATACTTAAAGATGACAAACACATAAATGACTTTTTTACTGTGGGGTTTATGGGATGATATTTTAAATGATTTGTCAGGGATAGGTTTAAAGGAAATTGAAAGAATTCCAATGATCATTTTTATAATGTTCAGTATCTTGGTTTGCTATGTCTTCCCTAAATCCAGGACCATAGATACAAAAAATCTATGAGTTTTAGAATACTGGAAATACATGGACAAGATTTTGTAAATCATGATAAACAGAAGAGAGGGGAGAAGGAAATTGGCGACAGGAGGTGGAAAGGGTGTTAGAACAAAAAATGTAGGATTTCATAGATCAGACTGAACATCAAAGAGACAGTGATAAAATTTGGAAGTAGAGTATAGAGGGAATTTTATTAAAATTAATAAATTAAAATAAAATAGATGTTACAATGTCAGCATTACAACATAAGGAGACATTAATATCTCGGAACAGAATTATATTAATATCTCTAGAACAGAAGATACAGGAATTTACAGAGCAGCAAGAACAAGAAAAAGATAAATTTAAGTCTTGGCAACAGGGCCTAAAGGAAGCACTAGATCAAAAGGTCCAGGATTTTATAGGCTATGATAAGCAACAGAGCAAGTTAAATGAAAGTTAATGACAGGAGTTGAAGAAGTCTCAAGAACAAAGGATGGAATAGCTCACAGACCAAACAATGAGGAAGAGAAAATAATGAGGACTGGAAGAATATCTTGGAAACAAACCTTTTAAAATTAATCAATCAAAATAAAATAGACAGCAAGCAGAGTATCAGTATTGTTTTCTTTATTTTCTATATTATTTGTTTGCATTCCAAATGCTTTTCTCTTTCCCTGTTTCCCCCTCCACATATGTCCCATAAGCCCTCTTCCTTCAGCCCATTCCCCAAGCACCCCATTTCTCTGTCCTGGTAATCCCCTACAATATTGGATCAAGCCTTTCCAGGACCAGGACCCTCTCCTTCCTTCTAGGGAATCATTTGTTATGCTAATTGTGTCTGGAGTATTCATAGTTTCTGGTCTAATTAATATCCACTTATCAGTGATTGCATTCCATGTGTATTCTTTTGTGATTGGGTTACCTCACTTAAGATATTTTCCAGTCACAAACATTTGCCTAAAAAATTCATGAATTCATTGTTTTTAATTGCAGAGTAGTACTCCATTGTGTATAAAAACCACATTTTCTGTATCCATTCCTCCACTGAGGGACACCTGGGTTCTTTCCAGCTTCTGGCTATTATAAATAGGGCTGCTATGAACAGAGTGGAGCATGTGTCCTTATTACATGCTGGGGAATCCTCTGGATATATGCCCAGAAGTGGTATAGAAGGGTCCTCAGGAAGTGTCATACTCAGTTTTCTGAGGAACCGCCAGACTGATTTCCAAAGTAGTTTTACCAACTTGCCATCCCACCAGCAGTGGAGGAGTGTTCCTCTTTCTCCACATCCTGGCCAACACCTGCTGAGTTTTTCACCTTAGCCATTCTGGCTGGTATGAGGTGAAATCTCAGGGTTGTTTTGATTTGCATTTCCCTAATGACTAATGATATTGAACATTTGTTAAGATGCTTCTCAGCCATCCGAATTTCATCAGGTGAAAATTCCTTGTTTAGCTCTCCACTACATTTTTAATAGGGTTATTTGGTTCCCTGGGGTCTAACTTCTAGAGTTCTTTGTATATATTGGATATTAGCCCTCTGTAGGATGTATGGTGGGTGAAGATCTTTTCCCAATTTTTTGGTTGCTGTTTTGTCCTTTTGACGGTGTCCTTTGCCTAAACACATTGCAATTTTATGAGGTCCCATTTGTCAATCCTTTATCTTAAAGCATAAGCTATTGGTGTTCTGTTCAGGAACTTTTCCCCTGTGCACATGTCCTCAAGGGTCTTCCCCAGTTTCTTTTCTATTAGCTTCAGAGTGTCTGGTTTTACATGGAGGTCCTTGATCCACTTGGACTTAAGCTTAAAACAAGGAGATAAGAATGGATCAATTCACATTCTTCTGCAAGCTGACTTCCAGTTGAACCAGCACCATTTGTTGAAGAGGCTATCTTTTTTCCATTGGATGTTTTTGGCTCCTTTGTTGATGATCAAGTGACCATAGATGTGTGGGTTCATTTCTGGGTCTTCAATCCAATTCCATTAATCCACTTGTCTGTCACTGTGCCAATACCATGCAGTTTTTAACACTATTGCTCTGTAGTATTGCTAGAGGTCTGAGATACTGATTTCCCCAGAATTTCTTTTGTTGTTGAGAATAGTTTTAGCTTTCCTGGTTTTTTTGTTATTCTAGATGAATTTGAGAATTGCTCTTTCTAATTCTATGAAGAACTGAGTTGGGATTTTGATGGGGATTGCATTGTATCATAATATTGCTTTTGGCAAGAATGGTCATTTTTACTATATTAATGCAGCCATTCCACAAGCATGGAAGATTTTTCCATATTGGGAAGTCTTCAATTTCCTTCTTCAGAGACCTGAAGTTCTTATCGTGTAGATCTTTCACTTGTTTGGATAGAGTCACACCAAGATACTTTATATGGTTATTGGCTATTGTGAAAGGTGTCATTTCCCTAACTTTTTTCTCAGCCGGCTTATCCTTTGAGTATATGAAGGCTACTGATTTTCTTGAGTTGGTTTTATAACCAGCCACTTTGCTGAAGTTGTTTATCAGCTAGCTGTAGGAGTTCTCTGGTGGAGTTTTGTGGGTCACTTAATTGTACTATCATATCATCTGCAAACAGTGATAATTTGACTTCTTCCTTTCCAATTTGTATCCCTTTGACCTCCTTATGTTGTCTAATTGCTCTAGATAGAACTTCTAGAACTATATTGAAAAGTTATAGAGAAAGAGGGCAGCCTTGTCTAGTCCTTGATTTTAGTGGGATTGCTTCAAGTTTCTCTCCATTTAGTTTGATGTTGGCTACCAGTTTGCTGTATATTGCTTTATCTATGTTTAGGTAGGGGCCTTGAATTCCTGTTCTTTCCATGACTTTTAGCATGAAAGGATGATGAATTTTTCAAATGCTTTTTCAGCATCTATGAAAAATGCTGAAATGATCATATGTTTTTTCTTTGACTTTGTTTATGTAGTGGATTGCATTGATGGATTTCTTTATATTGAACCATCCCTGAATCCCTGGGATGAAGCCTACTTGATTATGATGGACGATAGTTTTGATGTGTTCTTGGATTTGGTTGGCATGGATTTTATTAAGTATTTTTTCATCAATATCCATAAGGGAAATTGGCCTGAAGTTCTCTTCTTTATTGGATCTTTGGATGGTTTTCATATCAGTGTAATTGTGACTTTGGAGAACAGGTTGGGTAGAGTTTCTTCTATTTCTTTTTTGTGGAATAGTTTGAAGAGTATTAGTGTTAGGTCTTCTTTGAAGTTCTGATAGAATTCTGCCCTAAAACCATCTGATCCCGTGCTATTTTTGGTTTTAAGACTTTCTATGACCTCTTCTATTTCTTTAGGGGTTATGGGACAGTTTGGATGATCTTTTAGATCTCGATTTAATTTTGTTATTTGTTATCTGTCTAGGAAATTGTCCATTTTCTCCAGATTCTCCAGTTGTGTTGAATATAGGCTTTTGTAGTAGGATCTGATAATTTTTTGAATTTCCTCGGTTTCTGTTGTGATATCTCCCTTTTCATTTCTAATTTTGTTAATCTGTATACTTTCTCTGTGCCCTTTGCTTAGTCTTGCTAAGGGTTTATCTCTCTTGTTGATTTTCTCAATGAACCAGCTTCAGGTTTTGCTGACTCTTTGTATTGTTCTCTTTGTTTCCACTTGATTGATTTCACCCCTGAGTTTGATGATATCCTGTATTCTACTACTCCTGGGTGAATTAGCTTCTTTTTGTTCTAAGGCTTTCGGTTGTGCTGTTATGCTTTTTGTGTATGCTTTCTCCAGTTTCTTTTTGAAGGCACTCAGGGCTTTGAGTTTTCCTCTTAGCACTGCTTTCATTGTGTCCCATAGATTTGGGTATGTTTGTGCCTTTATTTTCATTAAATTCTAAAAAGTCTTTTTCTTTATTTCTTCTATGACCAATCATTGAGTAGAGAATTGTTCAGCCTCCATGTGTATGTGGGCTTTCTGCTGTTTTTGTTGCTATTGAAGACCACTTTTACACCATAGTGATCTGATAGGAGGCATGGGATTAGTTTGATCTTCTTATATTTGTTGAGGTCTGTCTTGTGACCAATTATATGGTCGATTTTGGAGAAGGTACCATGAGGTGCTGAGAAAAAGGTATATTCTTTTGCTTTAGGGTGAAATATTATATATATATATATATATATATATATATATATATATATATATATATATATATATATATAAACTCTAATTTGTCCAACACTTCAATTAGTTTCACTGTATCCTTGCTTAGTTTCTGTTTCCTGATTGGTCCTTTGAGGAGAGTGGAGTGTTGAAGTCACTCACAATTATTTTGTTAGGTGCAAATTGTGCTTTGAACTTTAGTAAAGTGTAGAGAGCCATATTGGGGTGTTAGGCCACACGGCAGGAACTTGACATTGGCCAAGGACAAGGGCTTCCAGCAGGAATATGACATTAGGGCACAATAGGGAAGTAGATTACAGCAGGAATGTTTATCCTACAGTGGGTGCTCAGAGTGAACTTGACATTGGTCAAGGTGACCTTTTCCTAATCTTTGTTGAGCAGGGAATCCTGTGCTAGTCAGGATCCTGCTTCATCTAGGGTAGAATGCTGAGAGTGAAGGTTAAGCTCATTGTTCCTCCAGGTCTATGAATTCCTGAATTAAGCAGGTAACTCACCCAGCTACCTGAGCAGAGGAGCTAAGAACAACCAGACAACTTTCCTGGAACTCAGCCTGGAGACTGGGGGTGGGGGAGGGACTTGACCTGCCTTTTTATCTTAGGAGAGATGCATTAAAGGTTGAGACTTGAACCAGAAGCCATGTCTGTCTCCATGTGTTTACTCTTGCAACGATGTTCCTATTCCTGTTGCCTTCCAGAGAACCCACCGTTAGAATGTAGCTACAGAATCCTACAGAATGGTGCCCAACAGTTTGGACCTGGAGAGACCGAATGAGGTTCGGTGGCTTGGGTGGAGCTCCACAGAAAATGGAAAAAGTTTATGTATCCTGCACGGTAAGCAACAGGGTATTAATTTAGCACTAACAACATCATTTTTAAAGGCTGTTGCTGCAGGGGTGCATACAGCAGGCTAGACTGAATTAGTGCATGCCCAACGCTGAGATCAGCTAGGGTGTGACAGTGAAATGGAACAGGGAATTTAGTTAGGCATGCTTGTCAGCAGTCTAAGAACTGCCCCAGGCAAGAGAAGTAGGGCATAAAATAAAATAAAATAAAATAAAATTAAAAGAGTAAAAAACAAAACAAAAACATAGAAACATGAAAGAAAAACAGAGAAGAAAAATGGATTTAATTATATCCCAAGTGTTCTTCTCTTTCAATGTATCACTTTCTTTGTCTCTGGTGCACCATTTGTCTACGTGTACGTTTATGTCTTCTCAGTGTTTCTGGATGAATGAGTTTGTTTCATGATAAAAATAAAAATTGGTGAAAATTTCATCTGCGGATGATCTATCTTTTAATTTAGCCACAGTTTACATAGCAGAGGCTGATTTAAGGTGTCTAGCACTCAACTAGGAGTCATAGTTAGAGAGAAAGGTGTTTTTTTTTTTTTTTCAAAAAAGAGCTAGAAGACTCAAGTCTAGGACAAGTGGTTTAATGGTTGTTTCTCTAAAGAAAAATCTCTACAATTGCGATTATTGATTCGAGGTACTTTTTATTCTCTCGAAACTACAGGTAGAAAAAGGAAATTTTTGTTTCGTTTAAGTTTATGAGATTCGTGTGATCACTTTATACTTGTTTCTAATTGGTCTTAATGATATTAGATTTTACATCTCTTGACTATAGAGTTATAAACTAATTGGTTATGATTTAAAATGTATCGTGTTATTAACAAAAAGTTAGCTTAAAACTGGTGACTCAGTATTGCATCCATCTTAAACAACACAAGGCATGACGCAGTCCAAGAAATACAGGCCTCTAAGATGCTTCTAAATTGGCATGGTGTTTTATGTGAATCTTGAGATTGGACTTATAAGAACTAAGTTTTAAAATAAGGTCTCTTCAATTAGTTGTACTGTCATCCATTTGAACATAAAAACTGGCAGGCAAACTTTGTGCTGTAAAAATAATGTGTGTTTGACATTGATTTGAAAGAAAATATAATGTTTAAAATTTGGATTTGCTTCCAAAGTTGTAGTTGTGCATTAACATTGAGAGAAAAAATAAGAGTTGCAGTAAAAATTGCCAGTGTGTCATTGGCTGTAGTTATCAGTTTGCAGTCTAGTTAAAGGCTAACTATTCTTAACATATTTTGTAATTAAGAATGATACAGCTGTGGCAATTTTAGGTCTATTGCCACTTTTCCAAAGGTTTATTGGCTACAATGGTAGAAGAAAAATTTAACCCTCCAAGATTAAAAAGGAGAGCTCAGTGGAAATTTATTTGAGAGCAAACAGGCCCCTTTGACTACTAAAAAACAGCTAGTAGAATTTTTCTGGGAACCCTGAAATTACAGGTTCCTTTTATTATTCAACCATAATACAGGGCTTTGCAGGACAGGTGAATTTGGATATGGTGTTAAACAAAAGGCTCAGAATAGAAGATATTTATATTTGAGGATTCTCATACCTTGTCCTGGCCAGACAGGTGGGTGTTGGACAGATTAAAAAAAATTTACATTTGAGTTAGTGCAAAGCTCAGATCTTCCTCAGTGAAAGCTAGTGAGGAACTGCTTTTGCCTTAGAGACCCCATCTAGGGAGTGTTTGGCCTAAAGAACATTCTTGACAGATTCATCCAGGTGTGGTTCAAAATGCAGTTCAAGCTTTTGAAAGGTTAATATTAAGGCTATATAGAACTTATGAAGGCATTAAAATTTGACCTACCTATTCCATTAAAAATTATTATAGATTTAAAGGGTTGATTTTTGCTTTACATTCTTATAATTATAATAATATTTGATTCTATGAGCTAACTTTAAAGAAACAATAAAGCAATTTCATTACAAGGTTTTTCCCTCAAGGAATGGCTAATAGCCTTACCTTATGTGAGAGAAAATGTTTTGTCTCTGTTTCAATATAAGAAATGAGGATCTTAAATTTTTCAGTGTATAATGTTCATGGACTGTTTGTTACAGGCCTTAGCTTCTAACTATGGGCATTTAGAATTTTTAAGTAAATGATCTTCAAAGGTTGTTAGGATATATTAATTGGCTTTATCTTATATTAACCGCATCTTAAACTTGTCACAGGAGGTCTTAAACCTCTGTTTTCAAGGTAGATCCAAATTAACTGGCAAAGAAGAAAATCTTTACCGACTGTAGAGAAGGCTAATGTAATCAGCTGTTTGTGATAAGTGTTCACTGCCATTCTTTGGAATAGGTAGAATCAACCTTTTTTTCATCTCCAAGTAAAGTTTCAACACACTTTAATAAATATATTGGTATGTTAATAAAATATTTTAAGATAAAATTATAAAAATATGTGAAAAGGAATGTTTTAAGAGCCTGATAAAAACCATCTAATTATTATCGATGGTTGATCTATTACATGGCAAGCATTTTTAGGCAAAATTAATAGTTGTTATTCAAAGGATAATTTGTTACAACTTGATCCCATGTTTATTCCTTTGAGTTTCCCCCTGTCTTAGCACAAATAACTGACTTTGGTGTTGTAGGGGCTATTTTTAACATGTTAAAAATCAAGTTTTTAATAATAATTATATATTAATATATATAAACCATGATATATCATGGTTTACAGTTGC